>NW_027397078.1:36284884-36782308 GCF_003265705.2 Callorhinus ursinus
GTGTGTGTGTGTGTGTGTGTGTGTGTGTGTGTGTGTGTGTGTGTCGGGGGGGAGGGGGCTTCTTAGAGGAAGTGGCATCGAAAGTCCCACCACTCCTTACCCTCCAGAATGAGGGCAGGTGACTCCTACCCCTAGCCCCTGGCCTACTGAGGGGAGCCTCTATGGGACCAAGCTGAGACATGTAGGGTCTGTTCCTTGCATCTGAGGAGCCCAGAGGGCTGGTGCCTGACTCATCTGATGAGGCCTGAGTGGCCTATGATCAGAGGGAGGGGGCTTTATCTGGAAGGAAACTGCCCTCCCTCCAGAGTTGCATGGATTCAGGAGACCATATGTGGAGTTTGTGATGGGAATATTGGTCCGTGGTTGTTCTAGCAGGGATCTTGTAGCAGGGTGTTGCAAGTTGGTTTCTCCTGGAAGCATATCATGAGAAAGAGTTCGGTGTGCACATGTCTAAAAGGGGTCAACACCTGGCAGGGGAGAAGAAGGAAATCAGATTGGGTAGAGGGAAAAGTTGGGCTGTAATGCAGGCCAAGTCAGCCTTGGCCATCTCCATGGATAGCTCTGGCATAAAATGGCCCATCATAATGATCCCACATGGGGCCAAATAGCACGGATGTTATACCTTTACTTTGATCAACTATCACTGGGTGTAGGCCACCCTGAGAAGGATGTGACCTTGACTTTGACAGCCCTCTGCCGCTCGCTTGCCTCCGGCGGAAGGCTGGCTCTCCACCTGCAGCCCTCCCATCGGCTAGGGCAACCAGCCCTTCCTGGAAGGGGGACCTGGACAATACATCTCAATGTCCATCGCATGAGCCAGTGTACCTCAGCATTAAGGGGCAAGTGTGTGTATTGTTAGTGGCAGAAGCCAAGAGGGGACTGGGAACAGTGAGTCAGAGGAAAGGCCTAGGATAGTTAAGCCTTGGGAGAAAAAGACACCAGTGTTGAAGTTTCTGTGGTTTATTTTGTTGCTTAGAGATGGGTGCTTGATTCTCCTTTGAGAACGATTGCTCTTCAGTTGTGGGGAAGAAAAATGACCAAAGCAGACCTTTTGGTTTTGCCAAAGAGAAGCTATAACTCTAAGCTCTCCGCATAATTCTTCACTGTTGGCCAGAGTTGTACCCTTCCGGGAGGGGGGAGCGCAGGCCTGTGATGAAGGATAAACTACTGTTTCCTCTCTCTCGGTCCCAGGAGAGTTTGGGGGTGGGGGAGACAATGGTCAAAACCCCTCCCAGGGTGACTGGGTAGTGGGAGGCGGGCTTTACTCTGCAACAATGGGGGTGGGGCTCAGCGTCCCTGGGGTTGGGGGGGCAGAGCTCTGGGAAGAGTTCCCGAGGCCTGCTGGGGGAAGCTGTGAGGCAGGAAGCACTGAAGTCCCGGAGCCACAGGGCATGAGGGGGAGCTGAAGGAATAGTCTGGTCTTTGGAGAATCTGCATATCAGAGATACGGGGGTGGAGAACATACCATGGCCCGAGGTGGGGATTTGCCACCATTACCGGGACATGAAAGGCAAGCGCCACCACGAGGGAGGAGCACTTGGCTCATCTGAACATGAGCGCTGGACTCTCTAAATGCCATCTTATCCAACCTCTGCTTAGGTGTCTGTGGTTCTGCTTTTGTATTGTTGGATGGGGCCACTTACTAGAAAACCCTTTCCAGTGAAAATTAAATTCAGGTTTCCTTACCTGTCTCTTCCTAGCTGTCTCTTTATTCTCCTCCCTTCTGCACTTTTCAGTTCGGCACTGCTTTGATCAAGAGGCAGGGTGTAGAGTAGAAGCACTGCTTTGGAGTCATGGAAACTCCGTTTCAACATTGACTACTTCTTGCTGGCTGCGGATGGTGGCACACATTACTTCACTTCCCCCACACCGAGTCTGTACAGCTATTACTTACCAGCCTGGCGGCGGTTACTCTGTTTGCTGCTCACATTGTCACACGTTTGACTAGCAGGGGCCTCTTTAAGCTGCTTCCAGTGTCCTTTTGAAATGGCCTTATCTTTGAGATCTTCCCTGCTTTCTGGCACTACGTGAAGTCTCAGGCGCCTTTGTCTTGTGTCTTCTCTGCTGCTGAACGAGATCTGGAATTGGCCATTTTCCCAAGAAGCTCTTTATCTTTCAGTGGGGATTGGAATTGGAGGCCAAAACCTAGGGCGTGGCCATTTATTTCTCCTGGTCATTTTAGTTAGCATTATGCGACTAGGAAAACAGAATGGGTGTTTTCATGTATTAATCAGAAGAACATCGGTGATTTATTGGTAAATGATAAAAGCAAATTGTGGAGTAATATAATACTATTTTGAAAAGAAGTTAAAAGGAAATAGGCACATATTACAATGAGTCAAAGAAAGTTGTAGAAAGATATGTAGAAACTGCTAACAAAATTGTGGGATTTGGGAAGAGTTAGGATTATTTTTATTTATAGAGCTTAGTATTATATGATTTCCTACAATGATTATGTATTACCTTATTTTGTATTCTGAGATCTAGTAAAATAATTTAAATCGCACACACACACAAATATGGAGGGATGAATTCGGACCTACATTAAAAAAAAACTTCATTCCATTTTATTTTGTCTACGGTAAGCTCTATGTGTTGCTACAAATGATCTCTGGGGCTCTATCACGATGGAACCCATAACAGACCTTCATTCTTAGATTTATGTAAGTCACAACAGCATTGGAGAGACTTATTTCAAGTATGTGTTACTCTTTGGCAAAAAGACACCACATTGTATTCCAATGATAGTTACTGTTTCAGTCACATAAGAAGATGTTATTTATACATATTTTTGTATCTCCCCGTTCAGTAAAAATCGGTTTTGTTGGATTCTTAAGTCCTCTCCTCTTTTCCCGTGCCTGGTTCAGGGACATCTCAGTTTCACTTCTGACCTCTGTGAAATACCAAAAGGAGGGGTCAGTAGCTAATTCAGGACCTATGAGTTGGTGATCCAATGTAGCCACTTTAGGTAACTCAACTAAAATGGTCCCTGCCACTCCCCTTGGATCTCATTCGGGCTCCTGGACAGTGGTGGCGGGAGTATGATTTATGCTCAAGGTGAAGGTTACTGCTCCTCCTCCTCTTTCTCTGTAGTTTGTCCTGTGATAAAAAAAAAAAAAGAAAAAAGAAAGCTCTTGTGGCTAATATTTTGGAAAAGGTATTTTGTCTGATATAGTTTGTTCTATTTATCCGCAGTGAACATTTAATTGGTATTTTAATATAGTTCCCCTTATGATGGTTCTGACAACTTCTTTTGGTCGGAGACAGCATAGCGTAGTGAAAACTGCACAGGCTGCGCTATTAGGTCTGGGTTTGAATGCAGCCTTGGTCAAGTTAGGCAACACTTCAGGAACTCGGCTTTCTCAGCTCTGAAATGGAGATGAAAACATTGTCTCAGGAACTGGAATGCCTATTTAATAAATGATAGTTATTAATATATTGAAGTAAAAATTTTATAGCTCTGCATTTCTAAAGAGTGAGCCAATGAATGGATGCAATGAACACCTGCAGAAATGAGGAGGAGATGAGAAACTGTGCGAAGGAAGTCAAGACGTGGGTTAGAGGGTATTATGCTAAGTGAAAGAAGTCAGGCAGAGAGAGACAAATGCCATAGGATTTCAGTCATATTTAAGAAGCAAGACAAGCAAAGGAGAGAGAGAGAGAGAGAGAGAGAGAGAGAACCAAACAATAGAATCTGAACTACAGAGAACAAAGTGATGGTCACAGGTTGGGAGGTGAGTAGGGGGATGGGGGAACTAGGTAATGGGGATGAAGGAGTGCCCTTGTCGTGATGAGCACCAGGTGATGGATGGAAGCATTGAATCACTATATTTTACACCTGAAACTAATATAACGCTGTATGTTGACTAACAAATTAAAATAAAAACTAAGAAAAAAAGAATACTCCCTGTAATACACTGAATTCTTGTAGCCTAGTATTACAGAGAATATGTCAGTATTTAAGTGAGTCCTCAAATTTATCATAGAACTGCACTGTGTATCAGGAACTATTTCTAACTATGGTTCATACTTTTACCAAAACAGAATGGATTTTCCTCGAGAAGATTCAGAGCAAACATATCCTTCCCCAAATTAATCACATTTCCTTCAATCCAGTTAAACTAATTGTTGCCAATTCATAGGAAATTTGGTTTGAAGAAAACATAATTTTCGGATATCATTCATTGGAACGCCACAAAAGTAGAACATAGATTAATAGAGAAACAGTTTCCAAACCGATGTCTGGGATTTTGTTTGGAATTATCCTCAAAACCCCAATTCTGGAGCTTAACTGGTAATATCGAATGACTTTCCATGCCAATTACTCCGATCCCCTCCTTGTCCCTCCTTTCTGCCAAATAATTTTTCCCTCTAACTATGGTATTAATTCGTTCAACTGAACCCCCATGAATACGAAGCAGACTGAAAAACTCACCCGGTGTCAGAGGTGGAAATATCAGCTCATATTTTTGATTGTGTTATAATGAGATCTAGACTATACACTATAGTCCATTCGTGTTGTGTCCTTTTGGAAGGTCTTATATGCCACTGACACATGCAGCCAATTGTGCCTTCCTGGAGTTGGAAATGTTACATATTTCAAGAAGCAGTTCTTTGTGCTAGTATTTGAAACGCAAGCTCCTTTGTATGCTGTTCTACCCCACCCCATTACTGGTATGAAGCTATATATTTCAAAAATGTCTTGCTTATGAATACCAGGCAGAGAAAGCACCCACGTAAGCATTTAGAAAGGAGAGAAGCAGACTAAACTGGATGAAGAGAAGCATAAATGAATTTTGGAAACCTCGTTTGTTTTTCCAGAAGAGATTCCCTGGTTCCTTTGCCACTCCCCTCCTCCCAATCCTTATGGAGCCATTTTAGAGCCAAAAAAAAAAAAAAAAAAAAGAGAGGAAAGAAAAAAAGAAAAAAAGAAAAGAAAAGGGAAAAAAAAGGGAGAAAAAGGAAAGAAACATGGGAGAAAAATGACGTTTCAACTTTCATACTATTGTATTCCTTTCCTATCTTTGTGTTTTTCCTTTCATGTTGAACAAATAATTCATTTCTCTTGTCTTTTGCCTAATTTCCTTATGAATTTGCATTTTTAGCACTTGGCCACTGGGGAAACATTTATAAAAGAATTTAACCTATTACTGATGTTCAGATTTTGCCTGTCGCTATAACCAGTGTCTGCCAGTTTCCTGCTGGGCGTGCCTTCCCTTTCCCGGCTCCACACAGGCAAATCCTTGGTAGCTTTCTTGCCTGTCCTGAAGACTTTTGCACTTCTAGGATTTTTACCACTCTTATTACTGATCTGGGGACCATTCACAATTTTGTTGCCCATCACTCATATTTTAGTCCTTAAGAATATTCTACAATAAGTCATACTTTTAATCCTATAGCCTGTCTCTTGGCAAGTGGATTCATTTCATTTTATTTTATTATTTTTACTATTTTACTATTTATTTTTTAAATGAAATTAATTAACTTTATTTTCTAGATTTTATAATTTTTTAAAAATTTTATTATTTTATTTTACTTCTTAAATTTTTAAATTTTTTTTTGCTGCTTGATGAATAAGTTTATTATTGTCTTTATCTGAAAAATCTTCATAGAAAACTGTGGTTTGGTTTATTAGCTCTCAGCAGCCCGCGCCTGAGCTTCTTCGGAGCTACCCGATCTTTCTTTTGGGCAAGAGACATTTGGGGACGGTTCCACCTCTTCTTTTTAACTTCTTTCTTAGGTTTCTTCTCATAAACCGGATTCTCTCATATAGCAGCATGAGCTTTCTTATACATCTCCTCCATCATGTCTGGAGTTACGTTGTTCTTTATGTATTGAGAGAATTGTTTCTTGTAAGCATCTTCGTCTTCTTCCATTAGGTAACCCATATAATCTGCAACATTCTCACCCATGATGTGCTTTCGATCTACTTCTGCATTGAATTCCTTGCTTTCCGAATCATAACCAGGGAATCGTTTGGTACTGTGAGGGATAGACAAGCCTCCATCCACTGTTCCCTTGAGGGCCCCAAAAACTTTATTTCCAGTAGTAGTTCTGGGAAGCCCTGCATCCAAATAGCAGGTGAAGGCACCAGGTCCACCATCAGTGCTTTCCACATTGTATTCATCTCCAGTCACTTCCACTTGGCCTTCATGGATCTCGTCCCTGCCAAACCTATTGAGCCTGCGGGCCCGCAGCAGGCCGGTACAATATGCTGCAGCATAATTTGTCAGGCCAACCTTCACACCATACTTTGGGAGTTCATGAGCATAAGCCGCACAAACTATCATATCTCCTATGCGGGCATAAGCAATCTGACAAATGATTTCTCTGTTGGTTACACGAACTATCATCCTGTATTTAGGTGTGTTGTACTTATTTTTACTTTGAATTACCAAGTGTTTCCGGGCATAATAATCAGTTTTACCCTCTCGTCGTCTTCTAAATTTCACTTGGTATCTCTTGAAGTAAGCCTTATTCTTGACAACCTTAACAAACCCCATCTTGCGGAACAGAGACCGGCATCCGCGGCTCGCCCCAGACCAGCAGGCCCAGCAGCGCTCCGCTGGGGGGGGGAAAGGCCTCAGCCCGTGCGCAGGCGCAGTATTAAAATTTTTTTATGCTTCATTTTAAATCATATTTTGAGCAGGATTACAGGCAAATTAGCCAGGTTTGCCATAGGTGTAATTCCTCAGAAAAGAGAAACTGTTGGATTCAAAGTATAATTAATTGTTCGCATGAATTTATCAAGGACTAAAATTACCTATTTCGTTTTGTGCACCTTCAGTGATTTTCATCTAGCTGTGTTTATATTGTCTATTGCTAAATTTATACAAATATCAAAACATCAAACGAAACAAAGAGAAAAATCAAAGAGAAGAAGTTCCGTTCCTCTCCCAGCCTTCTCTTTAGTCATGTAGGCTTTGCCTGTTCTGTTACTAAAGGGCAGGTGAAATCAAGGCAGTAATCTTCAGCTCCCTTTATAAAAAAGGAGGGGACTCCTAGTTCCTCTGAGAAGGGAGGGTGACTCTCTGAAAGGGAGCACCTGCTCTCCAGATCTGTATAAATGTTTAAAATGTGACAGTTACTTTTGCCTTAGGATTTTGGATCATTTCTTTTTCAGTTTGGTAGTAGAATAAAAGAATCACTTGGAATATCCATCTTCTCATTGTTGTGGACTTTTCTGTCCTCTTCAGCATGTCCATCAGTTCTCTTTAACACATTAAATAGAGGAGAAATGTATCTGGAAAAAGTTTAGTTGGGATAGACCTTGTATCGAGCACCAAAATGAAATTAGGGGATTGTGATTATCATGTTTATTTAAGCTACTCCCAGCTCCTAATAACACACACATATACTCAATCGGAGTAAGATTTGACTGCCCACAAACAGCAGAAGTTTGAATAAAATATTTAGAACCTAAGTGGATGTTAAGATCACATTGTTTTCCTTCCTGATTATATGCTGTTATGCCTGATTTAGGATTATTTCATTTCCTAGCGTTAGAAAGCCAATTCAAACTAGATAAAGAAAAAAATAGAATATACTGATTTATGTAACTAAGAGAAAAGAATTAGTTCCAACTTCAGGCATGGTAGGATCCAGGAACTCAAATGATGTCATTAGGAGATATATATGTGTGTGTCTTTCTTTTTGCCTATCTAATCTTTTTTCATTTTTAATGGACTTGGGGCTTTTAATATTTTTTATTGTGATAAAATATGTATAACAAAATATGCCATTTTAACCATTTTAAATGCATAATTCAGTGGCATTCACTATGTTAATAGTGTTGTGCAGCCGACACCACTATTTGTTTCCAAGTCTCCATCACCCTAAACAGAATCTCTGTAACCAATCATTAAGCAGTAACTCCCCATTCCCCTCTCCCCGCACCCCCTGGAAACCTCTAATCTACTTTCTGTCTTTATCAACTTGCCTATTCTAGATATTTCATGTAAGTGGAATCATACAATATTTGTCCTTTGGTTTCTGGCTTATTTCAATTAGCGTCACATTTTCAAGGTTCTTCCATGTCATAGCAGGTGTCAGTACTTTATTTCTGCTTACGGCTTAATAATATTCCATCATAGGGATAGACCACATTTTGTTTATCCATTCATCTGTTGATGGACATTTGGATTGTTTCCATGTTTTGGCTGTTGGCGAATACTGCTGCAACAAACATTGCTGTATAAAATCTCTTTTCGAGTCCCTGCTTTCAGTTCTTCTGGAACATACCTAAGAGTGGAGTTTCTGTCTGATCTTGATTCCTCCTTCCTCTCTGCGATTTCATCCTCAGGTAGACAAAGGCAGTTTGTTCCTTACTCCTTAAGTTCCTGAAAGATGGGAGAGATTTTTCTCTCCCATTGCCTATATTAACACCCGAAGAGCAATTCTGATTGTCCATATTCTGATCTCTACCTCTGGATGGGTCACTAGATCTAGGAAGACACTTCTTTATGACTGCATGACTAACAACCCAGTGGTTTGGAGGGCAGTTCTCTATAGAAAAGGGAGGCTCAGCTTCTAGATATTTCTAGATGCCAGTGGGCAGAGATAAGAGATGTCCACTGCAGTCCCATTCCTGGTGTAGGCAGAAAACTCATCTTTGCTGTTTATCAGGGACCCTTGGATGAGAGAAATAATTTAAGAATGACACAGCTGGAGTTTTGACAAGAATGAGGGAAAACCAACTGTCAGGGCTGCTGATTGGAATACCAATGCTGTTACCTCTTGGGAGAACACTTCAATGATATCTAGCATTCCTGAAAATGTGCAGACTATTATGACCCAGCAGCTCTGCCTCCATGTAGTCCCAGGAAAACCTCTTCCACCATAGCCTCTGGAAACAGGGACAAGACTCTAATCTTTGTGGCATTGTTTGTAATTGTGAAAAATGGAAAACCCCTGAATGTTCATCGGCTGGCTAAAAGATAAATTGTGGTATATTTATAGAATGGAATGTGATGCCACATTAAAAAATGATCTAGATCTATAGGTATCAGAATAGATAGGCTCAAAAGTATAACACTGAATGAAAAAAAATGAGTTGTGGTATCATAAGTGCTGATTTGATAGCATTTATTCACATATCAGAAAACATGCAAGACCATGTTCAGCATTTTTGAATCCACATTTGGGATATATGTCTATAAAATAAAAGTATAAAACCATATACTGGAAGGGTTCCCAACAAATTAAATAGTTATAGGCAAATGGGAAAGGGGAAAAAAATCAAAGGGATTTCAGTATTTTCTATATTGCTCCTTTTTTTTTCCATTTTAAATAAAAGATTTACTTATTTAATTAATCTCTGTGCTCAATGTGGGGCTCGAACTCACGACCCCAAGATCAAGAGTCACATGCTCCACCAACTGAGCCAGCCAGGCGCCCCCCCCCTTTTTTTTTATTATTTTAAAGTTAGCTCAGTTCAAATGACTAAATGTGATCAATCATTAATTTAGTCTGGTTGGTATTGTTTTTTCTTCACTGTTCTATGTTTTTTCAAGCTTTTCACAATTAAAAAAAGTAGCACATTGTTAGAGTTCAAATGGAAATCCAATTTTTTTCCTTTAAGCTTAAAATTTTGGGGTATGTGTGCAGATAGATGAAAAAGGTAGATAGATGGATGGATAGATAGATAGCATATTGCAATTCTTTTATGTGGTGTTTTTTCCAAGTAATCATAAGAAGAGGCTCTTGCCAGAACCTCCCTGCTGTGTTATACTACTTCTCGCCATTTTGTGTCATTTATGTGTTAGAGTAATTTTGTCCTTAATCTGGCCTGTGCCCCAGTATTCCCCTAACTAGCAAAATGCCCAGTGTGTTTCCCATTAACCTCAAAATTCCTACTCGGATTTAGTCTTCGAGCCTGAAGTGCCTCCTATCATTTTAGCAAACAATCAGACTGCTCCCCGAATGTTAAAAGCTGGCAAAAATCAACTACCCAAATCAGTATTCCTAAGAGAAGAAAGTCCTGGGAGGTGAAGATAGATTTCAGAAACCCTATTCATACCATGAGGGAAAAGTCATTAAATAATTGTGCTTGAGGCAGTTGGTGACAGCTGTGTCTCTTTCGGTTTTGCAAAAACGCTAACAAAAAGATTTGCAACATCTTGCTTGATTCTGAAGTGGTTAAAATTTTATAATAGGAACCTTAATGGCAAGAAAAAGAATCGCAGCAAGAGCATTGCTCACTGAGCACTGACATCACCACGCGGGAATGAGGATTGTCTTACACAATGGAATGCGCTCTATCCCTCCTCCGAGAGGGAATTTGGCTTGGTATGCAAATTAAAATATTGTTTTGAAAAATCTGTTGCATCAAATGACAGAAACGGTTTTTTTCTAATCCGGCTCTTCGGTGCATTACTGGCAAAGTAGTTGACAGCAGGCTCATGTAGCCGGTTCGTCTGGGCCACACTCTTGGATTTTGTAATGGAGCCCAATCAAGTGGAATTGTCCTTTGGCGAAGATGCAAAAGAGCCCTAAATTCTTGCGGTCTCTGTTTAAATAGTTTTATTGGGCATAAAAGAAAGGAAGGATCATTTACTTGAAATGCTTGCAAACCCTTAAAAGCATTTCGAATGTGAGTGTTATTTTGTTCTCCCTTTGTTGGGAAGTTGGCAGGTGAGATAGGGGGACGCTGGCTTGTTTTGGTAGGTGGCCTTCCTCTTCTCCTTTCAAGTTTCCTCGAAGGGGTCTCTCCCCAAATGAAGTCTTCCAGTCTCAAGTTCTGCAACCTGGAAATAATTTGAAACGATTCAAAAATGTTACACAGTTCACGGCTCTGCTCTGCAATGTCATTTGACTGGGGTTGAGCCTGAGTTCACAGGTGGGGATTCAGGGAGTGACCGAGGCCATCACTCATGCTCACTCACTGCTCCTGCATCACTCCGGAGCGGTGGTTCCCCGACAGCGGTCCTGAACAGCATCGTGGGCGTCACCTGGGAGCTTTTTAGAACTGGTGATTCTTAGAGTCCACCCTAGTCCTACTGGGGGCAGGACCCAGCAATCTGATTTAACCAGCCCTCCAGGTGATTTGGATGCACACGCAAGTGTGAGAACCACTGCCCCAGGGAACTCTGTCTACCCGCGTGTAGAGAAGCCCAACTCTGAGCCCTCTTTACTCTTCCTTCTCCTGCCGTGGCTGAAGTCCGTATAACAAATCTGTCATCCAATAGTTTGTGGTGGAATAATTTTAAATTGATTGTCATCATATGCAAGGGACTTTTGGTATTACTTTTGGAATTTGGTGTTACTTTTGGAATTGGCAGGGACATGTTTTTCCATGAGGAGGTAAATGTAGTCGTCCTTCGTTGTAAAGAGGGGAACGGTAGTCTGGGACTAGTGCCCTTATAAAGGAGGCGCTTCCTCTGTCCTTCCACCATGGGAGGTTATAGCCTCCGAGGAGTACCTATCTGTATCCCTTTTTTCTTCAAGAGATAAACTTGAAATTAATAATGAAAAAGTCTTTCCCTGAGATTATATCTCCTCTAATGACTTCTATCACTTGTTCCTTGGTACAGGACTGTTTTCAGAAACCAATTTGGCATCTTAGACTCCCCACTGAGCAGGGAGCCTGATGCGAGACTCAATCCCAGAACCCCGGGATCAGGACCTGTGCCGAAGGCAGATGCTTAACCGACTGAGCCACCCAGGCGCCCCCATACGCTATCTCATTTAGTGTTTCAAACAATTATGAGAATAGATCACTTTGCCCAACTTACAGATAAACAAACTGAATCTTTAATTACTCATTGTAGCCGTTCCTTGGCTGCCCAGTGGTGATTTCTTTTTAATCTTTTGTTAAGAGAGGAACTCAGAATTACTGTGGGTATCAGGTACAGTTATATGCTCAGGGAAGGAGGTCTCAGTCTCAAGATATGAAATATGATTGGGCTTAAGTTGAACATGTTATTCTACCTCCTTTCCAGTAATTGATTTGAGGGTGGTCATGTGACCTGGTTCTGACCAATTGAATGGAAGAGGAAATTTGTGGGGGAATGCTGTGAAAACCTATCCTCCCTGATAAAGTAGAGATCTGTACAAACAAAAGACCTCATTCCTTCTTACACTGGACTGCTGTCTTGAAAGGACATGATGCTTTGTTGGAGCTGCAGCAGCCATCTTGCAACCATGAGGAAAAGGCCAAGGGAGAGCTGTAAGGGCTGTCCTGCCTGGCACTGTTCTGCTTCTGGATTTCTGGTTGTGTGAGTTAACAAGTCTCTCTTGTTTAAGCCACTTTTTGCTAGACATCCTGTTGCTTGCTATTAAAAGTATATATTCTGAGAACATACATGTTTATCAGGTACCAGAATAGGGACTAAAACCCAAGTTTGATGGTAAACACCCTCCTGGTTTGTTCTCTCTCCTGCCCACCTGCCTTCCTGCCTTTTCTTTTAACAAAAGTAAACTTCGTCTACCATCAGCCTACAGAATTTGAAGTCATGGGAAATGACCAACAAAGATGAGAAGGTCTTTGGAAACATTCTATTAAGTACAGTATATTCTAGACCAGATTGTGACAGGGAATGCTTCATCAGTATTTTTCAGGTAACCTGATACATTTTAGGCATGTATGTGATAAACACATTCTTCTTGTAAAAATCCAGATATTACACGAAGCCAAAATTGCCCAAGATTTATTCAATCCTGTTTTCCTTTCCAGAAGTAATCATCCATTGCCTTTTAGTCAGATATCTCCCTAGATTATTTTCTATGCATTTATATATTTACATGCTCAGGTCAGGATGAATTTTAGAAGACAAACAGTGTTATACAGCCTATATTGTTCCATGATTTTTTTTTTTTAAAGTTCACAGTATGTCTTGTAGATTCTTCCACATCAGTTGATTAGGTATATTTTATTCTGATTATATGTAACCCAGTGTTCTATAGTAGGAGCAAGGTAAGATTTTATCTGCTTATCCCTTTGGCTAAAATAATACCTGGCACATAATAGGCATTTAATAAATATTTGTTAAACAAATGAAGTCCCTTAGGGTGTTCATAAATTTTCCTTGTTTCAAACAATGTTCCTACTTAAATTTTAGAGTCAGTTCGTCTCTTTGCCCAAAATTAATCCGGTTGGGACTTTGATTGGAATTTTTGGCAAGAATTGACATTTTTTTGTAATATTTAGCTTTTTCCATGCATTTTTTTACATAAGTATTTCTGCAAGACAGATACCTTTGAGAGAAATTGATGATTCAAATGGGATATGAATTTTTAAGATTTAATAGTTACTGCCAAAATTATTTTCAATAGAGCTTCTACAATTGTCTGTACTACACCAATGGTATAGGATGGTGGCAGTCATGGTGATGATGGTGGTAATGGTGGTGGTGGTGGGGATGGGGTACTGATGAGGGTGATGGTGACTGGGAGGGTGGTGGGGATGGTGCTTATACTCTATCGCAAAGAAACCCAGGGCTTTTCAGTCATAGTTCAGCTTAGCTGTGATTATCCTCAGACACCTGATCACCTTTAAATTTTATCGCTCCTCAGGGGCGCCTGGGTGGCTCAGTCGGTTGAGCGTCTGCCTTTGGCTCTGGTCATGATCCCGGGGTCCTGGGATCGAGCCCTACATCGGGCTCCCTGCTCAGTGGGGAGTCAGCTTGTCCCTCTCCCTCGCCCCTCCCCCTCTGCCCCCACTCATGCTCTCTCTCTCTCTCTCTCTCTCTCTCTCTCTCAAATAAATAAATAAAATCTTTAAAAAAGTAAAATAAGGGGCGCCTGGGTGGCTCAGTTGGTTAAGCATCTGCCTTCAGCTCAGGTCATGATCCCAGGGTCGTGGGATCGAGCCCTGCGTCGGGCTCCCTGCTCAGCAGGAAACCTGCTTCTCTCTCTCCCACTCCCCCTGCTTGTGTTCCCTCTCTCGCTGTCTCTCTGTCAAATAAATAAATAAAATATTTTTTAAAAATTAAAAATAAAAAAATAAAATAAATTTTATCGCTCCTCACTTCAAGTCTGGAGGGAAGTACCGATTCTTCAGCTAAACCCATGTTCAGAAAATTAGGCTTGCCCGAGAGTATACATTTTATAATTGCTACCAAAATATTGGGCCAGTCCTAGGTGAATGCTCATATTGCCAAGTTGAGCGGTGCTGAATTGTTTTTTAGGAAGAGGAACTCCCAGAGACTTGAACAGCTGTCATAAAGTGTCCTAGGATGGCAAAGGAAGACTTCTAGCAGGAAAGGCAAGCAGTGAAAATTAAATAGTTGACTGTTGGTTCATGCTTATGTAGCTGTCCTGCTGAGTACCCGGACTCTCGGCTGAACTGCTCAGTGTCCCTGTTCCCTAATAAATAACCAGATTCTGTATAGAGGCGGATCCCTGGACCTTAAATGGAACACATAGCTGACTGCTTCCATTTAGACTTTATTTTCACATTTTTCAGCTGCCTATGCAAAACCTAGTACTCCTAACCTTCATTTCACTGTGACTGGCTCATCTTAAACTCGTAAAACTACAGGCAGATTAAAGACTGCTTTTGCCACCATGTTGTATGTATGTGTCTGTTTTAGTTGTGTGTGTTTCTTTGACAAAGTATTTGTGTGCCCAAGGATTAATGCCACTAATCCAATTAGCAATAAGCCAGATCACTTGCTCTAACTCTTGAATATCATACCACATTCAGTATTGGTATTTCTTGTTTTACATATGAAGTTTCATTTTGCATGATAAGTTAAATGCTTAAATAAAATGGTTGGAGAAATGAATATTCTGAATTACTGAGATTCACTGACTCCAGGAAGTTCTGGAACTCTTGAATGGAGATAATATTTTAACTTAAATACTTTATTTTTTAAAAGACTTTATTTATTCATTTGAGAGAGAGAGTATGAGCAGGAGGAGGGACAGAAAGAGAGGAGAAGCAAGACTCCCCACCGAGCAGGGAGCTCGACGTGGGGCTCGATCCCAGGACCCTGAGATCATGACCTGAGCCAAAATCAAGAGTCAGACACTAAACTGACTAAGCCACCCAGGCACCCTTTAACTTAAATACTTAAAAAAAAAAAAAAAAAGACTTAAGACTCAAAATATGTTCCCATGAGATGCCAAATATACTGTCATGATTTTACTCTCTCTTATAATCCTGTTGCCCAAAGGTCCTTTGTATCTGCCTGAGGAGCAACATTGTACCCAACAGTCACTGGGACAAGAGTCCCCACCTGATTATGGAAGCAGGCTCTGGCCCGTTTTAGGGAGGGACTTACTGACCTTCATTCTTCCCTCCCTGGCTGTCAGGCAGAGTGTTCTGGCTAACCAGTGTGAGCTGAAGTGTTGATGAGACGTTGCCTGTGGTCCATTGCTCTGGTCCCAGATGATTCTGGAAGGTCGGCTGTCTGCTCTGTGGGAGCTGCTGGTCAATGGGAATCCTACAGATTGGTGATAGGAATACACCAGAGAAGATGCATGATTTTGATTTAATACATTGATTTTAAGCTAATACATGAAAATTAGAATGCCTTTCCACAATGCTTATTTTTAATTTCGAAAGCTATCCTTTGTCCATTGCTGGGAGGCTAGCTTGTATGTTTCGACCCTAAAGCGGTCGAATGTTGAAGCCTGGACTGAGGATGCACGCAAGGAGAGAGGTACCTTCTAGAAACAGAGAACATCACCGTAGGGAAAAGAATACCTGCACCTACCGAAATCAGAATCTGCATTTTAACAGTATTCCTTGGTGATTCCTATGCACATTCAAGCATGAGGAGTGCTATTTTAGGCAATATTAAGACTGTTTTAGGCATGTTTGCCTCTGGAGTCACCCCACTGCATAATACCACTTGCCATCACTATGCCCCAAGTCGTTTCTGAGCATTTCAAAGGAGCCTCCCAGCAAAGTGTTTGCACGGACTTGCATAGAGAAGTTAAGATCAGAAACGGTAATAACAAGATCATCAAGCAGTTAATGGTAGAGCTCTAGCAAGCCATGCAGTTGATAAGCTCTGTGTGGTTAGAATGGGAATCCCCGGTGCTTTGAGGGCTGACCCTGAACAGTTATAGGCTGACACAGAGATTAGGGCAGTGACACATTGGCAGGTTTTGGGTGAATCAGCATGGAGATAACGCTGGCTAGAGACAGATGAAAGGATACGATAACTCATTAGGTGTGGGGTTGTGCCTTCTTTATAGCAAGCCCTGTCATGTCTGCACCCAACTGTTAAATGCTATGAATAAGAGAAGTGCTGTGATTGTTTTATGTTGACCTTGGGTGGCCTACAGGACCTGGGTTTTAACTCCCGTATCATGGACTCACTTTGGAGCTGACTCGTTCTCAGTATTCAGAAATGACATTTGACCCTGTACATTTTAAAAGTGAGGTATAATTAAGCTACAATAAATTGCACAAGTCTTCATTCCAATTAAGTTTTGACAACTGTATGTATTAACCATCCAAAACGAAATATAGACCATTTCCATCATCCCGGAAAGCTCCCTTGTGCCCCTTTCTGATTAATTCAGAAATGCTGTTTTGATTTTCATCACCAGACATGATTTTGCCTGCTTTAGAACCTCATATAAAAGGATTCATGCATATCTCCTCTTACGCTTGGCTTCTTTCATTCAGCATAATACTTTCTTAAAAGATTTTATTTATTTATTTGACACAGAGAGAGACACAGCGAGAGAGGGAACACAGGCAGGGGGAGTGGGAGAGGGAGAAGCAGGCTTCCAGCGGAGCAGGGAGCCCGACTAGGGGCTCGATCCCAGGACCCCGGGACTATGACCTGAGCCAAAGGCAGCCGCCCAATGACTGAGCCACCCAGGCGCCCCATCATTCAGCATGATATTTTTAAGAGTCATCCGTGTTGTTGATCATACTGTCTAGTGCTGAGTAGTAATTTGTTGTGTGAACGTACAAAGTTTAGCCACTTCCATGTTGATGAACATATAGGTAGTCTCCAGTTTTGAACTTCTCAGTAAGACTTCTTTGATCATTTGTAAACAACTCTTGGTGGACACGTGTTTTCATTCCTCTTAGCTAATTACATAGGGGTGGCATTGCTGGTTCTTAGGACAGCCGTGTGTTGAACTGTTTGAAACTGCCAAACAGTACTTCAGACTGGTTGTACTGTTTTACACTCCAACTAGAAATGTCTGAGAGCTCAGGTTGTGCCAGATCCCCACCAATATCTGATGTCAGTCTCTTCAGTTTTGATTTAATTTGCATTGCCTCGGTAATAATGACGCGGGACACTATTTCACACATTTACTTGCCTTTCATATCATCTTCTTTTGCAGAGGGTCTGTTCAGGCAATTCTTTTGCTCATTTGTATTGAGATTTTTCTCTTTTAATTGTCAACTGTGGGAGCTGTCCCAGATGGATTTCTTTCAACTTCCCTGGCAAGCCCCCTGCCTTCGGCCTCAGAACCCAGAGTGCCCCTGATGCCTTTCCCTCAGTCTTGCCTGTGGAGAAGGGTTGCCTTGCCCCTGGGAAAGGCCCTGTTCATCTCAGGGGAAAAAATCCTTTCGCTGCCCTGTCCCAGCGTTTGGCACGATAGCCCTGAACACTTGGTGACGACCCGTGGGAATGATGTGATGGGTCAGTGCCGACGTGCTCGGCGGCCAAGCTCCTTGGCATCCTCCTCTGCCCTGCCAGGCCACATGTGGCCATTGAACTTTCACTGCAGTCCTGACGAATCTCTCCTTAGCCTTTTGATCCGGATTTCTTCTCCTCCCATCATTCTGCTCTGAATGAGAACAGTTACGGCTCTCTTCTCCCCTATGGAGGGCTCACTGTTCTCTGGAAATTTGTTCATTTAGGTTGCTTTGCACTCCCGCTCCTGAGATGGATTTTATAAAACTTCGATTTTGTAGCTAATCAGGCTTCCTTGGGTGGTTAGGTGAGAATGATGCCCTCTTGACTGTTCTGCACTCCAGCCAGAAGGGAGTCCTGCGCATTCCCTCCACTCTGTCCCTTCCTGCACTGTGCCAGAAATGCTCTCCAGACTAAAACCTAGAGACAGAGATTGCCTTAGACATAACAAGCCAGAAGGTTCACGGTAACCCAGTGTGGAAACCCTGCAGTTAGAAGACCCAAACTAAGTTATACTTTTATGTTGGTAATTTAAAGGTTAGCTTAGCATCCAGTAAACCATGACAGCAGTTGACATCACTGTGACTCAGTTTTCTTGTCCATAAAAAGGGAATGAAAAGAGTCCTTGCATCACAGGGTTACTAGAGGACTAAACAAATATATGTGAAGAGTTTAGAAGCGTACTTCTTTGTTTTAAAGATTTTTATTTATTTATTTGAGAGAGAGAGAATGAGTCAGGGGCAGAGGCAGACGGAGAGGGAGAAGCAGGCTCCCTGCTGAGCAGGGAGCCCGATGCGGGGCTCGATCCCAGGACCCTGGGATCACGACCCGTGTCGAAGGCAGACGCTTAACTGACTGAGCCACCCAGGCGCCCCTAGAAGCATACTTCTAAGGCACATAGTAAATGCCTGATAAATGAAACACTAGCTGTTATTAATAATATGTTATTACGGGGGCTCCCGGGTGGCTAAGTCAGTTAAGCGTCCAACTCTTGATTTTGGCTCACGTCGTTATCTCAGGGTTATGAGATCAAGCCCCGAGTCATGCTCTGCGCTCAGTGGGGAGTCTGCTCTCTCTCCCTCTCCCTCTGCCCCTCCCCCGGCCCTCTCTAAAATAAATAAATCTTAAAAGAATAAAATATGTTAGTACAAATGACAGTAGTTATGGCATAAAAAGTTCCTTTATCAAGGACCTACTCTTCTCAGTCAGTCCCTTTCATGTGTTAATTAAACCTGAATTTCAAGCCTTCTCCAGGGCGCCTGGGTGGCTCAGTTGGTTAAGCGACTGCCTTCGGCTCAGGTCATGATCCTGGAGTCCCGGGATCGAGTCCCGCATCGGGCTCCCTGCTCAGCAGGGAGTCTGCTTCTCCCTCGGACCCTCCCCCCTCTCATGGTCTCTCTCTGTCTCATTCTCTCTCTCTCAAATAAATAAATAAATAAATAAATAAATAAATCTTAAAAAAAAAAATAAAGCCTTCTCCAGGGATTAGTAAGAGTTCGCAGGTATGGCCAACCAACACTAGTCAGTATTCCAGTTCCACAAACAAATAGATCAGAAAATTGTGGCTTAAAAACTCGGTACCCATGTTTTATAGTTAATATTATTTAGCAATATCTTCAGTCCTCCTGCCTTTGGGTGGGATTGTACCTCTGTGCGTCCTTGACATGAGGTGGGGCTATCGGACTTGCATTGGGCAACAAAATGTTCCTGAAATGTATCCCTTCTGGGCAAGTCTTTAAAAGAGCTGCTTTGCAGTGCAACATGCTTTCTTCACCCAGCCACCAGAGCTAGGGATGTTCAAGTGGAACGGCTTCTGAGTGAGGGTGATTCGGAGCAGACTCATGGCAGGCCCATGACGAGCGTGCAGAATAAGCCAAAAAATGAACGTTTGCCTTAGAACACAGAGAATTTGAGGCTGTTCGTTCCATCAGCATCACTAAGCCTATCTTGATTGACTGATACAGTACCTTCAGGATGTGGTCCACACCGTGCTTTGCTCTGGTTGTGCAGGATTGAGTCTAGTGGATGAACTGGCCAAGCAGAGAACTAGAGACCAGAGTTTGGCTGGAGGGGTAACCAAAGGCATGGGTGCCAGAGAATGAGTTCAAACCATAACTAAGACCAAGTGCCAAATATTCAAGTGTCCAAATCTGTCCAGAGTGCAGGTGTGGGACTGGCAACAGGAGACAGGAATGAGAGCCGAAAAGTCTGGAGCTGAGTAAAGGTAGGGAGGGAGCAGGAAGTGAGGAAGTAAGAGGGTCTGCCCATGATGTTTCACTGTGTAGCAAAGGGAGAGCCAAGATGCGGTGTTACTGGGTGCAGCTGTTTGGTGTGTGGCGGGCTGGCTGGCTGGAGGTCACAAGGTCAAGTCCGCAACACCTTGGGGCCATTTCTCTTTGGATGTATCAAGTCTTCATACCAGCAAGATTCCTTGGTTCCCCAAGGTTTGAAGACCACCACAGAAATTCACTCTGTTCTGGATGACGTTTGTGCTCCTTCTCGTTCTTATGCTGAGACTATCTCCCAATCCAGACTTAAAGAGGGATCACTCTCTGATGAGCCCGAGAATCCTACTCACTCTGCCAGAATCACTTCTGGAACTTCAAAACACGTATTTTGGCTCCCTCTTAAGGTACCATGTCATGTAAATCATATAGAACGTTACCAAGACGGAGCTGTCATGGATGTTTGTAACTGGGTCGACGATGTTAACACAGCAGCCGTGTAAGGCGAGCACTTAAAAATGTTTCCCAATCCTTCTGGAATTCAGCTCGTGGGCTTAACAGACATGTATTGACATAACTAACTTGTTCAGCATGTCTTTCTATAAGTTACAGGTGAGGAGAGAGTAAAGCTTTGCGTTAAACTCGCAGATGATCTTTTTGTATTAGGGATAATATGCTAATATGATACATGCTAATACGATACATATCCCAAAGTGCAGTTTCATCATTTAATGCAAAGGTACCTCCTACTGGGAACTGAAGATTATTTTACAGGAAATATAAGTAATGGGAAGGCTTTCCCGACACCCAGCAATAAGCTGGGATGTGAGATAATTTACCATGTGCCACTGGTCATGGGCAATATCCTCATATTGAAGATGATCGTCAGGATTCTGTGATGAATGGCTTGTCAGGGCTGGAGGGTGAGCAATTCCTGTTACGATAACCAGGGACCAAAAGCTTGTTTTTGTTCCCAGTTGTCCCCTTAATAAACTACAAAGGTCGAAAATGATTGTATGAGTCTGTTTCTATTTGCAACTGTGAAGTTTTTTTTAGCATTATTGCTTATTGGTTAAAGTTGTTTGATTTTTTTGAGACAGTTGGCTTATTATGGTAATAATATGCACTGACATTCACTAGTACATCCACCTATGCAGAGTAGATAATAAATGTTTAATAAATGTTGAGAGTGATTTCATATGTACATTTATAAAATTTGAGATCTACAATGTCAGAAAGTCGAAAAGAACCCTTCTGTAAGAAAAACATTCAAAGCAATCAGAAACATTTGGATAGTTTGTGATAATATGCACATGTGACATATATTATACGTATAAATATAGAAATACTTTACAGGAAATATCTCTAAAGAAATATTATCAAATAATCTTTTGGTGTTTAGAGGAAGGCTTGTACAAGGATAGATTCAAGGAGAAGAGCTGCCTTAACTTATTTTATTGCTTCTTTGCAAAAGGTATTTACTCAGGACATCAGAAGTAAAGCTTTAAAGTCAAATGTCTGGAGAAATTTAAATATATGTGAATGCATGTGTTTAAATTGAAGAAGAATGTTGACAGAAATAAATCACTTTTAGAGAGAATTCCCAGGACCTAGTCCCTTTTAGGAAAGCTCTCTTTTGGTCCTTGTGCAAATACACGGTCCTTTAAAGTACTAGCGCACGTCATTTACGGGTTTATGTCTGTATGCCTCTGTTTATTTTTGGCATAAAAATCCTTGCTTATAAAAAGGGTAGTTAAGTATGGTACTACATAACTGTGATCCCTTTTGCCTGACTTAAGAATTTGTACTTAAGGAACATAAACTAAAGTCGAAGGTAATTCAATTAACATTCTGAACACACAAAGGTATGCTTGCTCCTCAGCTTTTAAGGCACAAAGCAGCGCCATCAGATTATAGCAGTAATTACACCATGTGTACACATTCTTAAAGGTTTCATGAATTGTAGGGCCAAGCTCTAATTTGTGAGGTTTGTCTGTCTGTCTCTGGAGAATCAACTGAAATAGGAATCTTGAAGCCGGATAGCTCAACTCCTTGTCTAACCTCACAAAACAAAAATCATCACCTTCATTCGCAGACACATATCCAGGTCCCCCCGTTTTCTTACCGCTTATGCTAATTCATTACCAAACTCCGTGGACACCAGGTCTGAAATAGCTCTTGAGCCTGTCCACTCTTGCCCGTTTTCCTTGCCATGGTCCTGGGTCGGGATGCCATCTCCTCTTGCCCATATCAATGTCAGTGGTCTTGTACATGTTCTCCCTGCCCCCACACCGTCTCCCCCAGCCTCTCCTCCGCTTTGCATAGGGCCATACTTTTCATAAGTAAAATTGCACCAAGAAGAATGCTGTGAGTCTCAGCTTAAACATACTTCCCCAGGCCATCCCTGGTTTCAGCTCCCTTCCTCTGCCCTCCTGAAGCCTCTGTAATTCCTCTGTTGTGACAAGTGTCACACTTGATTGTGACTCCTGGTGTAGTCATCTGCTTCAGTAAATCACAAGCTCTGTGAGGGTAAGGACTCTGCTCGTCTCATTTACCTCCGAATCCTTGGATTTCAGCCCAGGACGGACTTTGAAATTATAAGGAATTTATCACAGCTCTGTAATATGAGAGCAGTCCTCGAGCCAAGGCGTGTACCAACACTCTCTCACATACTAATATGCTGTTTGTCTCGTGCAAGAACACTTATGTCTCTCAAGGAAAATTCCCCAAACTGGTGTATCCCCACAGGCTTCATTTTAACTAGTGAGAGTAGTAAAATCTTACAAATTTCTCCTTGAACTAAGGGTACCAACTTAAATTCCTTCTCTTGACCTTGACTAAAATGCTAGGAAGGACAGTTCCAAAGACTTTATTTTAGGCATGCTTCATGACATGTTAATATGGAATTATATATAACTCTGGTGTAAAATGTGATATGAAAGTCTGTACATGTGTGGAAGGGGGTGTAGCATTGTTTCCCTTACCTGTTAACATGTTAGATGACTTTTCATGTGTTTTTCTTATTTCTCCCTCCAGTGCCTTATTTACAGGTTTTTTTCCCCATGACTGGAAAAATCTGGTTTAGTTTAGGGTTGAAGAATGTGATATAGGAAGAAAAATTACATGTGTCTCTCTCTGTGTGTATTTGTATGTATGTATACATGATGATGGATTAATGACTATTACAAGCAATAAGAAAAATGGACTGTGTGGGAGTTCGTGGAGCAGAAGTTCATTCATGCCTCTATTGTGAAGGAAAGGTCATTGTCAGTTCAAATGAAATCTTTTTTTCCCCCACCTTTATTGAGATATAATTGACACATAACACTGTGTAAGTTTGAGGTCAAAGGAAATCTTGTCTTCATTTTAAATGTTAAAAATGCATTGTATCATTGAACAGACTTGGGCCCTGTTCTGAAAATAGTAGAAGTAAATGTAATTTTCCTTGCAGAAATAAAAAATATTCATTTAATCACAGCCACTGATAAATTTGGCATAAAATCTCACACAGGAAATATAAACTTTAAACATATATGTATATACAGAAATAATGATAGCTGAAATGGTAGTAGTCTGAGGTAAGTGGGGTGGGGATGGGAAGGTGGGTAGGGGTACGGAGGAAATAAGGCCCCGAGTTGACAGTTGCTCAAACGGACCGATGGGTACATGGTGGGTTGTTAAATATTTGGACCTTTGCATATGTTTGAAAGTTTCCGCAGTACGATGTTTTTACAAAGAGAAAAAGAAATCCTATATGTAGAAGTAGAAACATCCTGAAGCTGATAAAACTTAAGCCTGAGGACCCACCACTGAATGGGTCCCTTCTGGAACGGTGGGAGTAGCCCCTGCAGTGTTTTCAAGTGTTCATGTGGTTTTGTTTTGGAAAATTTGCAAAAATGAGACAATTTAACCACAGTGGGCTAAGACTGCTGTCTCTTCCCGTTTCAAAATTCCCTCCATTACACTTCCCTTTGTGGTGAGAGGTGTTTGAGAGGCTGTGGGCTTTTAAGGGATCTAGCTAAGGGAAAGTTGAGTTGGGGATACAAAGAGCTAAGTTTCGCTGTCTTTACCCATGGATGAAAGATACAGATTCCAGATTCCCAGCAGAGACATGCATGCTGACACCCCCATAATTATTGGTGGAAATATTGATTTATCATCAGTCTCTTCTGTGTATACTGGCACTAGTTCATTGTGCTAGCGTAGGAATGGCTTCTAGCAAGGCTCCTGTCCAGGCTGCTGACTCCGTCGTGACTTAAGGCATAGGACCACAGACTGTATTGGAGTATGAGTGTGCCCCATGGTACCTGGCACAAAAGTATGTAGGTAGGAAAGGAGAAACAAGGCTTGAAATGTGTCAAGCTGGAAGCCAGTCTATGGATGATTTTTCCAACCAACAGAGTATAAAGTTATAGGCTTCGGATTTGGTTCCTCTTGACAACTGGTTAAACTAGGAACCCTTTCCTGTCAAATATACTCAGAAAGGCTGCAAATATAATTATAAATGCATCATACTTCCTTTGCATTTTTATAGACATCAAGAGAGAGATAATTTAGCAAAATGTTGTGTTGATAGTGCACAGACCTCTACCACCGGAAGCATAAACTTGAGTTTGACTATGTGTAGCTGCTTAAATATCCATTCATTGTGTATTAGCTTATCTAATGCATTTTTCCCCCTGAGGTAGTGTGGGATTCCAAATTTGAAGAAACACAAAACCACCTCTGATGCGACAAAATGACCTGCAGCACGCATGTGTGCATGCAGACACACACACACACACACACACACACACACACACACACACAGTGAACCAGCAGTTTGAATGTGACAGGCATTCAGACATTAGTAACTGGGTGAAAATGTTGCAGTCTAGTGAATACTCCTGTGAACTGGAAGATTTTTGGAAGCCCCCTTCCACGGTGACTTAAAATACGTAATGTGCTCCTTGAGGATAAAATTTAAAATAAAATGAAATCAGATGCGTTTCTAGGTTTGAAACCAAATTTTCTTACTACTTTAAATTTGAGCCCTTTGTGAAGATGGTTTCAAAGATAACAATCTAAGCCTTTTTAAAAAATAGAGTCCCCTCCAGAGGACTGAAGCGTAACCAAATCCCTCAACGTAGAATAGAACAGTCACTTAAAAGAGAAAAGCAAGTCATCCCATTTCACTTGGTTATTTTCTCTTCCAAATATGGAATATAGGCATCTGGAAAGGGCAACAGTGAGTTAATATTCATCATGTTTTGTTTATCTTGGCTTTTAAAATACCCACTTCTTAAATTTCTGCTTTTTATAATTTCTCTATTTACCCAAGCAGCCTTATGTCTTTTCCAAGTTTTCACTTTAGAGTGAAGATCTTAGTCCCTTTTCCTCAGGTTTTCCTTCTTTCTTCCTAGACATTGTTCATCGTTTTTTCTAAGAGTCTGTTTACTCAGAGCATGCCAACAGGATATTTTGTTTTTGAAACAAGATTTAAGCACATTCACACACAATCAATGATGTGTATAATATGTATGGGTGAATACAATTACATGATCCATTTATATCTTCCATAGCTAAACGCAGGATGCTAGTTGGTTCTTGGTTTGTAAATGGTTATGCCTTTGATTAAATTATCTCAACTAAGCTATGCCTGTAATACCATAGAAGTCTTTTCTTTTTCTTTCCTGAATTTTCTAGGATATAGTTGTGTATAGGGCCTCTCTGAGACAGGGTTCCTCAAATATCAAGGAATTTTCTCACAAACCTAGCTCTTAGAGCTGCATGCAAATATAGCAGCAGTCAGTGTGTTAAGGTAAGCAACACTGCAGTGACAAGTGACCTGCAAACCTCCACGCCATAACTCAAGCATAGTTGACATTGTGTGGGGAAAGGCTCTACTACATTCAGATATTCAGGTTCCGTAAATTTTCTGGCTCTACCCTTGCCTGAGGCCTCAGGATTTGATGGGATCATCTGCAACTGGATGGTAGAAGGAAGAAAGAATGCTTGGAGACCTGCTCACGGTGGGCGTGGGGATTTTCAGGGACCTGGCCTAGTAGTGGCAGACATCATGTGCACCGACATTCTGTGGGCCAGAATTCAGTCATATGCCTGGCGGCATTGCAGGGAAGGCTGGGAAATCTGTAATAGTGAGGCCAGGTGGGCAAGAACTGGCGTTTGGTGAGTTCATAGCATTGTCTCTGTACCATTCAGGTCAACCTGCTATGATTTCAGTGTCCTGTGCTTTGTGGATGTTTAGCAATATCCCTGGCTTCTACCCACTAGACGCCAGTAGTGTTCCTCAGATCTGAAGACCAAAAAAATTTCTAGATGTTGCCAAATGTCCACTGGGGGTCTAAGTCATTCCCAGTTGAGAACAACTTGGCTGGAAACTTCAGCAAGAGGCAACACTTGCCATGATAGCAGCTTCTCTATGAGCAAGGGACATTACTTTAGTGAGGTGAAAAAGTTAGGAGTGTGTTTAATGCTGATAGAAGTCCAGATGCTGACTTTCTCTCTCTTGGGAATAATACACTTGTGGTGGGCATTTTACTATCTATTCTTGATGATCTGTCCACTTCACAAAACATCTCTGCAGTTGCAATCTGGTATATGGGCCCGATTTTCCCCAAAGTTAATAGTTCAGCTTTTTCAAGTGTTTCTTGCAGAATATATATAGTCATGGAATAAAAAGATCATAGTTAATAATCATTTGTTTATTATTTTTTGGAAACTTTGACCAGCAGGGAAGTATGAGGATTTTTAGAAATCACCAGGGTACAGTGAAAGTTGCCAATAAAAATGTAAAATAATACAGATGTTGTTATGAAGCAGAAACATGTTATGTTTTAAATAAATCAGTATCCTTAACTATTAACAAGAGAACTTGAGTTTTAAAAAAAAAAAACAATGGTATTATAATTTTATTATCTTTTTCCTACACATCTGGAATTTTGAAAACCTTTTGAATAAAAAAAAAATCCCATTAGATTATTTAAGTCATTTTTGAGTTTAATTGTAGTTTTGAGAGTATATGGAAAAGTTCTGTTTCAAATCTCTTACAGAATCTTTTTAACATTTTCAAAGAATTTATCTGCGAGTTATTGCCTAATATATGTAGGTGAAATTCAGAGATAGTCTACAAATTTTGTTTTAAAATCACAGTTATTACTTTTCTTATAAAACTATAAAATTTGAAAAATAGAAACAAATATAGAGAAAGTAAATGTGATTTATAATATTTTTACGTAATTTTTATAGCCTTTTTTCTTTGCTTATATTTTAGTGGCTCCCCAGCTTTAATGTGCATAAGAATCATAGGGAGAACTTGTTTAAAAACCATGTTCTACATTCACTGCAAAAGAAGGGTACAGTATGGGGCCTGGGAAACAGCATTTTAAGAGACTCTCCAGATGATTCTGATTCAGATGGTCTATAAAAAGCACTCGGGAAAATCTGATATATATTCTTATGTTGCCATAATATCAGTACCATACATTGACTGGCTAGGGGAGGGAAGAAACTATGGATTTGTACCCTTGCTTTGTCTATTTTAAAGAGCCCCGCTCCTTGTAAATATCAATTTTTTCTACAGCAGTTAGCTTCTGTTTAAAGATACAACATTCATTTTAGTCTTTCAGTAGCTTTTGGGTTATTTTCCATGAATTGATAATCACTCAGTGTTTTTTTGCCCTATGTTATTTGGAAGATACACGATTAGTCCATTTAAGATTGAGTAATCTCCCTTGAACAACTAGAACATTTGGCTTGTATTTCTCTTGAGATATGTTAACTCTAGGCAGGAGATAACAGGGGGTGGGGGTGTGAAACACACAGTGTCAGTGTGCAAGGAGAGGAGTGGCATAGACCTGGGTGAATTGGGGGGGTGGAAATCTGTAGTAATTAGCACCTGTTAAAGTGCAAGGGCAAATGAGAAGGAGATGCCTAGGTGGACTCAAGTTTGTGAGTCTGAGCAGCAAAGAGGAGCTGTGTTGGGGAATTTGGGGTGATGGGGGTGGGGAATGTAAAAAGGGAAGCATGATGCAAAGTTTCAGGGCCCAGTGGATCATCTGTTAGAGATGTGTACAAGCAGTTTAGAAATTTTGAACCATGCTTAAGAAGTCAATCAAGGATTGAAATAGAGAAGTAGGAGCCAAAGAAGTGAATGGACCAACCAAAAGAGAGTAAATATTGAAAGAGGGCCAAAAACTAAGCTGTGAAGTATATCTTCATTCAGAAGCCTGGGAAGGGAGGGGTGCCTTGGTGGTGCAGTGGTTAAGTGCCCAACTCTTGGTTTCCACTCAGGTGGTGATCTCAGGGTTGTGGGATCGAGCCCTGCCTCAGGCCCCACGCTCAGTGTGGAGTCAGCTTGGGACTCTTTCCCTCTCCTTCTGCCCCTCTACACTGCACCTTCCCGTGAGCTCTCTCTCTAAAATAAATAATTTTTTTTAATTTTATTTATTTATTTATTTTTTTAAAGATTTTATTTATTTATTTGACAGAGAGAGACACAGTGAGAGAGGGAACACAAGCAGGGGGAGTGGGAGAGGGAGAAGCAGGCTTCCCGCCGAGCAGGGAGCCTGATGCGGGGCTCGATCCCAGAACCCTGGAATCATGACCTGAGCTGAAGGCAGTCGCTTAACCAACTGAGCCACCCAGGCGCCCCAATAATTTTTTTTTTAAAAGAAGCCTGGGGAGGGGGAAAAAAGGAATAAAACAGATTAAAAAATGGCCAGAGAGAAGTAGAAACACCAGGAAAAAACCTGTCCTGGAATCAAGGGAACACATTGGGAAGGAAGATGTTTTCCAGCAGGCGCAAAGCCAGTAGAACTGAAAGATTGAAACAAAGTAGTTGAGCTTGGTGGCCACATTTCACTGGTGACCTTTGATGGATGGAAGTTCTGTTATTTAAATAGATTTAAATTATTGAAAAGCCAGGAGCTTACAAGAGAACTTTAAAACTCAAAATCACAGCAAAAATTTGATTCCTCCATCTACTCATCCTGAGTTCCTTATTTTGTTTTTGATTTCTGCCTGCAGGATAAGTATTCCCCTGCATTTTTCCCTTGGTGACCTCTTCAGTGTAATCAATTTAGTAGTTGTGGTGCTCCTCTGTGACCCTCATTTGAGGCTCTCTCAGTTAGGTGGGACGCTTCTGTGGAGTTAATTGGTTCAACTGGCAATTCACGCCCAAGGCAGCTTGTCATCCCCTGACTGACCTCTTGATGGGGTACGCCAGGAAATGAGAGAGAGAAGTTAACTAATTTTCTGTAACCCTTTCATTTAATGGCTACAATACAATCACTCTCCCTTTTGCTTAGCTATTGCAACCTCAAATCTTAAAACCGCCCAATTCAACTTATCAAATCCCTGAAACAACTTAATAAAATGATATAATTCAGACATTTGGAAAAGGCATATGGTGGGGTTTGATATGTACCTGCTTCCATTCTTTTCTGAGGTTCAAAGCACATATTTAAGAAACCAGTTAATTTTATTCAGTGAGTCCTATTTCATTGTAGTAGCTTCTCTACTGGGAACTATTTCTAGTATGGTAATATGGCCATGAACCTTTACTTAGCTTTGAAAAGCTAAATAACCTGGAAGTTGCAGAGTTGAATTTGAGTCCTGTTTGGTCTGACTCCATTGCCAATAATATTTCTACCGTACCGTGCTACTGTGGCAAGTCATTTTGCTCTTCAAATTTCGCTTTTTAAGAATGGATACTTGACATATTTTCTTTTTGCTGTCTCCTATAGTACATAAATACAAGTAAGAAATAAAATCAAGGGAACACATTGTCAGATTTATTATGTATGACCCAAATGCTTAGGAATGAAACATTTAACCTTATACTTATTCATTATGCATTAGCAGCCAAGAACAAGTCCTAGTTTCCTAATGTACCTCTTGATGGGCTAAAAAAGGACCATAATGAGCTCATCTTCCATAACACATCTCTAATATTTATAAATATTTTATATAAAGTCAATTCATGGAGTTAAACTTCTACAACCAGATTATGGGACTTGACAGATTCCATCTTTTTAAGGCAAAGTTGAAAATGTCTAATTCAAAGCCATCATAAATTATTTATATGTAAGTTAAAATTTTTAAAGTCTCATTTTTGGCTTGTCCTCATTTTTAGAGAAGGAATGGGTTGTTCTAGGTAGGATAACAAGCTATAAATATAGTTATATGAGATGTCAACTTATTTCCAGATATTGGGTGGTGGAATACCCCATAAAGCATGCTGGGGAGCTGTGTATCTAATTTCTGGATTTGAACACTTCTGAGGCATGGGCTAATGTGAGGTTGAGGACACCACGTCCAGGAAAGATGTGGATTTGGTTCTGAATGGTGGATACGTCCAAGGTAATGTGATCTGGCTGCTGAGTAAGAGTGTCAGTCACTGGAAGGGCAGACTTTCTGGTCATAGATGATGAGTCCCTTAGAAGAGGACCCCAGGCAGTAGCTGTGGGTCTATGGGAAAGAGTACCTATCACTTAGGGGACAAAGTTGGCGAGAGTTGGGAATGGGGAGGGATCACAGGAGAGCTCCAGGCCATCCCAGTGGAGAACCCAGAGGATAAGAATGAATGCTACAATGGGAATTATGGGAATTATGTTGGCCAACAATTGGGTAGCACTGTCTCCTCCTGGTGGTAGCATGTGGTATTCCATGGCCACATTGTCTCAAACTCTATGGCCTTCAGCCTGCAATGATAAGCTCAGTTACAAAGGGCTGAGAAAGAGGAAAGCTGACAACTTCCAATCTGTTGGTCTTTAATCCTATAGTTCCATGACCTTAAATACTTTATTTATATATATATATATATATATATATTTTTTTTTTTTTTTTTTTGTGGAGAGAGAGAGAGAGAGAGGAGGGGCAGAGGGAAAGGGAGAAAGAGAATCCCAAGCTGGGTGTGGAGCCCGATGCGGGGCTTGATCTCACGACCCTGAGATCATGACCTGAGCTGAAATCAAGAGTTGGGCACTTAACCAACTGAGCCACCCAGGCCCCTTTAAATACTTGATTTTTTTTTTTTTAAGATTTTATTTGTTTATTTGACACAGAGAGAGAGAGACAGTGAGAGAGGAAACACAAGCAGGGGGAGTGGGAGAGGGAGAAGCAGGCTTCCCGCGGAGCAGGGAGCCCGATGCGGGGCTTGATCCCAGGACCCTGGGATCACGACCCAAGCCGAAGGCAGACGCCCAACAACTGAGCCACCCAGGTGCCCCTAAATACTTGATTTTTATGTGTGTGTGATTAAGTCTGTCAAAAATCAGCAAAGCATAGTGGATATGAGCACAGACTCTGGAGCCAGACTGCCTGGGTTCAGCTGTGGGCCCTTGGACAAGTTACTTGACCTCTCTGTGGTTTAGTTTCCTCATCTGTAAGTTGAGAACAAGAGTCCCTACGTTGTTAGTTTGTTATGAGGATTAAATGAGTTAATATTTGTAAAGCATTTGGAGCTATGGCTGGAATAGAGTAATAGTTCTCGAGTACATTGTGAAAACTAAAAATAAAACTTCATCTAGCTTAGTGGGGCCACTTGTAGCAGTCTCTAATAGGGGCGTTGTTTAAAATGCAGATTCTGGGGTGTCACCCCAGACTTACTCAAATTCTTAAGGGTGACCCTAGGAATCTGTATTTCCCAGGAAATTCTTTCGGTCAAAGTCAGATTTGGGAATTAAATAAGCCATGTCTCCAGTTCACAACAGATTTGAGGTCCTTAGCAAATTATTTTCTGACTGGTTTATTAAGAAAGACCCTCAATACATGGGATAAAGCTTGATTACTTATTTAGAATACAAAGGATATAAGCAAATCAGACTTTCTCCCTCTTCTAACTCCAGGTACAGGTATATCACCTATGAATTATAGAAGCCACTCTCAGGCAACTGTTTGGCATGTCATTTACTAAGACTAACCTGGAATTTGGTTTGGATTATCAAATGTTTATAATACGATATAAAGGAAATGCAGTTGTTCCAAATGTTAAAAATCCTAAGGAGATTGCTCAATTTCTAAAGGAAAAAAAAACAAAAACAAAAACCAACACTGTGATAGGCAATCGCCAACTGTTCATGGATACATTTTTTAATAGTGTAGTCATGATAGAAAACCAAACAAGAGAGCCTCCACAAAGATTTAGCCAAATGTAGCTGCCAAGACAGTAACGTTGCATCTTAGCAATAACATGACTTGTTCTTCGTTAAAACAAAAACAAAAATGTGATCTGGTCTTCTGTAAATGAGTTCAATAGAGCAGTAATTAGACAAATGATTTATTTGAAAAGAGAACAAAATAATTTTTTACTCCTGTCGTAAGTGTTTATGGGCTGCCCTCATTTGGGCAAAGAAGTCCCCATGTATCTTTAGTAGATAATGTGCTAGAGGAAATGGATTTACATTGAGCCATTCTTTTTTGTTGTTGGCTTTGTTCTGTTTGGTTGCCCTTGTTAGCAGTATCATTTATTTTCAAGGTGATTTGCTTGAGTTGAGGACCCATTTCATGACCTTGAGGCAAAGCGGAGTTAATTAACGTAGCAAGGGATTCTGTTAGCACTTGTATCTCAACCATAAAACCAGATGGACAAGGTAACCTAACTGAGAAATTAACTGTATCTTTTCTTGCCTGTGGGCTTTTAACACACACGAATTAAAAAAAAAAAAATTCTTTCTCCCTCTTCTTTTTAATGTAGAAAACTAGGTGTGGCAGATTATATTTTCTGAGAATTGCCTCAGCAATATATCCAGTCCCACATGTTCCTCCAGAACCGTGCCATGCTTCTACCAAGAGGTGGAATCTATTTCTTCTCCTTTGAACTTGAGTAGAACTTTGACACTGGCTCACCAAATAGAAGTGACGCTGCATGACTTCTGAGGCCAGGTCATAAATACTGTTACAGCTCTATCTGGCTCTTTCTTTGGGGACGCTTGCTAGGCTGTGAGGAAGCCTCAGACACATGAGGAGACCATGTGTTCATTCCTGAATGATAACATTAGCTGAGATTCCCTATTGGCAGCCAGAATGTTAGTGTGCTAGCTTCCAGATAATTCCATATCCCAGTCCTCATCCTGTGAGCAGCCCCAAATTGCAGAGTTTTGAGCAAAATAAATGTTGCCATTGCCTAAGGTGCAAAGTTTTGGGATGATTTCTTGTGTGTATCCTTTTTTTTTTTTTTTTTTTTTTTAATTCAGGAGACAGATTAGAGGTCCTCATTTTCAAAAGTCAGGGAGAACAAGATCAGGGCTCAAGGAATTCAAGAAGTAAGGCAGCAGTCCAGCCCTTAAAAGTAAAATTCCTAAGCCCCACAGATAAGATCTGGGCATTCCGAGAGCAGTGGAGATGGTGTTCCACTCCCAACTGGGCCTTTAAGGAGGGGCAGGACCTCTGACAGGGCTGGCAGTGTGGGGGGCCTGTGGACCAAATACTAAGCTCAGAGATCTTGGGAGTAGTGGTAAAGGCTGTCATAATACCAAGTGGGGTGTGGGGCCGAGGGGAGACAGTATCAGAAAAGCCAACTGTCTTCAGATGGGCCATAAGAGCCAGAGCAAAGAGAGATGGCAGAGATATAACCACATACCAGAAGACATCCTTGGAATCCTTGTCAGCCCCTGGGATCCTTGTCCGATCTTGGGATAGGGAAGGGACTTTCAGAATTTATTCTGATGAAGGTTTTATGTATATGGAGATGAAAATTGCTATTCATTATAATATCGTTAATCAACTGGCCAATTTGCTGGTTAATCCTTTTCTTACCAATTTGAAATACTATATTTTCATATACCAAATATTTTTATGTATTTGGTTTTGCTGTTTTGTTCCATTAATCTGTCTATAACCACCAATATGATTCCATTTAAATAATTATATATGTATATTTTAATATCTTGTAGAGAAATGTCTCATCTTTATCTTTTTCCCAGAAGTTTCTTGGCTTTTTCACACGTGTATTCCTCCAAACAGGCTCTCAAATCATTTGGTAAGATTACCTCCCAAAACTCACTGGGGCTTTGACTGTGATTGTCTTGCATATAAATAGTTAAGAATGGCAGACTGAACACGCGGGTACCTTAACTCCTCTTCCTCTCAGAATCCCACTAAATGAGAGTAAAGGGATGTTTAAGGAAGATATAATAGACAAGGACAAAGAATGAGACAGGAGACAACAGTGACAACATTTTGGAAGTTGGTAGGCAGATAGTTGGGAGTTAAACGACTTAGCAGACGTGAGAAAGCCGAATCCTAAACTGGAAGTTGGGAAAGGGGAGAAATAACCTAATGTACACTGCAGAATCTTCCAAAGGAGTAGGATTTGGCAGGTGGAGAATTGGTTGAAAATCTGTTTAAGAATTTAGTACCTTATATCTCTATTCCAAATTTAGGCAGCTGAGCAAACATCCGTCCCCCATTCTGGCAGGAGACTCGAGGCTTATTCTGTAAAGAGGATAAGCAGATGATCTTTGAACACAATACCAGGCACAGCTGAGACGGGGAGACCAAGTAGAAAACATAGGGATTAAGATAAACCTTATAGATGGGACTTGAGATCTTTAGCCTTCTTCCTTCATATGACTCAAGAATTTTGGCAGCCAGACATGTACCTTCTAGGCAAGAGGTAAGAAGCTTATTTTCTGGAAACCTAACGTCCAAGGGAAATGAGCACAAAATATTCAGATCTGAGGTCTTCCAAATATTACCCTAGAGAGAAAAACACTGTTGACAAGCATCTTCCCCAAGAGCCCTCAGTCATCTTTTTTTAGTGCCCCACTCTTAAATATGACCAGATGGCTAAGGACTGCCGGACATTTATTTTAAAAAATAAGTTGAAATATCAATACAATGGAAAGAAAAAAAATCTGTAGTCACTATTATTAATATCTTCAGAGAAGATAGGAATCTATGAAAGAAGAAGTGGATTCTGTAAAAAAGAAGTAGTCAGTGAACACAAAACCTTAGAAATTAAAAATATGATAGCCACAAACTACTGGAAGGTATACTGAAGGGAAGCCCCTAGAAAGTAGAATAGAAACCAGGGAGGAAACTAAGAAATACAAGATTAAAAAAAAAGAGAGACTCATCTAGAATGTTCTAGGATAATTGAAATTCTTTGAATAGAGGATAGAGATAACAAAGGTAAGGAAATCATCAATAAAATCATTCAAAACAGATTTCCCAGAATTTTGAAGAACATGAGTGTCCTGACTGAAAGGGATTACTAAGTGTCCAGAACAATGGATAAAGTAGACCAACACCAAAGCACATTATCAAGAGATTTCAGTAAGCTGGGGACAGAAAATAGATTCCGCAAGCCCTCAGGGAGAAAAAAAAAAAAAAAACCCAAGTTCATCCAAAGTATCAAGTGTTGGAGGACATCAGACTTAGCAATAGCAATAGTGGAAGCTAGAAAGCAACGGAGAAATAGCACACTCAAAATTCTGAGGATAAACAACCTCAAACATAGAATTCCGTATTCAGTTCCTAAGAAACAAAACTTACTTCCCATGCAGCCCTTTTCAGGAAGCTGAAATGTGCTTCTACAAAAGTATGGAGTTAGTCAAGAAAGAAGAGACATAGGGTTCAGGAAACAGGGACTCCAGCCTAAGAGAAAGGCTAAGGGGATTCCCATGATGGTAATGAAGGGAGATTTCTGGATGACTTCTAGTTATTAGGTATAGTAGTAGGCAGAATTATTCTAAGATGGTTCCCAAGATTCCCACCCCCTGATAAACATATCCTGAATAATCCCCTCCCCCGAGTCTGGGCAGGACCTGTGAACAGGATGGGATATAGTCCCATGATTATGTTATGTTGATGATGAAGGCAAAGAAATTCTGGAGATGCAATTAAGCCCCCTAACCAGTTGAATTTAAGTTAATCAAAAAAGGAGATTATCCTGGGTGGATCTGACCTAATTGGGTGAGTCCTTTAAAAGAGGGACTAGAGATTATAAAGAAGTCCCAGAGATTTGAAGCAGCAGTTTCTATCCTGTTGGCCTTAAAGAAACAGACAACCATTTTGTGGAGAGCATCACCTGGCAGGGAATGGTGGCCGGCCTCAGTTCTGTAACCACAAGGAACTGAAGAGCCACAGGCGTTTGGAAGGAGATTCTGTGCCTCAGATGAGAACACAGCCCTGGCCATCACCTTGATTTCAGCCCAGTGAGAACCTGAATAGAGAACAAGTTATGCCAAGCCTAGACCTCTGGCCCAGGGCAACAGTGAGATAATAAATATGTATTATTTTAAGCCAGTAAATTTGTATCAGTAGATTGCTAATGCAGGTGCAGATAGCAGTCAGTCCAGATGGGAGCAGCTCAGGATACTGGAGGGATTTATCCAAAGATGTAAAATTGTCCCAGTGTTCTGAAAGATGTACACAACTTGAAGATAATTAGAATGTATATTGGTAGTAAGTATACACAAAACTAAGCAATCAAACACAAGACCCTTGGTAACTTTAAGAAAAAACAAATTTTTCATGAGAAAATAGTCATAGTATATAACATGACTCAGTTATAAATAGGATTTACAGAGTCATAATAATGTAAAACCCAAATTACATCCTAAGCAAAATTACATAAGTACTGTAGAGGAGGGAAAAGTTCCTTGATCCTTTTTGGGTCCCTGACTGAGTCTGAAAATTAGATTGACAAAGACAGATTAACAGAACAGCTTACAAATTTATTTAATGGAAGTTTTATGTGACACAGGACCTTTATAAGGAAATGAAAACCCAAAGAAATGGCTGAATCTGAGTGTTTACATGCTAGGTTTGGCGAAGTCGTGGCAAAAATGTGATAGGACTTAAAGGGGTATATGCTAAGTGTGTTATCTGAGACAAAGTGTAGCAAGTCCTCTTTGTTCAGATTCCTCTCCGCGTCTCTTTGTCTTCAGAGATAAAGCTGCTCCTTTCCTCCAGGTATGGGAAGGACACCTGTCACATGTTTCTCTGACCAGCTTCTGGGAAAGATCAGAGAGCTGTCCCTGCATGTGCCTTTTCTCAGAGTCCTTCAGCTGGAAATACTCAGTATGGCAAGGTGCCATGTTTTGGGGTAGCATGTCCTAAACTCTGTTAATACATTGGAGGGTTGGAGATGGGAATTGTATGTGGGAGTAGGGGTGCCAGTGAGATGGAGCAAGAACAAAAATCATCATCTTCCTTGGTAGAAGTAATAGCTAATGACCAGGACTAAAAAATTTAAGAGTAGCAATATATGTCTATCACAGTGGCTGTGGGAATGAAAAATTGGAGTCGAGGAGGCAGGTAACTTCTGTAATCAGCTATTACTATGGACCTTGCTAAAACCTGGGGGAAGTACTTGACTTTTTAAAATATGTGAATGTACACATTGGACAAAAGTGAAAATGCATCTAAAGCAAAGAATTGAATATTCAATAGAATAATTTAAAGATAGCTAAGATTGGTTCTTGAAGTGACATTTTCGCTTAATCGCATTTTCAAATCCCTCCCCCTTATGGGCTATTTATAAATGAACAAGATTATAAGTGGTAAAGTTCAATTAGCTTATTCCATGTGTGAACAAATGCCACAAAAGAAAAGACTTTCTTTTTCCCAGTCACCTGCATTTCCCTTGAAAAATGACCCTCAGGAAGCTAACCTGACCAAGTAAACAAGAGCTGCTACTTGTCAATTTTTAGCACATCATAGAGTGAGAAGATTGTTTCTGTTTACCCTTCTGTCCCTGAGAGTAATTAAAATATATGTGATGGGGCACCTGGGTAGCTCGGTCAGTTGAGCATCTGACTCTTGGTTTCGACTCAGGTCATGATCCCAGAGTCATGGGATTGAGCCTCGTGTCAGGCTCCCTGCTCAGCATGGAGTCTGCTTGGAATTCTTTCCTCTTTCCTCTCCCTCCCCCTCTGTTCCTTCCCTGCTCATGCACGTGCATGTGTATGTGCATGGGCTCTCTAAAATAAATGAATAAATAAAATCTTTAAAAATATTAAAATACTTGTGATATATTAACACCCTCTGTCTGGTGAAAGATCACACATTTCAGTGTTTGTTTCTTCAGTAATCAGCTTCTCATTTGGAATAGTGGGAATCTAAATTCATGTTTCTCACACTTTGCACTCTCCAGAAGCTACAATTTAGCTGGATCAAGGAAGAGATGTATTGTGCTGGTTGCTGCATTCTCTACTGAATAGTGTTCACTAGCTGTGCACCAGAATTTGGCGTGCACCATTTGCTATTACAAGCACTTGCCCTGCAAGTTCCTAAACCTTGTTAAGCAGCTATTTCCATCCCTGTACAAAGGATCGCTTAAATGAGATAAGTAGGCAAAGGGCTTACACGCAATGACTAGCACAAAGTCAGAAATCAAGAAGCATTAGCTGTTGTAATTGTTATTCAAGAGAATACAGATGTCAATAGCAAGCCTTTATAGTCAATGTTTAATAAATGTAATAATGAAATTCTAACTTTAACTCAGTAGGAGCTTTTCAATTCTGTAGATGGGATTTTCTCATCCACTCCAAGAGGTAAGTGGAAAATTGATCCATTTCTATCCTCTTTCTGAAATTTAAACTTATAAAGCATGGTAATTCATATACTTTTTTTTTTATCCGTTTCAATCTGTGCAGTTAAAAGGAACTTTTGATGTCAGGGGCAGGTATATTCATGAAAAATGCGACTTTTCAGATTCAGAATTTAATAACAAATTTTGTTGAAAATTCTCAGCCTCTTCAGGGAGTTGATAGGGAAATTGTGTTAGATAGCCACTGATTTCTCATTCTCAGCAGATACGAAAGAATTGATCTGACTTTATCTAGAAACCCATATTACCACATATGGTTATTATTTGTGTGTATGCAACAAGAGGAGGTGCTAAAGATTTATTTTTATAAAAACTTGATTCTTTAGTCATTAAGGCTTTGGTCGGGGAAAAAAAGAGAGAGAATGATAGTTTCCCAGTTCAGACTTTTACAATCACTTTTACCCATTTATTTCTTGCTGAAAAACAAATTTTAAAGGCCAAATATCTGTGCTTTCATTTTTCTGAGTGATAAATTTTTAAAAATTGCTTTCAGCAGAATGGTCATTTCTCAGGAAAAAATTCTCAACACAAATGTAAAGAATAAGAGCCCATAAAGGCAGTAATCTTTTGTTCTGTGTTGTTGTTGTTGTTGTTGTTGTTCCATTGCAGTCCCATAAATACCCACGAATTAAGACCTTTGGAGCAGGGACTACTAAGTTGAAAATTTCCCTAGACTGCTTTCTTCCTTTAATAAGCCCATGGAAACTCAATGCAAATTCTGTTACCACAAAATCTATGTGCAAAGTCCAAATTTTAGAACAGTTGTCAGGAAATTCCAAAGGTTCTACAGCCCAATTACGTGGGTGTTGTGGCCTGAATGTAATTGTTCTATCCCTCTCTCCCTTGTAAATTTATACCTTCAATGCGGTTCTGTTCATGTGGTAAAAACTGTGTCAGAATTTGCCCAGGGTATGTAATTTGGCCAGGTTCTCATTGCTCCCCAAATCCTTAACCAGGCATTTCCTGACGTTTGATTTTTCACCCTTTAAACAATTTTGCATTAATGCATACCATACAGAATATCCACTTGACAGAAGAGGAACAAACTGAGGATAAGGGTATTTATAAACACATGGCATCCACAGAACACAGTTCAATAGAGCCAGGCTTGCTGTGTGAATAAATACGCTTTTTAAGGCAGTCAGCTTGTCCTTTTAAGCATGACGAGAGAAAGAGAAAGACACATCTTGATTTTGTATTTTGTATAAAAGCTGTGCTAAGCTTGCCTCATTTATCATTCAGTTACAAAGTGGAAACTTGGCCTTTGTTCACTCACAACTCTAATTTTTCAAGAAAGCGTGCACAGATTTGAACAACTCCCACTTCTTGTGAACAGTCAACATGACACCCTAAGTTTTTAGAACTTGGGAAAAAAATTTTTCACAAGATAAGGAAACAGTTCAATTTGGAGATTCAAACCCTTAGATACTGGAGACCTCCAGAGGGGATTTGGAATCAAGAGAGACCCAAGATTTCCACAAACCACAGTTAAAATCAAACTAGTTCCAATGTGGTACACAGTGGAATTGCTGTTAACATAATCAGTTAATACCACAGTGGACTTAAGGAATATCTTTTCTGTACAACCGTAGGAAACTATGATTGCTATCTAATAGAGTGGGGTTTTTTTTTCCTGTTTCTTAAGCGAGTTCTCTTCCCACTTCCTCACTCCCTGACCCTCTCCCCTACTCACCCTTTTCTCCCTCTCTCCCTATTTCAGTTTGCCAAGTGGGACAAAGTTGGCCAGAGATGGGGGTCACAGCTGCATGTACTTTCCACCCTCTTTCTTCTCTTGTCTGAATCTTCCTATTTCAGAACCCCAACTCTGTGGATTCACATTCTCTTGGCACTTGGATTCCCCCTTGCCTCTGCCACATGGCCATCCAGCCTCTATATGCTCTCTGATGGGGCAGCTGGCAAAAAGAAGGGCCATCACCTCCTTGATTCACAGATCTGATCATTTAATCGGTCATTCAGTCATTATTTATTGCATACAACCATGTATCTGGCATGTGGATTGCAGTCGCTGTGATGGCTGGTGTTTTTCTAACTTACCCTGACTCTCCTACAGCTCCCTCCTCGGGGCCCCGTGCCACAGCCGGACATGGTGAGCATGCTCGCACTCATTTTCGTGATCCTGGATTCCCAATTTTGTTCCCTTAGCCTTAGGAAACTGTCAGAAGTTCTGCTCAATTTCTCAGCCTTTCAGTCCCTTCTTTTGGACTTGACAGATGGCCCTAAGGGAGAAGGAACACCCAAATGGCAGGCTTACCTCTGTGCAGTTCTGTTTCCAGTTCCTTGACCTTAAAATTGTTTACTCCTTTGTAAGCTGTTTAATGCCTTAAATCAGCTGTTTTTATGTCATGTCCAGCTGTTCATAGGGGGATGGGTGGTTCCAGTGATTTAGTCTGCCATTACTGGAACCCTTTACCTTTTAAGATTCATTTCCCGCGTTCTTCCTTATATCTCTGATACCCCTTCCTTCTAGGTAGACTTCATCATGTCATCCTCTGTGCCAGCAAACTCCTGGGCACATGTCTGATTAGAGACGGTATTAATTTTATAATAATTTAGCATCTGTTGCTCCCAATAGACAGTTGACATGTGAAGGGCACCATTTATATCTAACCCATTTTCATGTTTCCAGTGCCTAATGTTGATGCATATAGTAGATGTTTAGTAAATGTTTACTAGTGGAAGTAGTCGGCATTTCATGTAAATTTCATGTGTTTGTAAATTCAGTGTCTCAAACAAAAATCATGTAACAGCTACTGTCCCGGAAGAAGGGAAACAAAAGAAGGGGCAAAGCTTATGTGTCTCTTTTAGCATACTTGAGACAGGGAAATTTTAAAAAGCAAGTGTCTTGTTTGGTTTTGTCAAAGGAAAGATGGGAAAATAGGAAAGGAGAATTACAGTAACTATCAAGGTTAGGAAGGGCTTGGAAAGGAAGGAAAAAACCTTATACACTGACTGAGGGGAAAGATCTTCCAAGATGCTAGCCTGTTTACATTGTTCAACCTCTGCAGTGTGCCTCTGTCCTCCAAAGGACCATCATGTGCTACCCAAGTAGCTGCCTCTAACGTTATGCATTTGTCCAATGCCTGGTAAAAATGGACGTTCAAAAGGAGTTTGCGCTATTGTTCTCAGAGTTATCCATCTCAGTATTTAGGTTTTCTGCGTGGATATTTGATCAATGAATTTTGTAGAAATATTTAAGAGTACATAAAACAATAAGTATACTTTTGGCATAAGCTGTAGATGGGAAAGAATTAAGGAAATATCAATTTTTCCTCTTAGTGGAATAATAAGATAAAAATTGCCTGTTTGCAGTACATTAATTACTGCGCACAGCATAAGCAGATGGAATTTGCGTGGAATTCTTAATTAATAAAATAATATGAAGAAGTTTATACCACAAACAGAATGTTGCCATGAAAAACCATTGCCAGACGTGATGTTTTATTTCTTCAGCTCCTAGATTATGAAGCAAGTAGAAAACAAACATGAACAAGGGTAAAAGGATGAGAATTTGTCCTTTTTTTGAGGATTTTATTTGTTTATTTTGGGAGAGAGAGCATGCAAGCAGAGGGAGGGACAGAGGCAGAGGGAGAGAGAGAATCTCAAGCAGACTCCACAGTGAGCATGGAGCCCGACACGGGGCTCGATCTCAGGACCCTGAGATCATGACCTGAGCCTAAATTGAGAGTTAGATGCTTAACTGGCATCCAGGTACCCTGAGAATTTGTCTTTAAAATAAAAATGTAAAAGTATCAGAGGATTCATGCTAATTGTTCTGTTCTCTATTATAAAATACGTAAAGGAATAAAGGTATATGACCACTCATTTTTACCATTTTGTTCTTGTCCCCCTTTCTCAGTTTTTGTCTCTATACCTTCTCTATACCTCTAAGAAAATTGGCACATAGACAGTTTCCCTCTGTTTTTTAAGAATGTCCCATTCTCAGAATAGTACTATCCCACAATGTTTCTTAAGTCAAATTTTACAGTAAAAAAAAAATGAACCTGCCATTCTTATAGGATCAGTAAGCCGCGGAAATCATCCTGTGACAGTCTCTGAAGTTGCTCTTCAAATAATGAGGGAAGCCAGCTTCACCATCATCTATTCATTCAGCAAACTTCTCATGTTAAAAAAGAAAAAACGAGAAGGAAACCTATAAGCGCTATGAACCTTGACACGTCAATCTTGTATTCTCTCCAACGAGTCTGAGAGGTAGGTAATACTACCTTCTTAGAACCAAGGAAGCAAGGCTTCTGAGAAATGTAATATCTTATCCAACGCAAGGAAGTGAAAGAAGAGAATCAGAACACAGACGTCCAAAATCTCTGCTTTCCCCACTTGACCACACTGGTTTCAGTCCTGAGGCAGGGCGTGGATGGGTCACGTTCCTGACACCTGAGAAGGTGAACTCCTCCAATATAATGCAAAATAAAATAATGCCAAACCCTAAAATAAGTGCAAAAATGTCCCATGATGTTTTACATTTTCCCCAAGGTAATGATTTTATTTAGTTATTATGGAAATATCAGTAATCATGTATTTTCCAAGAACCCCCCCCCCCCCCCCCCCACACCCTTTTCCCTCCCTCTCTCTCTCTGTGCTGCTTTGGTGCTGTCATAAGCACGTGTTTTGTTTTTCATTTGTGTGGTCTGGTAGCAGGCAGGATTGGGAAACCTTTCCTCTGGAGCAGAGGTTCTGAGGTAGTTTATGGACGACTAAGTGGCCAATAGATGAGCTAGAGCTGTTGATGAGAGCCCTGGAATATGTGCAAAAGGCTGTGTATCCGGGCACTTTTCTGGAGTGAAGGCCAGAGCTTTTGTTGCCATCCCCAATAGACGAAGAGCCACTGCTCTAAAAAGTTGGGCACTCTAGGAATTCATTAAGAGCAGGAGAGAAGGGCGCCTGGGTGGCTCAGTCATTAAGCGTCTGCCTTCGGCGCAGATCATGGTCCCAGGGTCCTGGGATCGAGCCCCACGTCGGGCTCCCTGCTGGGCGGGAAGCCTGCTTCTCCCTCTCCCACTGCCCCTGCTTGTGTTCCCTCTCGCCATATTTCTCTGGGTCAAATAAATAAATAAAATCTTTAAAAAAAAAAGCAGGAAAGAAAACTGAAGAACAATTAAAGAGAGGATTATTCAGATTGCTTTTATCAGAGAAATGCTAGACATTTCACTCATCCACTTTTATTTTTTTTTTAATTTTTCTTTAAATCCCAGTTAGTTACCCTACAGCGTTATATTAGTTTCGTGATTCCGCACTTCCGTCCATCACCCGGTGCTCGTCATGACAAGTGCGCTCCTTCATCCTCATCACCTACTTAACACCCAGCTGCTTTTAAATTAAGAACGAGGATTAAAAAATTCTATGCAATATCTACCAAAAATTAAGGTAATTTGTGCTACCTTATATGTACACAACTTTTCTCCATACCCAGCATGGTTCCAAGCATTTTACCCACAGCCTCACAAGAACCCAGTGAAGTTAGTATTATCATTTCCATTTTAAGATATTTCATAAATAAAAATATATCCTAGCTCTATATTACTACAGTCCATAATGGTGAAAGGTAGAAGAGGGGAAGGGAAACAAAGAGAAATAGGAAGGAAAATAGAGCAAAGGACAGGTGATGGATGAAAGGGTGAGGGAGAGAAATCTAATACTGAAGTGCTGTAGGAAGAAAGAGAAGTCCTAACTATGTAGAGACTGGCGCGACCATAGCTGTAAAAACACAATTCTGCTATTTGCCAAAGCCACATGCACTAACAGATTAATCATTTTAGAAGAAAAAAGAATATATAAACGATTAGATTTAAAACACGTATAAACACTGTCAAAATTTATTAGGAGCAGTGTTTGAATTTCAGCCCAATATTTGGAAGTACGGACATTTCTGAAATGTTCTCTTTTCTTCATCTGATGGTGAAAATGCTTATTCACACACTGTAGAAACAGCCTGAGAAAATAGTAGTTTCATTGAATAAACATTCATCTCCCACCTGGTCTTTTGGACTTTAATTAATGGTCCCTCATAGCTCGCCCTGTACACTGGTAAAATTAAGCCAAGAACTGTATGGAGACCACAGGTGAATGCTAGTCCATCCTTCCTTGCTTGCCAAGTCTACCATGAAATTAAACCCGGGCTGTCGTAATTGGAAAGTAAATGATCTGTATTGTACTCTAGTGCTCTCAATATGTTTAAAGTAGCCCTGTATACTACTATGATAATAAACATACTACTGTAGGAATTTAAACTGGATTCTTTCTGCTCTTTTAAAAAAAATTTAACCAGCAAATTTTATTATGTTAAGAATTTATAAAATGTTAAGCTTCACTCTTTTTTCTTTTTTTTTTTTTTTTACTGTAGTGTAGTTGACACACAATGTTACATTAGTTTCAGCTCTCCAACATAGGGATTTGAGCACTCTGTATGTTGTGCTATATTGACCACAAGTATAGCTACTACAGTGAACTCATTTAGCACAAAGAAGTTCACAGGATTTTCCTATGAGATTATAAGAGGTTTGTTACACGAGAGGAAATGGATGATTCAGGCTCAGCATCAAGCTTCTCATTTTATGTTTTCATCTTTAAAAATGTGGAGAAAAGAATGGATTTAAATATTAAAATTGAGTTTGTTTTTCTGCCTTTGTTCTCAGTGATCAGAGTGGCCCTAGGATGTATCTTTTCTGAGTGTTTTCTAATATATTTCGTATTTGTTGCCACGAAGCCTCCCCTACCTTATTCCCTTTGCCTGCATACACCGTCTGCTCTACAAGACTGCAGGGCCGTGGAATTGCACAACTTGGGGGACAGGGGTGGGAGACGACGAGTTGGGCCCTATGTGAATTGTCTCACGGAACTAACTGATTCATAACAATTAGTTTTGACTAAGTGACTATCAAAGATCGATGTTAAATACCTTGAATTGGCTCCAAATGACCAATTTTTTTTTCAAAAATTTAAACATATATATTTCAAAGAAAGAAAGGAAACTTGCTTATTTGCTATTCTCTTTATGTTCACTTATAAAAATACGTACTCCCTACTTGCCTGTTCCTTCTCATTGGACATAGACTGTTGTCACAATCAGCTCATGAAGCTGTCAGCAGGTCCATGGAGACCGCTTTATGATGTCAAAGTGAAGGCAAAGTAACATCGATACAAATCCCATGGTTATTAACAAAACAAACAGAACTCATTTTAAATGACTTTAACAGTTGAGGTCCCCTTTCTGGACTCTCCCCCACTACTGTGTTTCCATTTCAAAGTCACATCTCTGTTAATAATATCATGGGATTCTGAATTCAAATTGCTTGTGCTTTGCTAAACTTGGGAAGACTCATGCTAGAGTTCCAATTTCCCTCGGGCATATTAGAAAACAACAAACTATTTAAAGGTTTTTAAATATTGGTTAGACCCACTGTGCATTACAATGCTATATTATTGCATCCGAGTTTAAAATATTCCCTGGAATTGGGGCTATTGAGTAAAAGAGAACTCAGCTAAACATGTATCGCTAAAATATTTGCAGATAAAGAACATTTGAATTAGGACTTCTCCAGTTTTTACTCTTTTATTAAGTGCTTACCAAATGCCAGACATTGGCTACGTGTTAAATAAGGAGAAGAGAATAATGCAAAAAAGGATCAGGAGCACCCATGACACTCAAGGGTTTTATGGAGTCTAGGAGTGAGGGAAACCCAGACACACAATTCCAATATAGCATGCCATGGCACAGGTATGCTCTGTGAAATTGGGAGCCCAATGCCTGAGGGAACGTGATGAATCTTAGAAGGAGAATATTAATTTGGCCATCAAAGAGGAAGGATGTAGTGGGTGGTTGCTGCCTAGATCCATTTACACACCCTTCTAATAATTGGGAAACTCCTTTACCTCCCAAAATAGAAGGCAAAAAAACTCTCCCCAGCCTCATTTGGAGCTAGACACTCGCCCATGACCTAGATTTCAGCAGTCAGAGGTGCCCATAGGAAATGGTGATATAGAAGTGAGCAACAGAAGTAGTAAGTATGTGGGATTTGTCCTCTGGAGCCAGAAGTGAAGTTTTGGTGTGAGCTGTGCAGGAAAGGGGAAAGCGGTGATGTGAGCGTGAGTTGGAAGAGAGTAGAACAGTTGGGTATTGTTTTTGGCTTCAGAGTAAACAAGCTGGCCCCTGGTTTTCCTGAAGATTCTGTAAGTTTCCCCATACCACTCAGATGGGGAAGATGGCGTGAGTGACTAATATCCTATAATAAAAGTCTTTTTTTGCTAGAGCAGTTTTGGTGTGGACCCAGGGATCTCGACCAATAGAAATATGTAGGTATTTATGGTCCAGACTAGGTGGAGGGAGAAGGATGTTCAAAGAAAAGGAGTTAGAAGCAGTAGACTAAGTTTGGTATATGACAAGGGTGGTTTCAATTGGATTACTGGTGGTAAGGCTGCAGTAGGGAGAAATATAAGATGAAATTAAAGGAAGGTGGTATGAGACTTTGGGGGAATTAGGATATGATTCTGATTAATCTAGACGTTCCCTCATAGAAAATAGGGAACCTCTAGGAGATTTTAATTGGAAAACTGACAAAGATATTTTTGACGTATTTTCAAGCAAGAATTCGGGTGGCAGTGGGAGGAGGCAGAAGTGAAGAATTGTTCATGTTGGGAAAACCAGTTTGCAAGTTGATAGCATAGTTCACGTGGAAGATAATGAGGCCCTCATGTGATAGTTACAGTGAAGAATAGAATGGGGGTGGGGTGGGACTGTGAAATCTTTAGGGGGAGAATCGGTAGAGCTTTATGACATTGAAAGTGATGGATAATGAGGGAAAATAAAGATAACTCAAGTTTTCTAACTTAAGTTACTAGGTGGATGGTAATGAAATTTATTGAGATAGGAAGTATAGTGGAAGAGGCAAGTCCTGAAATGAATTTGGTTTTAGAAATGGTGAATTTTAAGTACTTGAAAGAGAAACATAGTTGGGAGATCTTTAGAGTGGTCAGTGTTGCAGCTAAAATTTGGAATCATTAGTACTTAAGTGATAGCGGGAGTCATGGACTTGGATAGAGTAAACATGGGAGAGTGTGCAGGGACAAAGGAGCAGTGATCTGAGTAGGGAGCTGGGGAGGTGTCATCTCAAGGGGCAGAAAGAAACCAATAAGGGAGACAGAAAACTGGAGAAGGCTCATCAGTGAGGTAGAAAGAAAACCAGAGGAGGTGCTCAAACAGACTTGAGTCTTTTAGTTGTTAGAAATCCATGGCTTTATTTTAACTCACCTTAACATGAAGGCTGTATTATCTTATAAAATATTTTCTTTTCACTGGAATATTCCACACAGCATACATTGGAATGTCAGCTACTAATTCATCTTGCAAACATCGTATTCAAGGTTTTAGAAGGTATAATGTACATAAAATAAATACAATAGAGCAAGCGTGAAGCACATGGGGTGGGTGTCCTGAGATTGGTGATTGGTGTTAACTTAGCTTTCTGATTGCAAGGAACCGAGCCTCTTTAATTTACCTCAAGCACACCCCACATGGTCCTCTCCTTATGAAGTCTCACCTTACTCTGGATTTCTATTCCTTTCACTACTCACTGACCAGTGGTGTACCAAAGTCAGGGGCAGGGCAGTCAGTAGTATTTTATCACTGACATTGTTTGGAATCGCAGGTGCATGGTAATAATGAAAACAAGACCAGCTGTTAGCCAGTTTTAGTATTCTTTTTAGATTATCTGTAGATAATGTACCCTCTTTTATCTGCATTCGGGGTGGATTGCTGCCCTGTAGCCGCTGCGGCTGGTTCATTCTTTTCCCCCACCTCATCTGTCTTTTCCTTACCTCATAGCTTCAGCTTATTTATGACTTGTGTATCCTCCTAACCACAGCTTCTGTGTTCATTGCCTAGGTTGCCAAGAATGGCTACCCAGGTTCTGTACTACACAGCGCTGGGGGTCCTGCTTATGGCCCTTCTTCTACCTCACTGCCTTTTAGCTGAGGCTTTTGATCATTCTAAAGAGCAGGAAGGAGAATCCAACAGTTCCTTTTGGATTTACTAATTTAAATTTCAGGGGACAGGAATCTGATTGGCTTGACTCTCTTTTTCGTGGTAGGCCACGTGGAAGGATTAACTCCATTGAATCATGGACCCATCTTGGATCTAGTAGGTGATCACCCTGTTGCATCTTAAACCAATTCCCATGAGGGGAAGCTTGCACTTAGAAAGAAGAGAGTTAGACATGCATTGGCATACTAGCGGAAACTTTTTTGTTACTTAGTTTTTCATTTATGATACAGATTTCCTACGAAGAAAATTTTTGTAGAGGGTCTCCTCTGCAGAAAACAGGCAGTCTTCATTTTTGTTTACAGATTTCTGAACAGTTAAACCCACAAACAATTCCTTATGGTAAATGACAGCAGACAACCTGAAGAGTTTCCTTATGTAAGTACTACCCTCAAGGATTTTTGGAAAGGCAACCAAACCAGCATAATACTGATAGTCCAGATACCTTAGTTTGAGCTTTCAACAGATGACCTAAAATAAGAACATTCAAGTCTACATGTTCACATGATTTGAAACATTTAGCACATGTACAGAAACCTTTCTTTACAGAACTTGATTGAGGTTAGCAGTCATTTTTTTTAAAGATTTTATTGATTTATTTGAGAGAGAGCATGAGTGGGGGGACAGGCAGAGGCAGAGGGAGAAGCAGACTCCCCGCTGAGCAGGGAGCCCAACGTGGGGCTCGATCCCAGGACCCCGGGATCACGACCTGAGCTGAAGGCAGTTGCTTATCCAACTGAGCCACCCAGGCACTCCAGCAATCCCAGCAATCATGTTTTCTAACCAGGGAATTTTAATCACAGTCCTTCTAGTGACTCTCAGCATTGGCAATAGCCTCAAAAGACCACAGTCAGCTTACTTCCTCTTTTTAGATTTTTAGCTCTTGAGTGCATTGACTCCCCGTCTGTGATTTCTGAATACTCAGTTTCCCAGGCTCTCCTACTGGCACATATTTCTCCGTCTTGGAGAATGCCAGGAGGAGGAAAATATTCTCCGTTCTTTTATTATTATTATTATTATTATTATTATTATTATTATTATTTTAAAGATTTTGTTTATTTATTTGAGAGAGAGAGAGCAGGGGGAGGGAGAGGGAGAGAGAGAGTCCCTAGCAGACTCTGTGCTGAGCACAGAACCCAATGGAGGGCTCGATCCCACAACCCTGAGATCAGGACCTGAGCTGAAACCAAGAGTCGGACACCCAACCAACTGAGCCACCCGATGCCGCTCTCCGTTCCTTTAATGTGCTATTGCCATTTTGTCCCATCTTACCTGGAATCATCTCTGTACTCTCCCTCTGCCCCCTAAATCCAAAGAGGAAGGGGACCCTTACCCCATTTGTTGATATGAGAAATCACCACCAATATCACATCCCATGCCCCTTCATCCTACATTTACTTGGCATTTCTCCTGGTAGTTTATACAATGAATCCCAAGCAGAATGACCCTGATTACATATAGGTTTGTAATGGTAACCAACAGCACCTATGTAATTGTTCAGCAGCCTTCAGTACAAACCCAAGTGTGGGGAAAGTAAAGGACTGCTACAGGTGGAGGTTGCCAGAAGTGGACATAGGGAACATTCAGGGCTTCCAGGAGAGCCAAAGAAATAAATGACCCTGGAATCCAAATTGGAAAGGGCAGTTTATGAATTTATTTATTCCTTCCGCTGATTATTGTGTGCCTGTTTCTCACCAGAGCCTGGTGACTCTTCTACCCCCAGGTATTTGCTTTTTTTTTTTTTTTAAGAAAAGATTTAAGAAAGGAAATGACAGCCTTCAAGCCCAACTCCTTGACTCTCTGCTTTCCCAGACTCCCTCTCCCCTATTCCTAAGATGGTCTTGCAGTCTCTGGCCTCTGACTCTCCAGTCTCTGAAATGCATTTGATTCTTCTATTTTGTGTATTGAGTTGCAGGGAAGAGCTGTTGTTCCCCTACTTTATTCCGTTTTGGACTAGGTGAAACCTTCTTTCCCGGATTTATATTATAACGAGCATGCCCCTCAGTAAACAAGAAAAACATCAGTTACAGTAGAAACCAGTCAGGTGGGGAGAGAGGGAACAGGGCGGGTGTGACAAGGGAAGAAGGAAGAAAAAGGGGGAATGAAGACAGAAACAAAAAGAAAAAAGTTTTGAAAAGCTTGACACACAAGAAATGAGAGGAATTAATTTTGGCTGAAAGGCTATGGGGAGAGGTCATTAGGAAGTCTTGAAGATTTTAAAAATGATAGTATCTGAATCTGGAGAGGTGAGAAAGGCATTAGGCATTGCTGGAGGCCGTGTGAATTTGGATGGCCCTTTTGGCAAGAATCTAGAGTTTGGCAAGAGCCTTAGAAATACTTATACTGTTTGGCTCAGTATTATACTTCCGGGAATAAATCCTTTAAAATATTTCTAAATTTTAAAGGAAAAAATAAGTTTTTGTAGAAAAATTTCTTCTCAGTAATGTTTGCATAAGAAAATAATGGATGACAACCGGTGTTGACTAACAATAGATACATGATTAAATAGTTTTAACCATTAAGTAATTCCTGTCACTTGGTTGAATATTAGGCAACCAATGAAAATAGTGATTTTGAAGACCATGTAATATAGAAAATGCTTATATTGTCATAAAAACAGGCTACAAAAAGGCTATATGACCCCAATTATGTTTATAAATGAAGAAAAAATGTCTATGATAAACACTGAGAAACACACCAGTATATTAATAGTGGCTGTGTCTGAGTAGTGAGACTACAGGCTGCTTATGTGGTTTTTCTTTCTTTTTAACAAATGCATTTTTAAATGGTATTATTTACATGTGATAAAATTCACCCATGTTTAATATGCAGTATGATGCACTGTGTGGTATTGTATATAATCAGTTGTCACCACACTAATCAAAAAGTTTCCCAGTGCCTTTTCAGAATGAATGTCCTCTCCCCACCCCTGGCCCCAGACAACAGTTCCGTCATTAAAATTTTGCCTTTTCTAGAATTTACATAAATTATATCATATAGTATATGAGATTATAGTTTTTGAGTTTCAATCTCCTTTTAAATTGTTTCTTCAGTGAGCACATTGAAACATGATTTGAAGCTAAAATAGAGATTTCAACTGTGTTTTCTAGGTGGATAAAATAAGTCACAAAGTAAAAATTTTCCCTCTCAATGGGAATAGCTATAAGTATTCATTTCTTTCATGTCTTAGTACATGGGCTACAGCTTCTATGACAGTTTTAGGAAGTGTGGTGCTTTTGGACATCCTGAATTGCTCTTGATTTCCATGAGAATGCATTTGTACTTACAGTTAAGTATGAGACTGTTTTCCTAACAGAGATGTTAATTATGTTACAGAAATAGTCCTATATTTCTGGATTCTAGGATTTTTAAAAATTGGAAACAAGTTGAATTTAATAAAATACCCCCTTACCATTTATTTGAAATCATGTTTTTCTCCTTGGACATATTCAAATGTTTAATCAAAATAATAAAATTCCTAGTAGTAAATCTTAGATAAATCCCATGTCTTCAAAGTGTGTCATTCAAATAATATACAGCAGTTGTTTAGTACTCTTTTGATTTGCTTTTTTCAATGTTGATTTTTGCCTATGGGCTTATGAATATTTTAGGCTATAATTTTCTCTATAATCTATTCTTGTTGGGTTTTTAATCAGCCTTATGTTTACATATTTCTTATGGTCTGAAATGTTTTTAGAACAGCAGTATTCCATCTCTTGAAGATTCGATAGAACCCATTTGTAGAACTCTGTAGACATGGTGGAACCTCGGGGAGATAATTCTTGAAACCGTAGAAGAAATTTTAAAAGTTTTTCTTATAACCAGAACTTTTCTATTTCTTCTTTTGTCAATTTGGTAATTTATAGTTTGCTAGAAATAATCCATTTATTATGACTTTTAAATGTGTTGGCATGTAATTATAATACTATTTTAATATTTAAAAACATCTCTGTGACTGTTATATACTGTTATATATATCCCTTTCTCATTTTCACATTTTTTGTGTTTGATACTTAATTTTTTTTTTTTGCCAGAACTTGACTGAGAGTTTTCCCTGTATTTTTTTTTATTTTTCAATTACTCAAGTAATTGGTCTTATAGTTACTTTCTTCTATTTCCTTTCCCTGACTTTTCTTATAATCTTGTTTACTTCCTTTTTTTACGTTTTTATTTTTAAATTTCAGTTAGTTAACACATAGTGTAATATTAGTTTCAGGTATACAATATAGTGATTCATCACTTGCATACAATACCCAGTGCTCATCACAAGTGCGCTCCTTAATCCCCATCACCACCATCTACCTCCCTTCTTGTTTACTTAATTGAATTAGCTCATTCATTTCCATTGTCTTCTTTTATTAATATCAACAAAATCTGTGAAATTACCTTTGGGTATAATTTTGACCCGGCCTGTATATCATGATATGTTGTAATTAGCTTTAATTGTAGAGCTTATTTCCATTATAAATTTGATACAAATTTAGATTAATTCTTTGAAATTTCCAACTTGTTGAATTTTGTGTGTATTAAACTAAAATTTTGTTATGAATTTCTAGTTTGTTGCATTGTAGCCAGGAAAATTTCCACTTTGGGGAAATCTAAAAATAGGGGGGTTTTTGTGTGGCTGATATTTGTAAACATTCATGAATGTGGATACACATTGTAGAGGGCAAAGTTCTATATGTAACTATTAGGTAATTTTAGCAATTAAATTATTCAGATTATATTCTCATTTGTTTTTGGTCTATTTAATATTTCAAGATGATTTATTTTAGAGAGAGAAAGAGCCTGCACACACATGGGGGGAGGGAGAGAGAGAATCTCAAGCAGACTCCCCACTGAGCACAGAACCTAATGTGGGGCTTGATCCCACAACCTCGAGATCACAACCAGAGCCAAAACCAAAAGTGGGATGCTTAACTGACTGAGCCACCTAGATGCCCCTCAAGATTGTTTTATTTTTTCTTAAGATTTTATTTATTTATTCATGAGAGACAGAGAGAGAGAGAGAAGCAGAGGGAGAAGCAGGCTCCCCGCTGAGCAGGGAGCCCGATGCGGGACTTGATCCCAGGACCCTGGGATCATGACCTGAGCTGAAGGCAGACGCTCAACCATCTGAGCCACCCAGGCGCCCTCAAGATTGTTTTATAATCTAACATTAAAACATATACCTTTTAAGCTCTCCTTTTAATTTTAGTAACATCTACTACATATATGCCAAGACCTAGACATGTGCTGTTCAATATCGTAGTCACTCACCACATGTGGCTTTTTTTAATTTAAATTTTAATTAATAAAAATAATTCAGTCAATTTGCTAGTCTAGCTGTATTTCAAGGGCTCAATAGCCACAATTGGCTAGAGTCTACTATATTGGACAGCACAAGTATAGAACATTTCCATTGTCATGGAAATTTCTATTAGCACTGATCTGGACTATTATATTTTATTGTGGATTATACTTTTGGTCAGTGCAATATTGTTATTTTTGTTATATTCTGAATTTAATGTTTTCTTTTTAAATTTAATTTAATTTGTTTATTTTTTTATTATGTTCAGTTAGCCAGCATATTAGTACATCATAAGTTTTTGTTGTAGCGCTCAACAATTCATTAGTTGCGTATAACACCCATTGCTCATCCCAAGACGTGCCCTCCTTATGTTTTCAATTTTTTCTTTTAATTGACTGATACATATTTGCTGTCCTTTTATTTTTAATATTTTATTTATATTTTTATATTTTTAATATTTCTATGTCTTATTCTATATATTCTCTTATAAACAACATATGGTTCTATTACTTAAATTTTTTAAATGAGTCTAACAAATTTATGTTTATTTTTATACTTTTATGTTTGATCTAACATCGTGGTTTATGCTTTTTGAAGCATGTTTTTCTGTTGTCCCTGTTGGTTTCCATCTTTTGGTGCATATGTAGAATATTGGTTAAGATTGGTTAAGACCGTTAGCTCAGGTACATGCTTGCCTGAGCTTGGATCCATTTCAACATTTCAAGAATCAATAGTTCTTAAATTCTTTTTTTAAAAAGATTTATTTATTTATCTGAGAGAGAGAGAGGAGGGGCAGAGGGAGAGAAAGAATCCTTAAGCAGACTTCCTGTTGAGCACGGATACCAATGCAGGGCTCAATCCCAGGACCCTGAGATCATGACCTCGGCCGAAATCAAGAGTAGGCCGCTTAGCCGACTGAGCCACCCAGGTGCCCCCGCTCTTACATTCTTTGTGCCTAAATGTCCTCATTTATAAAATTTGTAAAATGGGTATAAAGTAGTACCCATTTCATGGTGTTATTAAGAGGGCTATAGAAATGAATATCTTGAATGTGCTTGGTACATAGTGTTCATAACTATTAGTAGTTAATTCCTGGGCTGTTTTCCTCTAGAAACACCGAATATATTTTCATTATGATAGTTAGCATTAAATTAAAAAATACAGCCTATATATCTCTAATGATCAGTTTCATAGAGGAAATACAATTATTTGACTCCCACATAAGATGAGGTCATTAGCTTCTTTTTATTTCTCCCTTCTCTTTGTATACACATTTCATAATTTTTGTTGGAATTATCTGAGATTGTAGAGCCACATTACTTAATATCGAAACTATTTTAACTCATAGATATTTGCTTTCAAGAATGATCTGTTGTTTTTGCAAATCTGTAACTTAAGTATTTGATTCACCTCGGATCTAAGTGTTTTCAGTGCTTACCAACAAACCTTTTAAACCTTTCTTATATTCTTTTTCATTTACGTATTCACAGTTTTTAGCCGAACAGTATCATACTGTGTACACTTTGAATCTGCCTTTATTTCCTTAGCAATCTTTGAAAAGCAGAAAGATTCATCCCAAGAGTAAAAAATAGAGTTCAGTTGATATGCCAAAACACGTGAAATATAAATGTCCAACTTTCTCTATTTATTCACATGGTTTGGACCATATAGTTATCTATGTTTGGGTGGTGTCCATTTGGCCATTTCACTATGGGTGTGTCACTCTGTACATGCTTTGCTTGGAAGCTGAAATGCATTTCTTCCCTCCGCTAGGGCGAAGTGTATCATCATATATAATTTCAATTACTACACGAACCTAGACAACTCCAAAGTCTGCATGTCCATTTCTGGACTCTCTCCCTCTTTCTAGTACAATAACTCCAGTTTTAATATGTTATTTCCACAGGTCTGTTATCCATAAGACATGTATTTCTTTATCTATAAATAATGGGATTAGATTAAATGATCTCAAAAGTTTATTCCAGGAATAAACATCTATGATCTGTAAGCTGCTATTCCTTTATTATTCCACCGAGAGTGCTCTTTAAAATTCTTTTAAACTCCTCCCTCTGAATTTGTTCTTTTTTCACTATTGGTCTGGAAGGTAACCCTTATTTCTCTAATAAATTGAACCATACTTCTACTGGAGCCTACAGCCTTTGTAAAACACCCACAATCTTTGATCTCCTCAAACCCGCTCCGCTACAATTAGTGGCTTCAGTATCCAGAGGGAACATCCTCCCCCCACCCATGTTTTGAGCATTCAACTGCTCAACCAGTTCCCTCTTTTTTACTCATCCACACATGCTCTCAACTCTTCAAGTCACCTGATAAGTCACATTTGGGGGCTGCTCAAAAAATGGCATCCTAAGAGCCAGTACCAAGGGTATGAGGGATCAGCTCAAGGGATGGTAGCTTTCCCTTTGTTTCTGTTTTCTCCCTCTTAACGATTTTCAGTAGCCCCTGACCACCTGTCACTGCCTTATTTCTTTCTTAGCTGGTACTCATTTCACTCAGTTTAAGCCATGCCCTTTACCTCAGGAGGACTGGCACCATTTTAGCCCAATAGATGGGGCACATGCCACATTACTGGGAGCACCAAAGAGAGAAGGGTAGACCTCTGAGGCTCAGGGAGTCACTTCCATCGAAGGATGATTACCTGTGGGCCCTGATCTCCAGTGATGGTTTTTGGTGCCAGTTTACTTGGCTAGTCAGAACACCTCTCTCCCTCACGCACACACTCTCCCTCTCTCTCGTTAGCATTAGTTTTGGCCTCTAGAAAGATTTCAGGTCTACGTCCTTAAACTACTGCTGCTGCCATTACTATTGTGAGGGCTACTATTACTGCCACGACCACAGTTGTCATTCTTGTAGCTCTTATTCTGTGACATGAAATGGGCAAAACCCTTCACACACATTATCTCATCTAATCTTTACAATAGCCCTTTTGGGTAGTTTCCACTATTAGCCCTGCTCAAGAGAAGAAGAAACAATCTTAGGGCGGTTAAGTAAATTTCCCAGTGTGTCTGAGCTTGTGGTTTTCAGCTGAGGTCTGGTTGATCACAAAGCCCACTCTCTCTCTCTCTTTTTTTTTAATTTAATTTAATTGTATTATGTTATGTTAGTCACCATACAGTACATCATTCGTTTTTGACATAGTGTTCCATGATTCGTTGTTTTCATATAACACCCAGTGCTCCATGCAATATGTGCCCTCCTTAATACCCATCACTGGGCTAACCCATCCCCCCAACCCCCTCCTCTCTAGAACCCTTAGTTTGTTTCTCGGAGTCCATAGTCTCTCATGGTTCGTCTCCCCCTCTTATTCCCCCCCCCCCGCTTCATTTTTCCCTTCCTTCTCCTAATGTCCTCCATGCTGTTCCTTATGTTCCACAAATAAGTGAAATTTCTCTGCTTGACTTATCTCACTTAGCATAATCTCCTCCAGTCCCATCCATGTTGATGTAAAAGTTGGGTATTCATCCTTCCTGGTGGCTGAGTAATATTCCATTGTCTATATGGACCACATCTTCTTTATCCATTCATCTGTTGAAGGGCATCTCAGCTATTTCCATGGTTTGGCTATTGCGGACATTGCTGCTCCAAACGTTGGGGTGCATATGGCCCTTCTTTTCACTACCTCTGTGTCTTTGGGGTAAATACCCAGGAGTGCAATTGCTGGGTCATCGGGTAGCTCTATTTTTAATTTTTTGAGGAACCTCCACACTATTTTCCAAAGTGGCTGTACCAACTCGCGTTCCCACCAACAGTGTAAGAGGGTTCCCCTTTCTCCACAACCTCTCCAACATTCATTGTTTCTTGCCTTGTCAATTTTTACCATTCTAACTGGTGTAAGGTGGTATCTCAATGTGGTTTTGATTTGAATTTCCCTGATGGCTGATGATGATGAACATTTTTTCATGTGTCTGTTAGCCATTTGTATGTCTTCTTTTGAGAAGTGTCTGTTCATGTCTTCTGCCCATTTTTTGACTCGATTATTTGTTTTTGGGATGTTGAGTTTGAGAAGTTCTTTATAGATCTTGGATATGAGCCCTTTGTCTGTAGTGTCATTTGCAAATATCTTCTCCCATTCTGTGGGTTGCTTCTTTGTTTTGTTGACTGTTTCCTTTGCTGTGCAGAAGATTGTTATCTTGATGAAGTCCCAAAAGTTCATTTTTGCTTTTGTTTCTCTTGCCTTTGGAGATGTATCTTGAAAGAAGTTGCTGTGGCTGATGTCGAAGAGGTTACTGCCTATGTTCTCCTCTAGGATTTTGATGGAGTCCTGTCTCACATTGAGGTCTTTCATCCATTTTGGGTTTATCTTTGTATATGGTGTTAGAGAGTGGTCGAGTTTCATTCTTCTGCATGTGACTGTCCAATTTTCCCAGCACCATTTATTGAAGAGACTGTCTTTTTTCCATTGCACATTTTTTCCTGCTTTGTTGAAGATTATTTGACCATAGAGTTGAGGGTCCATATCTGGGCTCTCTATTCTGTTCCATTGGTCTATATGTCTGTTTTTGTGCCAGTACCATGCTGTCTTGGTGATCACTGCTTTGTAATATAGCTTGAAATTGCAAAGGCCACTCTCTTAACTGCCACCAAGCCCCAAGCTGGAAAATTTCTGCACATAAGCTGACACCCTCTCATTCTGGAGTACTGGCAGATGTTGTTAATAGACTCCTACCTTCTCTCTGCCTAAACCCAGATACCATCTCAGAATCCTTCAGAAAGGGCCTAAGCAACCACTAGGGAAAATCCATCAGGTTTGGCACATGAGCCAAATCTGGGTAAAGCCTGTTTGTGAGGCCTGTTGCACTTGGCACAAAATGGTGTCCGCCCTCTGCTTTTCCATGGTTCTCCTCTGGAACTGAGATGACAGAGGCTAAATTCAAAGCACAGTCACTTGGGAGACACAAGAATATGGAGCCAGTGGCAGACAGTATACTCCTGTCCCTTTTCTTGAATGACACATATTGATGACTGCTCCATATACTTGAACATTGGCATTATATTGTGAAGCCACAAGTAACCCAAATATTTTGTATATATTCTTCCTTAATATTTCTTAAGTGCAGACAGCTCTGTAGTTCCCACACCATTGACCACATCATCTCTCCTCACTGGAATCCATTTTTGTTACTTGGAGAATGGGATTTATAGTACTTAGAATTTTCTGTAACTAGAAAGCTTTCAAATAATGAGATGTACATGTATGAGAATCACCTGGAAGTTCAAGACAATTAAAATTGATACAGTCAAGCAAAGTGAAACTAAAAATGCATGTCAGTATAACCATACCCTTAGAAAAATGTCCATTTATTCTTTGTGTTGGTGTAAAATATGTCAATCCAAGGAGAAGAAGAGATGTCTTCCTGTTATCATGAAGCATTGCCAAAAAGAAAAGATCAATTATTCTCAAGACACATTTAGTTGAGCCTTCTTCCCACATCCTAAATGCTTATGTTTATGTGAGGTATACATCTGTACAATGCAGCAATTGTTTCATCTTTCCCAAACTAATAGAGATGCTAGAAACATCTGGTAGTTGATAGTTAATTCATTTTTTCATTGCACCTTTTCATAGGAAGCAGGGAACGCAATTCAATATATCCCCTGAGAGAGTCTTGCGTTTATGACAGGTGTGTATTTCTTAACAAATCGTTGTTTGACACCATTGCTTCTCCTAAGTCCAGCTGGAAGTACATTTATCTGGCAAAAAAAGAGAGGGGAGGAAAAGTAAAATTTGAAAGGAAGTTGGAGTGTCAGGTGGTTGTTGCATAAAGCATCCAGTTCACTCCAATAATATTTATTCTGCTTTTTTTTTTTTTGCAATTTCCTGTAACTGCCTTTTACAGGTCTGTCACAATGATGACTTTCTCTGTTTTGAACGTTATTCAGGTGCATACTACTAATTTATTTGAGACAGTAAAATGAAGTTTCTTTTCAGCGTGGAACGAGGAATTGATTCAGTGTAAGGCTTGACCACCCCCCCATCCCAGCACAGCATCCCAGCTCCATCTGAGGCTCAGAAAGAACAGAAGGATATAAGATGAGTCACTACATCCTGAATTTTCTGACCCCTTCTTAGTATACCTCTTTGATCTCTAAAGACGTTTTTAGCTCCTTGTGACCCCACTGAGATTATCTCTATCCTCCCTAGCAGTTATGATTAGCTAAGGTTATTTTTACTGAAAACATCTCAGGGCTTGAAGTGGGAGGGTGAGGATGCTGCATTCTTGGTGGAGGGCCCAGTGTTTGGAATTCTTCCCTTGATGTGACATAATGAATCTTAATTGGCCTGCCCTTGGGCCATGGCACAGCAACCCCAGCTGGCTAAGCCTGAAGGACCGGTGCTGTTTAGGGAGAGGTTCACAGGTAGCTCCAAGAAATGCCAGTAGTTGGCAGACAGTGAACGTAGGGCCACCTTGATGGCCAAGAACATGGCATCTACCCTACTGGCTCAGCGACTTCCTCATGTGAAGACTTAGCTTACTAGATAGCTACAGAATATTTATTCAAAAAGAATCAATACTAATGGTGTTTATGTCACTCTCGCTTATCTCAAAACTTCTCAGACTCCTAGGCACTGTTGACAATCTAGCATTGTAGTTTTGTAGTTGGCTTAAAGTATTCTTTCCTACACACACACACACACACACACACACACACACACACACACACACACTGAATGAAGAAAAACTCTTCTGTTAATAGAAACATTTGATTGGTCTCCTTTTAATGTTCAATGTTAGGCAAAATATGATGCTTGTCTACTGGCTCAGTGATTTCCTCATTCGATTTCAGTGATAGGAGCTTGGAATATGGACTATTTCTAATTTGTTCTTGAAGATAAAAATAAAAATAAAAATACATAGAAAATTATATCGTGGATTACTACATCAAAAACTAATGATGTATGGTGACTAACATAACCTAAGAAAATAAAATTAAAAAAAAGAAAGAAAATTATAGAATACAGTACAACAATACCCAACTCTTGTCATCCATTTCTCTCAGGAGTCGTCCAGTAATGAGTTGGTGATAATATTCCCACTGGACTCATGAGCAATAAGGGATTTAATAATTTTACTAAGGTCAATGCTAATAAACAAAGTGGCTATGCCTCCACATTGACTTGCCCAGCTAGTCCTAGTCATATAATTTCACTTAGCACATGAAATTATTTTGATTTCCTTAAAGCATCTATCTTAAAGTGGCAGAGCTAATCCAAATAAGCAATTGGATTTAGGCAGGACCGGGAAGTGGTAGGGTGGCTGACTTAGCTCAGATGACCTCAGTGCCCAGGCATCTCCATCCCTTCAATGTCTTCTCCTACTGATAAGTTTAGGAAGGATTTTGCTCAGTTCATGCTCTTCCATTAGCTGGCATGCCTTCCCTTATCCTTACTGTCACTTAGTGGCTATAAAGAAATGTGTTTTCCTGAGATATCCACTTGGAAGTAGCTTTAATAATTGCAGTTTGTGCCTTCAGTCAGTTTTCTTTTCTTTGTCATTAGGGGTGGTCTGATGGCCTCAAGAATGCTACAAATGTGAGGAATGTGCACACGTCTGGGGCTCTGATGTCAAGGCAATTTCACCTGAACTCCTCTCCCCTTCCTTTGTGACTGGAGTAAAGAGAACTTTAGTAATTAGGTTAATCTCTTTAGGAAAAATTTCTTGATAGAAGTTGTGTGTCAGCACTGGAAAAATCACTACAGAAAGGTATTCTGATTCATCTTGGCCACTCTGTCTTAAAAGTTTTTTTTGTCTTAGAAACCAATGTAATAGATTTTGGAATGACCTAATGAGTGTTATATTTCTTCCATAGCAGGAAAGAGAGAAATTTCTTTTCCCAAGTATGGTCTTCTATTCCTCTTTTCTTTAAGTCCCAAGAGTGGTATTTAATCTTTGAGAACATTATGCTTTGCATATGGTAAAGATTGTTAAAACCATTGGGGAAATTTACCAGGAAATTGGCGCATTTTTTCCTTCTTCCTTTTCTTCATGGAACTAACAATGATCCTAACACTCTGTTTTCTGTGATCTAAGTAAGACTCATAGTAACAGGATGAGCTTTAAGGATTCCACCAAAATCTGTACAAACTGGCTTTGCCCATATCTGCTTGGCCATATGATTGACAGTGGAGCTCCATCTGAGGGAGATGCACCAGAATCACCCAGAGAGTTTGTTTTCTTTTCATCTTATTTTTTTTATTGAGATACAGTTGACACATAATAATATATTAGTTTCAGGTGTACAGCACAATAATTCAGTATTTTTTATTTAAATTCAGTTAGCCGGCTTATAGTTTGTTAAGACCTAGATTGCTGCCTACTACTTGTAGAGTTTCAGATTCATTGTGTCTGGGGTGATCCCAAGAATTTGCCTCTGTAACAAGTTCCCCAGTGATACTAATGTTGCTGGTCCCTGGACCACAGTTTTTGAGAACCCTTGGAGAAGGAGATGAGAGTATATAACAAATGCCCCATAGCCAATATCTGAAGCTGCTCTTCCCTGTGCCAGGGTAACTTGCTATGTTGGAAGAGTTGGAAAAACCTATGCTACTTCCAGGAACTTGCTAATTCTGTCATTACCCTATTAGGATGCTTGAAAAATGGACCAATAATATATTTGCAAAATATGACTCTAGCTTCTTAAGAAATACTCAAGACACCATTACTTTTGTTGTTTTTTGTTCCAATCCTTGTCTTGGAATTGTTGTGTTGTGAGAAAAATGACTATAAGAGCCACCAGGAAAGTAAGCTGTTAGTATGATTTTCAGTTTAACACCTCTTGGAGAAGGACTTGTTTTTCCCATGTCACATGGCCTAAAAGGTTAGTTAACCAGGACAAGCCTTGATGTGTCTGGATTGAGCTAATGAGTAGCTGAACAGTTTACCCTTAAGTGCGGAGTAATCCTCATGACCATATGATATAGCATGGAAAGTAATCAGCAGTTTCAGAAACTGACATCACCCGTCCTATTGTTTTCATTTGACTTAGCTGATAGTTCCTACATGCCTTCAAGGGAGAACTGGACTAATTAGTAGAGGAGGGAGAAACCACCTGGCAAAGAGGCACAACTCTAATTACATAAGCAAGCCCAGCCACAGTTTTTCAGTTACAGCGTATGGAGATGGGTGAGAATACAGGACAGTGAGAAGCCAGTGCCCAGCAAAGATTAGAGGTAGATCCTGCTGCCAAGGGACTTAATGACAAGTTCCAACAATGTCACAGATGCTTTGTGAAAGGAACAACCAGATTATAATAAACCAACAGGCATAAATGGAGTTAATGATGTCTTCCTCTTCTAAATGACCTCTGGAGAGAGGCAGATAGATCGATCAATCGATTGATCAGTCTCACTCCTGACAACTTATTGATGAATCAGTAGTCTCTAAATGCAAAAGTGTATGCAATTGTAAATAGGATTGGTTCCTTAATTTCTCTTTCTACTGCTTCATTATTGGTGTATAGAGATACCTAGGAATAAACCTAACCAAAGAGGTGAAAGACCTGTACTCTGAAAACTATAAAACACTGATGAAAGAAATTGAAGATGACACAAAGAAATGGAAAGACATTCCATGCTCATGGATTGGAAGAACAAATATTCTTGAAATGTCTATACTACCCAAAGCAATCTACGCATTTAATGCAATCCCTATCGAAATACCAACAGCATTTTTCACAGAGCTAGAACAAATGATCCTAAAATTTTTATGGAACCACCAAAGACCCCAAATCGCCAAAGCAACCTTGAAAAAGAAAAGCAAAGCTGGAGGCATCACAATTCCAGACTTCAAGTTATATTACAAAGCTGTACTGATCAAGACAGTATGGTACTGGCACAAAAACAAGACACATAGATCAATGGAACAGAATCCAGAGCCCAGAAATAAACCATAATTGTATGGTCAGTTAATCTTCAACAAAGCAGGAAAGAATATCCAATGGGAAAAAAAGAATGTCTCTTTGACAAATGGTGTTGGGAAAACTGGACCACTTTCTTATACCAAACACAAAAATAAATTCAAAATGGATTAAAGACCTAAATGTGAGACCTGAAACCATAAAAATCCTACAGGAGAACACAGGCAGTGTGCTCTTTGACATCGGCTATAACAACTTCTTTCTGGATATGGCTCCTGAGGCAAGGGAAGCATAAGCAAAAATAAACTACTGGGACTTCATCAAAATAAAAAGCTTCTGCCTAGTGAATGACATAATCAACAAAACTAAAAGGCAGTCTACAGAATGGGAGAAGATATTTGCAGATGATGTATCTGATAAAGGGTTAGTATCCAAAATATATAAAGAACTAATCAAACTCAACACCCCAAAAATTAATAATCCAATTAAAAAATGGGCAGAAGACACAAATAGATGTTTTTCCAAAGAAGACATCCAGCTGGCCATCAGACACATGTAGAGATGCTCAACATCACTGATCATCAGGGAAATACAGATCAAAACTGATGAAATTTGACAGTTTTGGGGTTCGTGAGCAAATGGCCAAGAAAGAATTCTTGAGATGTTCTTGGTGCAAAAAGGTGATTTTATTATAGCATGGGGACAGGACCCGTGGGCAGAAAGAGCTGCATGGGGATTGTGAGGAGTGACTGAGTATATGCTTTTTAATTAGTGGGAGTTAGGGAGAGCGTAAGTTCTCTGAGGAATTTGGAAGCAAGGCTTTCAGGACCTTGAGGGGCTAGCTGTTGTTAAGATAAGGTTACTTTTAGTCTTTAATAAAACAAACATTAAGGCACTAAGGCAGCCATGAGTTCCTTGAGGGTCACGCCCTGCCTGTTTTGGGTATCTATCAGTGGGCTACAAGCTGTAAGGAGATTTAGTTTAAGCTGCATTTCTCTTGCCTTTGTTTCCCTCATCAAAAACCACAATGAGCTATCACCTCACACCTGTCAGAATGGCTAAAATCAACAATACAAGAAACAACAGGTGTTGGTGAGGATGTGAAGAAAGGGGAACCCTCTTGCACTGTTGGTGGGAATGCAAACTGGTGCAGCCACTGTGGAGAATAGTATGGAGCTTCCTCAAAAAGTTAAAAAATAGAACTACGCTCTGATGCAGCAATCGTAGTGCTAGATATTTACCCAAAGAATACAAAAATACTAATTCAAAGGGATACATGCACCCTGATGTTTAAGGCAGCATTATCTACAGTAGCTAAACTATGGGAACAGCCCAAGTGTCCATCAACTGATGAATGGATAAAGAAGACATGGAATATATATACAATGGAATATTACTTAGCCATTAAAAAGAATGAAATCTTGCCATTTCCAATGACATGGATGGAATATTATGCAGCCATCAAAAGGAATGAAATCTTGCCATTTGCAGCAACGTGGATGGAACTGGAGGGTATTATGCTGAGCGAAATAAGTCAATCAGAGAAAGACATGTATCATATGACCTCACTGATATGAGGAATTCTTAATCTCAGGAAACAAACTGAGGGTTGCTGGAGTGGTGGGGGTGGGAGGGATGGGGTGGCTGGGTGATAGACACTGGGGAGGGTATGTGCTATGGTGAGCACCGTGAATTGCGTAAGACTGTTAAATCACAGACCGGTACCTCTGAAACAAATAATACGTTATATGTTACATAATAATAATAAAAAAATAAGTCAGAGGAAGACAAATACCATATGATCTCACTCATGTGGAATTTAAGAAACAAAACAAATGGGTAAAGGGGAAAAGGAGAGAGAGAGAGAGAGAGAGAGAGAGAGAGAGGTAAGTCAAGAAACAGACTCTTTTTTATTTTATTTTATTTATTTGAGAGAGAGAATGAAAGAGAGAGAGCACGAGAGGGAAGAGGGTCAGAGGGAGAAGCAGACTCTCCGCTGAGCAGGGAGCCCGACGTGGGACTCGATCCTGGGACTCCAGGATCATGACCTGAGCTGAAGGCAGTCGCTTAACCAACTGAGCCACCCAGGTGCCCCAAGAAACAGGCTCTTAACTCTAGACAAAAAACACGGTTACCAGAGGGGAAGGTGGGTGGGGGATGGGTTAAATAGATGGTGGGGATTAAGGAGTATACTTGTGATGAGCACTGGGTATTGTCTGGAAGTGTTGAATCACTATAGTATACACTTGAAATGAACATTACACAGTATGTTAACTAACTGGAATTTATTTTTTTTCCTTAGGGAGAGAGAGTGGGGGGAGGGGCCAAGGGAGAAGGAGAGAGAGAATCTTAAGCAGGCCCCATGGCCAGTGCAGAGCCTGACACAGGGCTCAGTCTCACGGCCCTGAGACCATGACCTGAGCCGAAATCCAGAGTGGGACGCTTAACTGACTGAGCCACCGGGCGCCCCAACTAACTGGAATTTAAATAAAAACTTTAAAAAAATGCAGAAGTGCAAAGCTTTTTACAATTTTAGGCAAAAATCTGTTTCTGATATTTAATGGCAGGAAATGGTACAAGACTATAAAAGTAAGAACAATAGGCTAACAAGTTACCTACTGATGGATAAACTTACTTTTTGAACAACCAGCTCAGACCTCTGTGTTGTCCAATGAGGATTTTCCCTGACAAGTTAAAGAACTGGAGGACAACTATACAGGTTTGGGGCTGTGGATGCCTCTGATCATGAGGCACTTTCTATTCTATTCTCCAGAAGGCACCTAAAAAGGAAAGCCTGGAGACATTTGACCAGGGAGGCTAATGATCTTTGTCTCCTGGCATTTCCCATATCTGCTTCTTGACTCCCTCCTGGTCCCTGCCCATAAATGGAGAGCAAAGATAACAAAAGTCATATCTAACCTATATTGAGTACATGGTATGGTGGGCGTTTTTCCAAGTGCTTGAATCCATTGGATCATTTTACCTGTACGCAATTACCCTAATATGTAGTTACCAAAACAATTCCCATTTTACAGATGAGGGGACTAGGCACCACGAGGTTAAGTAACTTATATATGTTTCCCCAGGGAGTTGCAGCAGAGCTAGGATTTAAATCCAGGCAGTCGGGCTTCAGAGTCTGCTTCTCAACGTATGCACGTGCTGAGATTCTTGATCCCTAGTAGTGAATTCTCCCTCCTGCAAGGATATATGCCATCTCCCTTGAACACTGCCCTCGCTCCCACTAAAATCCAAGAGATCTCATCTTTCCGCTCCCTGCTAGTTCGACAGGATCATTTCTGGCTTCCCCATTCGTGGGAAGCACCAAGCACAGAGTCCCTCTGGGAGAACAGGGGCCTCATGCAAATAATACTTATGGTGTTCTCGATCTTGCTTATTTGCTGAAAAAAAATTATTGAAATATTTCTACATCAATAGTAGGAGAGCTTTCCTCAATACCCCTCCCCCTTTAATGTCAAGATCCCAGTCCTTTCAAGTACAAATAGTCCTAATTAATCTGAATGAACTAAACAGGTAAACTGGGATAGGGGGTGTTCTTTATAAGATGACTCCATTCCTTATGAGTTGCTGAGTACAATTAAAATAGAAACTAATTTTCATATACTCAAAACATATACAATTTTATTTATTTATACATTTGTACATATATAGTGCTTTATTCTTAGAAAAATAGGTAGAGATAAGAAATCAGGATTGAAGAATTGACTTTCTTAAGCATGAAACAAGTGAATTTGTCTTGCTTTGATAAATGAACAGATATACTAGTTCTGGAAAAAAACTTTAAAAATGAAACTTGTTGGTTTCCATATAAATTTTGAGCTCATTCGTGTCTTCATCTAACAAATATTTATTGAGTTCCTTCTGTGTGCTGGGCAGTGAGGAGACAGCCCTGAACAAGAGAGATGTTTCTTGTCCTAGTGGAGTTTAAAGTCTACTGGGAAAGACAAACACTGAAATGATTATGGTAAAATCTGTTGTGAATAATGATGGTGGATGATAGATGGCCTATGGAAGCTTTCAGTAGGGGACCTAACCATGGTAGAAGTGAAGGCCTTCCAGAATATTTATCATTTATGCTGAGACCTGAAGGATTTGGAGGGTCAGCCTGGTGATGAGTGAAGGACAGGCATTCATTCCAAGTAGAAGCAAAGGATGTGTGAAAAATCAGAGGTGAGAATGCTTGTAGTATATTCAAATAACTGAAAGATCCTCTAGAACCAAATTTTACTTAGCCAGTGAGGGCATTCAGACCTAGAGGGGTAAAGAAAACTGTCCAGTGGGGCCAAGTGTAGAGTGCAGGTCACCTGATTCTAACAGTTACCTTTCTGCCATATGCCTAAGGCCTTCTGTGGACTGCGTAGACCTTTTGGGAAGGGCTGCTGCTAACTCATATGGCACCTTCACATGAATTAGGAATATAATCTATTTCTAGATCATCATGGTCTAAAAATTTTGCTAGAAGTCTGCCAGAACATTATGGCAATAAATATATAAACCTATAGCATCTGCCTTCTTAATGGTTCCCCTTAGATACACAACATGCATAACTGTATTGGCCTCTGTGGATTCACATCAAACCTGAAGTAGTCTTTGAAGCTTTTGTTGGGGAAGAGTCTGTAACAATCTCACTCCAGTGGCTTTTTAATGGTTTGTGATGGGTTGCCTAGAGTGGAACCATTGACCTTGACCTCCTCTCAGGCGTTTGTGTTCTCTTAGTTTCTGATTTATAACCCATTGCCTGCTGTGACCTTCAACATTTCCTGTCTGTTCTCCCACCTGCTTGCCTTCTAGTTTCTGATTTATTACTTGTTCCACGATCAGGTTCATTTTCTCTGTCCGAGACGACCATAACCACCAAATCATAGAATTAGACATCTAATTTTGAGTTTCCCTTCCTTACTGGGTTTCTCTCCTTCTTTTATTTAGTCTCTTTTTTTTTTGGTTTGTCATAGCCGTTAGGGCTTTTTGTTAAGGAAGTTTATTGGAGTCTCTTTTATAAGGGGCAAGCTGGAGGGAAGAATGGAAGCTAGACTTGGGTTGGGGTAGATTTTCCCAAGTGTGTTAGACTTGGAAAACACTAGTTTGGCATGATGTCCACAAGCACATAGCAAAGAGGGAGGATTTATTAGTCGAATAATCCTGGGCAATTGTGGGGTACAAAAGGGCAATCGTCTTTCTGCACGGCAGTCTTCAGAGTCATTGTTATACTAACATGCTTATGAATGTGTAAGTGTATGCAGCATTTGTAAGATTTATTTGACCCTTTAAGTAATGAGGTTTTTGTGCTGCATGGACTACTCTTGCCACCTGGGCTTGGTGCTCTATATGGCCAGAAAAGGACTTGGTTCAGAAGAAGGAGACAGTAGCCCATTCCCTGATGCCCATGGAAGCATGGCAAAGGAAGGGCTCATTCTGGGTGGGCTGCCCATATCCCAGGCAACATTCAGTGGCAAGGAAAGGAGTAGGTAGGGAAGGCCAGAGGTAGAATCCCACCCAGGGAAAGAGAAATGGTAAAGTCTGGTGATCACAGCTTCTGTTAGCTATTTAGGGCACAGCCACACTCCCAAATCAGACTGCCCATCTGGACACAGGGACTGGAAGATAATGGTAGGGGACAAGTGTGGCACTCCTAATAACTGCCTCAAGGCCATGGCAGAGTGGCCAGAAGCCTTGAATCCAAAGTCATACAGATTTTTTTCTTTCTGTCATCCAAGTCTGAGGGAGAGTTGGTGGCCCTTGGCCGTCTTGAGGCATAAGCAATTACATAGGTATGGCATATATATATATATATATATATATATATATGACAACTTATTTATATAGTGTTTTTTACTCGTTTTTTTTTTAAGTTGGCACTCTATCAGTGAAATCACTCTATATAAAGCTTCTTCAATTTTAAAATAATGACAGAATTCTATTGCATGGGTGTGTTGTAATTTACTTAGTCTTAACACTGGTGGGCATGTGTATGATTTGTAGCCGAGATGTGCCCCTGGATATGGCCTACTAGTCCTGAAATCTCAGGAGATTTGGATAGTTCTACCAAGATTTGGACAGATACCCCGACACATGTGATCTGGATCTCGCAGACAGGGCCTGAGATCTCAAGAGATTTGGATCAGGTGTCACAATATTTGGACTGCGATCCAACTAGATTTGCCCCTCGATCTTGCTGACTGGGCCCGAGGTCTCAAGAGATATGGATGAGTTCTCCCGAGATGTAGACTAAAATCATGAGAGATTTGCCCCTGGATCTTGCAGAGGGGGCCCAAGATTTCCTGAGATGTCGTTTCTTCTTCTGAGATTCAGACTGAAAGCACGCGGGGTTTTGACCCTGGTTCTTGCTGTCTGGACCTGAGAACTCAGTGGATTTGGATGAGTTCTCCTGAAAAATGGATTTGGATCACATGAGATTTGCCCCCTGGATCTCGCTGACTGGGCCCGAGATCACCTGAGATTTGGATGAGCCCTCCCGAGATTTGGACTGAGGTCACATGAAGTTAGATGCTGCTTCTCACAGAATGGCCTGAGATCCCAGGAGATTTGAGTGAGTTCTTCCGAGGCTTGGACTGAGATCATGCGAGATTTGCCCCTGGATCTCACTGAGTGGGCCAGAGATTTCACAAGATTTGGAGAGTGCTAGCGAGATTTTCAAAATCTGAATTTTTAGAAAAGGAAAATTTAAATTAGAAAATCAGATTTTCGTGTTTTCTTGAAAAACTTGACATTGGCCCCACAAACCCACAAGTGTCAGTCAGCTAGGATCAGTAGTGACTGTCTTCCTTAGGTGGACAATGAGCACTCGGGGTCATCGTAGTCCCCTGTATTTCTTATCACCTCCCAACACTGAAGCCATACTGCAGGTGCCATTTACCATCATGTATTTATAAAATGTATGTGTGTATAGGAGAATTATACATTTATACATATATACATACAGGAGAGTTAAGAGGATTCGTCTTGAAACAAGTAATACATTATATGTTAATAAAAAAAAGGAAAGTGAAACATTTCTTGCCTATAGTAAAGAGGGAAATGTGTGTTGATTATGGTCATATTACATATAGAGCTCAAACAACTCTTTGCCCAGTGCCCACAGCAAATAGGAAGCACTCAATGAAAGTATGTGTATTAATGGTTGGAGGCTGGATTAACTGGGGTTGGTCTAGAGTGGGCTTGCCTCTCGGGGGCCTTTAGTACCTACAAATGAATGGAGTTGGAGACTCCAGGGCTGATATTCAATACATGTTTATTGAATCAAATTGAAAAATCTAATTTTAAAAAATGATTCTTAAACCCTGGGATCCTTTTGCTAAGCATGCATATATTTTAAATGGTTTAGTTTTACAATCTTGATTTAGGATTAACATCCTGTCCAAAAAAAAAAAAAAAAGACGTAAAGAACAAGAAAAGGACCTTCAGATACCAATAATGGAATGTGAGAGATCCAATGCAAATGCCTTGGGTCTAATATTTTGCATTCCTCTAATATATCATAGAGAGCTAGGCTTTGATTTCCTCCTTAGGTCTTTATTTACACTGTATGTATTCCAGGCCGTCTCCAGGGGAGACTATGTGTGGTGATCGTCCGGGTGAGGGAAGGATCCTGGGTCCTCCTTTGTCTCCTGGTGCGCTCCAAGGCAAGGCAAGCTATCTTGGCTTCACTTTCCCTCATCCTAAGGAGAAAGACGAACTTAATGTTTTCTTAACTGAGGTGGGGAAGTGGGATACAGTGGCCTCTAAGTATCAATTAGGGGTGAGCTAAGTTATAAGAATAGTAACTCTACTCCATCCACCCCTCATGGAGCTGGGTGGGCAGCGGCCACGGCAAGTCTTCCTGTAACATCAACTTCTTGGACCACCTCAATGTGAGCTAGGAAAAAGACAGGCATGGAAGTGGACATCCAGCATATTCCCAACAACGTAAAAATATCCATTGCAAAGAAAAGACCAAGGGAAATGCACTGCAACTCTAGCATTAGTCAGCTCTGAACAGTGCCATGATTGACAATTGTCTTTTTCTTTTTTGTTGTTGAAGTTTCCAACCTTTCTAAAGGAAGTGTTACTTTTATCATCAGAAAATGATCAAACTATATTTATATCTCTGAAAAAAAGGAAAAAGATGCCAGTGACAACCCAAAGCTACCAAGCGAGTGTCTGGTTGTTCTGCCTCCGCTGCTTGAGTCGTCTCTCCAGAGCGCTGGGACTTCCAGGGGACGTGCCCCCGGACTCTCACCATGTGGGAGCGCATGCCATCTCTCTCCTCCCCTGCTCTGGGTCTCTGTGGGGAGGAATGTGATTGTCATCAAAGACCGCACAGGAGCTCTTTCCACCGCTGATCTCTCTCGAGGGCATTGCTGCTGGGGTTGCAACCAGTGCCGTGTGTCAGGAGTGTGGATGGGGCCGCCATGTCACCGCCATGACCATCAGAATGAAGTAGCCACCCACTGCCATCAGCGCTTCTGCCAGTGCCTGCTCCTCCCCCACAGTCACAGAACCTCTGATCCTTTGTGCTTTCAGTAGCCCTCCGAAATTTTACAGAAACAGTTCTGGTTTTTAGTAGATCTTTATTGGAGTCTCCTTGTCCGGAGACTCAGGGTGAATCCGCAATGACTGAACACGGGAACAGTTCTGATACAGGGTGTATGCTGTGCCCAGAATGACCCCTTTCTTTCAAAGCTCACCTGTTATCTTTGAAACACACTCTTGCCATTGACCCTTTGTTCTCTTGGGATGAACAATTTTCCAAGAGGCTTCTGAGTTTCTTTTGTGCATAGGTCCCTGGTGATTTCACTCTGCTATATCTTCTTGAGTCAGAAGGTGAAAAGATAGTGGTAGCTCAAGCCCCTGCCTGCGTTTGTGATCGCTGATGGATGGGAAATCTCAATTCTCAAAAGGAGGTAGAAAAGAAAGAAAAAAGAAAAGAAGGGAAGGAGGATCGAGGAACCCTGAAAATGTTGGGCTGTGGGGAGAGGATCAGACTATCTCCTTCCTCCCTCTCCCTCTATGAAGTTCATTCCAGAAATCACCCACAGCAAGCAAAAAGGAAAAGGAAGGGCTCTTTGTTGAGTGCCTGTTGAGAAGGGCTTCATGTTTAATATCTTCTCTAACCCTTACAAATTCCTATAGAGCAGATATTAGGGCCCTGACCTTGTAGATGAAGAAATTGAGATGGAGAAACATTTAGTAATTGCCTGAGCTCATGAAGCTGGGAAGAGGCAAGCTCTGGATTCTGACTATGAAGACCTTAACGTTTCAGTGAGTTCCTATTTGTTCATCACCTTGCGTTAGAAGTTTTTCTGAAGTCCAGAGATGCCCCATGCCTGGCTCTATCCAACTCTGTCCTCCTTGGCCACATAATCTGGCTGCTTCTGCATCACCAAGCTGACCTTTAGGAGTGGCTTCTTTTAGGCCGGGGTTTCTCAACCACTGTGCTAGTGACATTTGGGGTCACATAGTTCTTGGCTATGGGAGGCTGACCTATGCATTATAGGATGTTTCGCAACATCCCTGGCTTCTATTCACTAGAAACCAACAGTGGCGCCTGGGTGGCTCAGTTGGTTAAGCGACTGCCTTTGGCTCAGATCATGATCCCGGAGTCCCAGGATTGAGTCCCTCTCGGGCTCCCTGCTCAGCGGGGAGTCTGCTTCTCCCTCTGACCCTCTCCCCTCTCATGCTCTCTCTCTCTCAAGTAAATAAATAAAATCTAAAAAAATAAAGAAAAGAAAAAGAAACCAACAGCATTCCTGCCCCCAGTTGTGACAACCAAAAGTGTCTCCAGACATTGCCCAATGTTGCCGGGGGGGGGGGGGGGGACAGGGCAAAATTGCCCCTGGTTGAGAACCACTAATTTAGAGGTTCCAGTTGTAAGGCATTGCTTCTTAGGTGACTCAACTTCTCTGCTCAGCTCCCTTAACATTTCCTCATTACTCTAGCCACATTTGCCATACTAATGGCTGGCTCTTCTTAGATGAGGATATAGAGAGACCTGTGCATACAGTGAGCTGGGCTGAGTGGACCACCTACGCGCCATTCAGAGCCTGGGTGAAAATGATGGCCCTAAAAGATAAGAGATGGTCCAGGTGGGGATGGATGGAGAGAGCCCCTGAGTAGGAAAGACTGATGCTTCGAGGATCTTCCCTGCTTTTCTCCCTCCTGAATGGGCAGGAAGTGGCCAGAGGTGCAGCTGAGGCCTTGAGCACGCTTCCACTTCTCCCATTCCCAACCTCACCAGATTTTGAATTTTTGTCTCAGGTTGCTGTGTTCTCCTGCCCCATGCTGCCTGTCCCCTTCACCATTTCCCTGCTTTCTATCCCTTCCCTGGAGAGTTTGAGCGTTCCAGGTTAAAGGGGAGACTCGTCGCGGTGAGTTGAAGTCTGTGTATCAAAGGAAGCATCATATCCTTTATGTTGATTTCATTCCCTTCCAATGACACTGACTCTCTTAACCCAGCAAATTCCACAGCAATACTTGCCGACTGTGATTAGACACATCACAGCACACATGGACACGTATGTGCTTTAACACAAACACAGATAACGATACTTTTGCTCCCACTGAAACGGTGTATTTTTGTTCCTCTACTCTATTGTCTTATCTAGACACCTCTTAATACAGGACAGCTTCAAAAGTCTCCTTACCTTTGATCAGGTCCTCACCAAACTGCAAATAGCACCCCTGTGTGTGCTTGGCTGTCTTTAAAGAATACTAGAGAAGGATGACTCAGTTCCGATAAGTGGTCTTAGTGGAGGCCAGATGGAAGGGCATTTGAGTGCTCACTGGTTGGCCCGAAGAATACAGACGACCAATGTTTCTAGCTTGGCTTTTGGAGTCTTCCCATGTTGTAGTTGTGTCTGAAGTCCTTGGTGTTGTGGTGAGCTATGCAAACTGTTGTGTTACAGTGGCTTCTTACTTCCTGTCTCTAGTTGCTAGATGGAGAGTTGTGCACCGTGTGGGAGCTCTATTCCGGATTTTAATTTGCTGTCTTGAAAAATGCATGTACCCGTCCTGCTCAAATTCAGTGTAAATCGGATGTCTCCTGTTCACATCTTGTTCCAGCCACTATAGTTTTTGTGATCTCTTCTTTGTTGTCACTTAAAAGTTGACCCGCATCTCCCGTTGGTGACCTCACCCCTCTCTAGTGTCGTCTTGTCCCCAACTTCTTCTTTCCCTTTCCTTTTGTTCTCTCTGCTCTGCTTTTCCTGGTTTACAGTTATTTTTTCCTTTGCAAAATTGTTTGCATCTATGTTCCAATTATAGTAAACATTTGTTGGCACTGAATTCGGACAAGACTTTGTGTTAAGTATTATGGAAAATGGAAACACAGACATGATTCATGCCCTACCCTCCAGGAAATTCATAATTTGAATTATAATACAAGACAAATTATAAAGCTATATTTTTTTTCAATCCATTAATTTGACAAAAATGTCCTGAGTAAAATATGTATGAGGCAATGTTTGGGACACTGGATGCACACTGGAGAATAAAAGAGACCCACATTCCCTTAGCTGGCTTATGGTCTTAGAATCATAAGCTACGTCGTGAATTATAAGGTGCAACTTCTATTTAATAATACATTTTTCAGGAATAAAAGCTGCATTAAATGTTTGTATCAATTGTAAGATACTCCTTGACTTTGGAACATTTTTAATGTGGGGGGGAAAAGGTTTGTTTTCACTTTGGTCTCCAGAAACACTGAAATGCGGATTTATATGTGAGAGGAAGAAAATGCTTCCAGGGGGAGCAGGTTAAGGAAGTAGAGCAGGCAGCAAGGCCCAATGAAAGCCACACAGGGATGCAAGGTCAAGCAAAATCCCACCCTCCCCCTGAGACCCCACAGAGGAGCTCTGCAAAGCAAGTTATACCTCAGAGGTCGCCACCCCCTCTGGTGTCAGGAAGCCTCCTTCTCATGCTCCCCTCTTGTTAGTCATGAGCTAAGGTCACCTCCCAAGTATGTCAGGATGTGGTGCAGCTGGAGTTGCTCCCATAGCCCAAGGGCAGTGCCAGGAAGTCCCTGGAGGCCAAAATATACCCCAACCAGGGGAGGTGGCCCATAGAGAATGAGAAGGACCTCAGGGAATCTGGAAGGAGCAGAAGTATCTGTTACAGTGTCATCTCAGATCAAGGACCCATGGTAAGCCTTACCATTTATGGGTGTGTATGCACACCTATGTGTACACACACACACACACACACACACACACACACACACACTCTTATACATGTGTGTGCGCATGTATAGCTTTTAAAAATGGATTTTATAAGTGAAATATGAACATTGAATATGTAAAAAAAAGTATCAGGAACAAGCTTAACATCCAGTTGCAAGTTACCTTAAAGATTTAGCTATGTGCCATTTCAGCCTCTCTTCTTTTCAATTTATGCCATTTCGATGACAAGAATTGGATTTTACAGGGAAGTCTGGTGTAATATTTCTCTTACATTTATGAACATTTCTTGACATTTGGGAAGGCTGGGCTAGGTTGGCCCTGCCTCCCAGGTAGCTGCATACCATGGGAGAAGAGCAGGCACGTGACAGCTGGTGACTTCTGCTGTCTCTTCCTCCAAGAAAATGCCTGAGTTTCTAGTTGGCAGTAATGATGATTACTTCTCTAGAGTTCTCATCGGTAGTTTTGTCATTGTTATTCTTTTTATTTTTTAGTTAAATGGGCAATTACTTGAACAGTGAGTGTAAAATGCATGCGTTGTAGTTACAGGCTTCCATGCCCGATACATAAGTGCTAGGCAAGAGCGGAAATGTACAGATAGACAACCATGTTAGTGAGGAATTAAAAGATATTTCCTTGTTCTGTCATGTGATAACAACCCGTGTTAAATATTGACATGATTGGGTTCATTTTAATATGACTTGGGGTGCTTTAGCATCAATAGGTTAAATTTGACTGTCAGAAATACATCAGAATTTTTCCCTTTGCTATTAATGATGATTCTGGTTTTTTGCTTATGAAAAATCACCTTAGGAAGGATTTCTTCTGGGAGGTAACATCCCTCAAAAGGTAGGCGGCAAGACTCATGTGTGTATGTTCAGATAGAGATGTGGCTGTCGCTTTTTAAAAATGTTTTTACGTTGAAATAATTAGATTTGCAGGCAGCTATAAATACTATAGATATCCCATATGCTGCGTGTCCAGTTTCCTCCAGTGGTTATGTCTTATGTAAATACACTACAGTGTCAAAGTCATGAAATTGACATTGGTACAGTGCGTGTGTACAGTTCTGTTCCATTCTATTACATACAGAAATTTGTGTGACCATCACCACAATCGAGATACAAAACTGTTCCGTTACCACAAGGCTCCTTCATGCTACCCACTTAGTCACACCCACTCCCCGTCCCCGTCTCTAACCTTTGGCAACCACCAATCCGTCCTCCATCTCTGTAATTTTGCTCTTTTGATAATTTTATATAAATGGAATCATACAGTATGTGGCCTTTTGAGATTAGCTTTCCTTCCACTTAGAATAATTATCTGAGAGCTATCCAAATTGTTGGCATGTAACAAGAGATTTGTTTTTTTCTCTTGCTAAGTGGTATTCCATGGTATGGCTTTCCTAGTTTCTAGTGTATTCACCAGTTGATGATGCTGGGTTGTTTACACTTTTGACTATTATAAATAAAGCTGCTGTGAATAGTTGCATACAGATCTCTTTGTGGACATGAATTTTCATTTCTCTGGGATAGATGCCTAGAAGAATGATTACTGGGTTGTATGTTAGCATAGATATAGATTTTTTTTTAAATGCAAAACTACGACCACACTGGTTAATTTTTAGATATCAGCCAGAAGGTATTGGACTCAGCCAAACATGTGTTTTACTTTATTAGGAAAGATGAACTTAGCATTAAGATAATGGTGATTTTATAAAAGAAGGGATTTGTCCACAAGGAATTCACGTTGTAAATATTATTGTAGTTTCCTGCTATCATGCTGTATTTCTAGTCCTTGTTCTAACCTATAATTATGTAACAGGCTATGACTCCCAGTGAATTCGATTGGAATGGTCGCTCTGTGCAGTAGAGAACACAGTGTCCTTAATATCAGATCATCATTATCTCACTTAACTTTGCTCTTCCTATGCAACTAATCATTTCAGTCCAGTGAATCTGAGCACGTTCTAAATGAAGCCAGCATATATTGCTTTTCCTTTCACGGAAAACTATTTTCATTTCCAATTTTCTACCTGTTTTTTTGACACATGTAGTTTCAAATGCCTGTGAAAACTGGCAGCTGCTCATATTCAAAAGGCATTGCTACTTTGTTGTCTTGTGTTGTTTTCAAACTTTTAAACCTGGTGGAAATAAAGCGTCATGTTCTCTCAGGTAAGCCCGAGCACATCAGCTTCCATGGGGTAACTCCAACCCCCTTCGGCCCAACGTTGAGAGTAAGCTTGATGAAACAATTTCACGGTATTCGGTTTAGTGAAGATTTCAGGCACTGTCACACTGGGCTTCTGGGATTCTCATCACACAGTAAGTCCAGTGACTGAAGCACGAAGAAGAAAGATATTTGCCAAATGTGTCGCAACAGTTGATGTAATTTGCAGTTCACTTCTTTTCGGCGAAATAACATAGCACATATGTGGCTAGCCTAAACTTATTTTTAAGTCAGAATGTATTCAGAAGCGAAGAGAAACTGAAAGGGAAGAGAGAACCTCATAAATTAATTGAGTGGCACTTTAGAGGCAGGAATAGCCAAGCTCTTGAAAGCATATATCTCAACCCTGGATGTCTGCATTCCAGCCCTCAATCCTTCCTCGACAACAGCTCTATTGCATTTGATGTTTATGATTTATGATTTGCCACTTACGGAGTATTTATAACATTTTGGGGGAGAAGTTTTTGACCAATGTTCTGACTAAAGGATGGAGGTTTAAACAAGTTAGCCAAGGTCAAAAAGGAAGTAAATTCTGAAGTTGGCATTAGATATCTGGCCCAGGCGCCCATCTTCTCAGTCAGAATTAACGTGAGTGACCAGATGAGTCCATTTTTCCAGGGAAGTCCAGGTTAAATGGTCCCAGTGCAAATACTAATAGTACCCCCTTCACTCACAAAGTTTCCCACTTTCAGGACAAATTCTGTGCTCACTCTCTTGGTGAGGAAGAAAAATCTGTGTCCTAAGATGGCTGACCGAGCCAGCAAGGGAGTCCCAGTCCCTTCCCTGGGGCTCTTACGGGTTCTTCACCCTGCCCCACTTCCTGCGCTCGCCATAAGTGCCAAGTATGCGGAAGTAGAAGTGTATAAATTACCCCCTTTGTTTGTGCTCGGGGCTCAGACCTTTGGAGACCACTGTCCTCTGAGCCTGCCGGCGTTAAATGAACCTCCTATCCTCCTAGATGTCCGAGTGCCGCTTGGTTCTTCCGTCGGGCGATCTGGTCCAGGTTCGGTAACACGGGTAGCTGCATTATATATTTTTCCTGATTTATTAATTTAAAAAGGTTCATCTGTTTTTTCCATTATGCAAGATAAAGGTGACACTCATCGGATCCTTTAAGTCTTTCTACTGATAGGAAAACTTCAGTTTGATGATTGATACTTTCTGCTTGTTAATATTAGAATTTCATTGCTAGTTATACAGCCAAGGGAAACAAGTACATGTATCCAGACAATGACTTATACGCATTTTCTTTGCAGTGTTATTCATAATAGTCCCCAAATATTTTTTTAACCCCACGAATGTCCATTAATAGGGTCTGTGGTATATTTACATGATGGAATACTATATAGCAACAAAAAAGAACAAACCACTGACACACAAAACTGTACCCATGAACTTTAGAAAAATATTACATGATAAAAAGGCACAAAGAGTACCTATTGTGCAATTTAATTTATAGGCTAAAAAAATGGACAAGGCCAATCTTCATTGACAGAAATCAGAATAATGCTTGTATTGGAAGGTGAGGGATAGGTATTAACTGGGTGGGAGGCAGGGAAGCCTTCTAGGGTAATGGAAATATTCTATATCTTCGTCTGGGAGGCAGTTGCATGAGTGTATACATATGTAAAAATTCATAGAGCCTTACACTTCAGATGTGAGCATTTTATTATTTATATCTCATTCTATAAAAAGCCAGAGAAGAAAGTGTTTTAAGAACCACATCTATTAAGGGGCGCCTGGGTAGCTTGGTCAGTTAAGTGTCTGTCTTTGGTGCAGGTCATGATCTTGGGGCCCTGGGATAGAGTCTGCTCAGTGGGGAGTCTGCTTGTCCCTCTCCCTCTGCCCCTCCCCCCTGCTCATATGCTCTTTCTCTCTTTCTTTCTCTCTCAAATAAATAAATAAAAACCTTTTTAAAAAAAGAACCACATCTATTAAACATTTCTATTAAATTTCTACAGCATGGGTATCATTGACATATCCAGAGAAGAAGTAACCCAACCTGTAAGTAACAGATCATAGCTCATTTTGATTAAGAATGGCTATCTTCTTCTTTCCTTCCTCCCTTCACCACATCACACTTGCTGAGTCCTGACTATCTCTCACCAAAGTTTGTGGTCTCGGGTGAAAATGCTGAGCAAATGAGAACCTTGTTGTGGCGTCATGACGTTGGGGCAGAGCCAAGTTGGTGTTTGAAGGTTTGGTTGGCAGGTCCTAGAAACCTGAGAGGTCGGTGCTGAATGCGGGCATCAGAACGAGGTCAGAGCTGAGCACACGAGGCATTCTTCTCTCATTCCTTCCCTTTCTCCAAACTCCTGGCTAAGGAAGGGAGAAGAGGAGAGAGAGAATTTGAGGTTGGAGGTGCACCAATTGGTCTTTTCCAAAATTTGCTACAGAATAATATTATAATTACGAACAGGCAGGCTCTGGTTTCATGGCAACAAAAACACACTTGAAGGCAAAAGTGTGGTGGGAGTGAGGAAAGGCATATGGTTCATTAAAGCGACTTTCCTTTTTTTCACCAAAACATTTCAATGGCTTTAGAGCCAAGGTAGGTTCATAGTCAGAAGTGCCAGGGAGTTCCTTTTTATCCCACTTTTCATCTCTGCTTTTGTTCCTATTTTGTGTCCAGGTTTATATATAGGGGCTGAAGGATTTAGACCAGCGGTTCTCAGTCTGGGCTGATTTTACCCCGCAGGGACATCTGAAATGTCTGAAGACATTTGTGGTTATCACAGCTCAGGGTTGGAGTGCTGCTGGCATCTAGTGGGTAGAAGCCAGGGATGCTGCCAAGCATCTCATGGTGCGCAGGATGGGGCACTTGACGACAAAGAATCATCCAGCGCAAGAGTCAGTAGTGCAGAGGTTGAAAAATCCTGGTTTAGACCGAACCCCACATCTAGGATTAAGGGCGAAGGTGGAGTGTGTTAGGATCCAGAATCCCACCACAGAACTAGTCTCTTAGGGATCTTTCCATTTTACAATATCATTAGATACAAATTGCTATCAAAGGGTTTGAGTAGATCCAATCCTTACAGCATTTCTCAGTGACTTTGTGGGGCTTTAAGACAAGCGGAGCCCCAAGAATTAGTTTGTTCTTGCTATTTTGATTCAAAAAATTGAAGCAAACTGCAGTGGGGTTATAATGGAGGAGCAAGTTAATACTATACAGTAGTAAAACATAATCTGCTAGAGGAGAGGGACAATGATAAATGAGAAGATCATTGGACGAGTCATCAGAAAATCAAGGTCCTGGTCCTGAATTGTCACGGATCTCTGGTTTTGTGGTAGTGGATGGCTTGGAGACCCTTTCTAGATCTTGGTTTCCTCATTTATAAAATGAAGAGGCCAAAGTAGATCATTTCAAAATCTCTTTTAACACCAATATTCAATGATTTGATGGGGATCAACATATTCCTCACTAAAAAATAATTGATGCCATTAGTTTTAGAGTATCTCCAACAATGAAATGACTAGAGGAATATAAAAATTGTTATGGAAGAAATTCTTCTTCTTTAAAAAAATTACCTTATTATGCCTGTCCCATAGACAGAGTTCCTTTGTCTCTGTAACATCAAGATGTGTCTTTCTAACTTGTCAGCCTAACTGTTTGGCAAAATGTGTTCCAGGTAAAGAAAAATAACTGTGCAGAGCTGTTTAACATTTGTTCCTGATGTTAACTTTTAAACTCTGCTTAGAAAAATAATTCTGTTCAGAAATTTGATCTGTCTGCCTTCCTTTTGTATTGCTTTTGGCTCTTTCAGAACTCAGAAATGTCAATTTGTTATTCATGTTTGCCTTCACTAATCCTTCCAAAAGAATGTGAAAAGGCCCACAGTCTTTTATATTAGGAAATAATGGAGATTAACACGGATTAAGTCTGAGCTCCTTTCTTTTGCTCTGTATTGATGTAATGAGTGTTATTGCAGCATTTAAGAAAGTGATGGGGTTTTTCATGCTAAACTATAATTTCATTGTATGAGCATTCAGTGGGGGCATTGATACAGTTAGGCCTGGCGACTTTTCACAAGTTAAATGCCAAGATCCTGCAGCGTCCTTCAGAAATGTTGGACAAGCTGGTGGATAGGGAGGGATTAGAGAAACAGAAGTATGTGTCAAATCAAAGTCTTGAAGAGGGGGCAGGGAGGGAGTGGATAGACATACTGAGGGTTGTTGACTTGCAAAACCAGTGGGAGAGCATAGCATGGTGGGAGCATTCGGCTACTAATGAATTGGAAGTAGAATTGTTCATGCGACTGTCTTCTATGTGATATCTACTTTTATCACCAAGAATAATAGAATGTTCTCCCTTTACATGGAAGATACTATAGGCCTCACATCAGAAGGATGATGTCTTTATTTTCCAGTAGTTACAACGAATATGCTGATCTGTCCACACCCCTTCATGTAGACCTATTTAGGATGAGACAATGTAACACAGGGCAAAGGTAAGCAACCTACAGAGGCTCAAATGCATATGGAATTGGGCTTCCATTCTAGCCCCCAAGTTGGCATGTCAGAGACTTTATAAAGACAGTGAATGCATTATGGGATTTGTTAGATCTTACTCAGCTAGATTCTCTAACCAAAAGCGAAGAGAATGCTAGATCCAAAATATATCAAGGGTCTGGGCAAAGTGTTCCCATTTTAGAGACGGGATGAGAAGGCTCCCTCCCAGAAACGTGAAATCTATTCCTGTTTCCGGTAGTTGTACTTTCCAAAAAGGAGAAGTTATTGTGTGAACAACTCGTGTCCGCTACTCTGTACTGACCATCAAGCTCTCAGATTAAGTCACAGAGCATGCCTCCCCAGAGCTGTGTGGGGCCGCAGGAGTGGCCCAGGTTCCATGTGAAGGAATGGCTTCTCAGGCTGGGCATGACAGTTCACCGTCCAGTATGGGCAACCAACAGTCTAGGATGGAGGAGACAAGCAGTTGAATAAATTATTTTTTTATGGTTTAGTCAAGGAAATAGTTGTGATGTCAAATCCATTTTGGTTTCAAATGGGAAAATCAGACTTAAGCTCCTTATACCATTCAGAAAAAGCATCTGAAAAGTGAAAAAAAAAAAAGTTTACCAACTGATTCTCTTCATCTGACTAATTGTTTAGACTGGATTGCCTTTTGTTTTTTTGTATATTTCATGAATTGGATTTTACAACTGGGTATAAGAGGAACAGTGAGAGAAGGGTGTCTTCATTCGTACTATTTTTTTTCAGATCTATTTATTTATTTGAGGGGGGGTGGAGGGGGAGTGGCAGAGGGAGAGGGAGAGGAAGAGAGTCTTAAGCAGACTCTGCGCTGAGCGTGGAGCCTGACACGAGGCTCGATCTCACCACCCTGAGGTCACGACCCGAGCCGAAATCAAGAGTCGGGTGCTTAACTGACTGCACCACCCAGGCTCCCCATTTCTTTTTTTACGAGATGGCTCATGCCTTACTTTAAATGTCATATGTGATAAATGCTTCTTTAAATGTGGTTGCTTGAAATTGTGAAATTTTTCTAAAATTATTCTTTGACATTCTGATTATTTCAGAGGAGAATTTTTTGCACGATGAAATTTTTGAGACTGCCTGGTGGTCATTTTATCACCATAACCACATTCTCCATTTTTCCTGTCATAAACAACAACAACAAAAAAGGTAGGAAAGCAAACAAATAAAATAAACATAAATAAAAAAAAAAATCTGTTCCCTCAAGCCTTGAAATCTTCCTTAAAGCTCATCTGTTTACTTAAAGCTTACATCTTGAAGATCACCCATGATATACTACTATGAAAGTCATGGCCTTTCCTTAGTGATAACTCAGTGCATCTCCTCCATAGCGTCAGCCTTGCTGCCTAAGTCTTCCTTAGAACTGTCTCTTTGTGATGCTCTGTTTTCCTTGTCATCTCATTTCTTTGATCACTTGGTTTTGCCTCCTCTTTCCGTTTGCTTAATGTAGGCATTTGCCAATCCCTTCCTCCCTCCCTTCCTTCCCATGTATTAAATGTAATCTGTGTCCCAGGAATATTGTCTGATTTCATATTCCCAACCCGCTAGTCACTTGTCATGTGTGGCTTCTGATCCCTTGAAATGTGGCTCATGTGACTGAGAAACTGAACTTTAAATTTTACTTTCTTTTAATAAATTTAAATCTTAAAATGATACTCACTTCAATTATTGGGAAACTTTGAAAGAAGGAACTGCATTCCTTCCTTTCCTTCTGTCCTTCTCCCTTTCATAATAATACTATACTAACCTGGCTTTCACTACTTCTCCTAATTGGAGAACCTCACATATTTTTACTCATTACTGACCCATCCCTTTAGATCCATCTAGACCAGGGTTTCTCAACATTGGCACTATTGACATTTGGGTGCCAGATAATTCTCTGTGTGGAGTTGTCTTGTGCACCGTAGGGTGTTCAGCAACACCCCTGGCATCTACCCACTAACTGCGAGGAGCACTTCCCTAGTTGTGACAACCCAGAATATCTGCAGATGTTGCCCCATGGGACAAAGTCACCCCCAGTTGAGAACCACTGAGATACATATTGACCAGCAGTAGGTAGCAAGGAGTGGATGCAGGTCTTGGAAGAGGAAAGATGGTTTTGAAAAGAAGTAGATTTTACCTAGCAGCGAGGGTCATTGGGAGGTAGTTTTCAACGGTGAGATTAACTGAACTTTTCTAACAAATTAGAAAGGAAATACATTTTTGCTTTTTCTCACAGAAGATAGTTAATTTTGGAAGGTTTTTGTTTTCATACAATTTTTTGGTATAAGCAGCTACACGATAATAAAGAGAAATGGTATCCTTAGAACTTTCATCTGACTTCTGTATTAAAGCTCACTTATTTGACCATTTTTTTCCCATGGAAGAACAATAAGCTCCTTTTGTAGAGCTCTGGAACATACCCAGTAACAAAGGGAAGAATCGTGTAGTTAAAGGTTAGACAAAGTACAGGCTTAACCTTTAGACGTTTCAATTAGACAAGGCAAACATTCTCCTTTAAGCCAAGTGTCTGTCTCTTTTGCATCTATCAATTTAATTTTATCAGTTTTAACTAACTTTCTAAGGATTAAATAAACTGTGTTTATATCTTTAGAGAAGACTCTAAATTTAGGACACAGAGAGCCTTGGGAAAACAAGCCAGTCATTCAGCTTTTACAAGACAGACTCACTTCCCAGGGGATCTTTATCAAAATCACAATTTTCAGACTAGAATTATTTAAGTGTAGGCACACAAAACAAAGAAAACTACCGTGAACTTTTGACTAGATAGTTATGCTCCCGGAAAATTAACCTTATTTGCAATGATCTTAGCAAGGTCTATTTGGATTTCCATCAGCCTTAAATTTTCATTTAGATTAAAAAGACTAGCAATGCAGCCATATACGAATTAGTTTTCTATTGCTGCTATAACATATTACCACAAACATAGCAGCTTCAAACAACACAGACTCTCACAGCTCTGTGGGTCAGGAGTCTAAGTTGGCGTGGCTGGTTTCTCTGCCCTGGGGCTCACAAGGCCAAAATCTAGGTGTCCATCACCTGGGCTCTCCTCAGGAGGCTGTGGGGAAAATCTGCCTCCCAGCTCCTTCAGGTTGTCAGGGCTCAGGTGATACCACTGGCCCACTCGGACATCCAGGAAACTCTCCCTACTTTAAGAAGCGCTGATTCACAACCTTCATTCCATCTGCAAAGCCCTTTCACAACAGTAGGGTAGATTAGTGCTTGAGTGGGTAACCAGGACACAGGAAGCTTGAAGGGACACTGTAAAATTTTGCCTGCCACAGCCTAGGCATCTATATGTGCAGCAAAAGTCTTTCCCAACTCATTCCCCATCATAATGTCCTCACCTCTTCCACCAAACAGGTAAACACTATTACTAATTTCTTGTTATCCTTCCAGAGTTTCTTTATGCGTATAAATAAAGTATAAATATATACATTCTTCTTTTACAAAGTATAGCCTTCTCTACGTAGCATTTTTCATCTTACTCTTTCAAGTATGACCGTATCTTTGAGAACTTCCCATATTGGTATGTATAGAACTTCCTCATTCTTTTTCACTGCTTTTGGGTAGTCAGCCGTCATTCATTTAGCCAGTTCACTAGTAGTATACTGTAGGGTGGTTTCCTGTCTTTTGCTACAACAAATTGTGTTGAAACAAATGCATCATTTCACATATGTGCTAATGTGTTTACAGAATGAATTTCCAGAAAGGGAATTTGTAATTTCAATAGATATCACCAAACTGCCTTCAATAAAGAATGAACCAGCTTACCTTCCTTGCCGCAGACACACTTGAGTGGTACTTTTGTGCAACCTCGCTAGCACAGCGTATCGTAAGACTTTTAGATCTGGGCCAATCTGATAGTGGTAAACTGGTGTTTCCATTTGCGTATCGTGCTGCAACATATTTGAACTTTATGACCACAGACATGTTTTGTCGAACAGTGTAATGCTTTAAAAGTATATTTTTCCTTCGCATCCCACCTCACCAGAGTCACCAGAAGAAGTATATTTTTCTTATAACAGAATATTATTCAGCTAGCAAAAAGGAACAGATACTGATACATACTGCAACATGAATGAGCCTTGAAAACATTATGCTAAGTGCAAGAAGCCAGCCACAAAGGACCATATATTATATGATCCCATTTATATGAAAAGTACAGGATAGGCCAATCCATAGAGACAAAAAGTACATTAGTGGTTGCCTAGGGCTGGAGGGAGGGTGAGAAGAGCCTACTAATGGGTATGAGGTTTCTTTTTAGGGGAATAAAAATGTTCTCAAATTAGATAGTGGAGATGGTTGCACAGCATTGTAAATCTGAAAACCACTTAATTGTACTTTTAAAGGGTGGATGTTACGGTGTGTTAAGTCCTGTCTTTGAAAAACCAGGTCTAATCCTTACCGTTTGTGTGACCTGGGCATATGAATTATTGAAACTGCATGAACCACAAATGTCTCTCTTCTATAAAACAGAGGAGGGCTCCCACCAGGGATGTTGGAAGGAAGAAAGTTGATGATGTTTGTGGAGCCCCTGCACATGGCCTGCCCTCGACACATGGGAGGGCACTGCCCCCTTCAGTCCCTGCCCAAATTCCAGAGGGGGGGCCCCACGAGGACACTAAGGTACTAGTGCCCACAGGGGAATAAGGAGCACCAGGGAAAAGGCCTGAGAACTGCCTGGTCACCGTGCCCTGATTGGACTCTTTTCTCACAAACTGGTTCTGGTCTCGGAAACGCCATGCTGGAGTAGAATCAGGAGTAGCTCTTTGGAGAGATGACAAAGGTCAAGTGTATGAAATCTTCTGCAGCAATAGCATGACTAAAATGATATGCTTTACTCTTTCTTAAATTTTGGCATCTGTTTTCTTCTTAGCCATGTGGTTGCCAACCATATAAGACAAATAATTTACGAGAAATTCTTAGAAACTCAAAATGTAAGGTTCTCCAAAAGAAATTGAGATGCAGTTTTCACGTGAAGGGAAATGATTAACTTGATTGATTTGGGCGGGGCGGCAGGGGCAGTGTTTCTCAGTGTGGAGGAAAACAGATAATGTACATCGTTAAATGATTTCCAAGACATTGATTTACTTAGCAAACATTTACTGAATGTCTACTTTGTTCAAAGCATTGTGTTAGGTGCTCTTGGGGAATAAAGAATTAGAGACAGTCCTTGAACAGAAGGAAGAAGGGAAACCTATGTTTTTGGAGAGGCTGTGACTTATTTAAGCCCCACAATGGCCCTGGGAGATGAGAATTACATTATTATTTTCCCAAGTTTTAAAAAATTTTATTTATTTCCAAATTATGTATACTTTTTTTCCTTCAAATACCATATGATAATGACAGAGTAAGATATTAAAATGTCCTCACACTTCACTTTAGGAACACAGCTTCATTTTTAGCCCAAATTATTGTAAGGCAAACACACTGAAAAATCTATATTTTATATCTGTAGCACTATTGACCTATCCATTTCAATCCATTTTCCTGTTATGTTAGAGTTCCCTGGGAGTTCCTTATTTTCCAGACATTGTACATCTCCTGAACAATCATCTTTTCTCTTTGATTTATAACCGTGGTGAGATACATTTAGAAGTCTTCTTGATATCAAACATTTGGATATTAACCCTACTGAATGAGGCCTATCATTCATATTGTCTGAATTTGTTATACCAAATTTTTTGGTATTAAGGGAATTGAACTTGTTAAAAATTGTAGAGAGAGTGAGCAACGAAGATTCAAATCTAGATCATCCTGACTCATACATGTACTTTCTTGTTATTACTCCATATTGCTTGTCTTATTTTAACTTCTTTATGATTTCTTTAAGATATTTTCATAAATTGGGACTTTAAATGTAATCTGGCAATATCATTGAAATGGTTTGTGTATTTCACATACGTGTAAATTCATAGATTGAAAATACAATTTCTGAGGTTAATATATTTAATGTTTTTAAAATATAGATCTGTGTACTTTATATACACATGCAATTAATTTAAGCAAGAAGTAAATAGTTGTATGAAAAAAAATCTATCTTTTCCACAAGGATTATATTCTGCAAGAGCTTAGTTCTGTATTTATTTGGCTAGAATAATGTTAAACATTTTTAAATAGGCAAGATTTTTTTTCCCAAAAAAATGTTGACATCTTTACCATCTACACCAAGTCAGTTGTTGTTTTTGAATAACTTTTCCCTTTTATGCTTCTTTCTCTTCATCCATGGACCTCAATTGCCAGCAGAAATTGTTGGGACTATTATGTGAGGTTTTTGAAGCCTATAACAAGAATATCTTAGTGTCAGCAGTAGAAGGCACATAATTCTGTTTTCAGTAATGGGAAGCCATATGATAAAGGTTATACACTGATGAAAGTAATATTTTGTAACCAACTTACGGAGACAGAGATGGAGAGATTATTACCTAAAGGCAGATACAGCTATTTGGGGTAAGAGTTCTATGGCCTGCGATGATCAGCTCATGAAAAACTTTCATTTCAGTAAGCTGCTTAGACCATTTAATTCAATAAACATTCAGTGAGTGCCTATTACATAAATGACACAGTTCTTTAGGACTCGTGGGAAGAGTGACTTTATTTTCCAAAATGAAACAAAGAATATTTTATATTTATGAAGACACTGGTATAGAATATTTGGAATCTGCATGATCTCAGAGAATTCCTGTTAATGTCATTGTATCTGTTATGTTTCCTGTGTGTCTCTAAAAGACAGAACAATTGAATATTCTCTCTCACTTGAGAACTTCTTGATGTTGAAGTCAGGGAAACACTGTAAGAGGAAATAAGAGAAAACAGGGATTTCTAGCTTTGGAGATCTAAAGATCTAAAGGAAAAAACTAGAGAATGATTTATCCTGGGTGGCTTAGATGGTGCTTACCTGCATGCAGGCATGGAGCTTATGACCCCTCTTTATGTGCTTCAGTGACAGAAACTAATAGACAGACTGAGGTCGAGGAACATGCAGAGGGCATGGGATCCAGGAGACATGGAGAGGGTGTGGATTTGAGAAGGAGAAAGGGCACTAATTTTGAATCAAGAGGGAATAAGTGAAGTAGCTGAAGATGAAAGACAAGTTGAAAGGCAGTAGATGATCCCAATCTTCTCAGAAGAGGTAGCCTCATCCAAGAGTAAAGTGGGTGGGGGTAGATTTGGAGTCCCAGACAGAGTAGAAATATTGGTAACATCTGCTACTAAGCCACTGGTGAGAAATCTTAAAGGAAAAAAAATCTAAAATCCAGAGATTTATAAATGTTCCTAACTAGTTTGGGATCTGCTCCAACATCACTCAGAAACTGACAGGAAGGAGAAAGTCCATTATTGGGACAGAAGTCAGTCAAGTTTGGCAAGGCAGGAATCCAGGAAGGTCCCTAATGAGAGGAATTCTAGGCTGAAGAAATGGGCAAAACTGAAATTATTGACTATTGGTACTCTCAGAACTGGGTCAAAAGGCCATTCAGCTGCGTGGGTGGTATATTAGTTTCCTATCACTGCTGTAGCAAATTACCACAAACTTAGTGAATTAAATAAAAACTAATTTATTTTCTTACAGTTCTGGAGGTCAGAAGTCCAGAACGAGTTTCACTGGGCTGAAGTCCCGGTGCCAGCAGGGCTAGTTCCTCTGGATGCTCCAGGAGATAATCTGTTTCTTTCCTCTTCCAGCTTCCAGTGGCTACTAACATTCATTGGCTCATGGTTATATCACTCTAATCTCTGTCTGACTGTGGTCCTCCCACTTCCCTCTTAGTCTAAGAACCTTCATGATTACATTGGGCCCGCTGGGATAATCCAGGATCTTTCTTCCATCTAAAGATCCTTAATTTAATCACATCTGCAATTCCATTTTGCCATTTGGGAGGCCACTGTCCATCTGACCACAGCTGATGGTCCTCTGGGAAAACGGGGAGGAATCAAGGAAATGGATGTCATGATAGGGAAGGAGTTTAAGATCGCAGTTTGAGATCTTGGTGGCAGTAAATGGTCAAGTGTATTATGATGCTTCCTGAGAGGGTTAGTGCTGAAGAATTGAGTACTTGGTGCTATGAAGGACGAGGTCTATGAGGAGTGCTATCAGAAAGGGCTTCAGTAGGGTTGTTAGAGCCTTAAAGGGTGATGGCTGCTGAAAGGGAAGACTATGGTAAATGCCCTGTGTCTTCAAGGACTTGGTAAAGGATCCTAGTATGTAACAAAGGTGAATGGCGAAGAAGAGATGTGCAAGTATATGGTAAAATACTTAAAAATACTAGGAATATTATTGTATGTTGATGGTGGGGCAGGAACCTAGACACTGGGGAGGAGAGTAAGGAATGTTCCATTGCCTTCCAGTCATTCTACCCATCCCTGAGTCATGGGAGGTGCGACAAGGAGCAACCTATCTTCCTTTGGAAAGGCCAGGAAGGGAGTTTAAGTTTTAGGGATATGTTATCAGTAGACTGTGGGCCCCACCATGATAGGAGTGTAGTAATTTTGGGGGGACTGGGACTAGAATAATTCTGGATGGCCAGGAGAATTTTGTGGCGATCACAGTGGGAAGACATTTCACTTTATAGTACTGAGTGCTGATACATGAGACAGTGCCTTTTCTTCCTAAAAGGAGACGGCCAATACATTCTTTTGCCAAATATTTATCATAACAGAGATGCATCTGAATAAAAAATACCTATGTCCAGCATCTTGACACAAAGCTTCTTCACAAACTACCATTTCTTTGAATCCTCTACTTGTGCTGTAAGTACTTGTGATATTCTTTTATGGATAAGGTCCCTAGGCTCAGAGGGACTACAGGACCAGCCACAGTCCATGTGGCTAAAAAAAAAAAAAAAAAAAAAAATGGCAGAATTGGGTCGATTCCCCAATTTTTCTACTCCAAGTTGAATCTTTCTTTCTTTTTAAAAATCTGCATCTAGAAAGGAGAGTGGCCTGAAAAATACTGGCACAATTGAAGGGAATGTGAGAAAAATAAGGGAAGTTTATTAAACCACCAGATAATTTAAAAATTGCTGTTCAACAAAAAAAGGGAGGAGGTGGTTAAGAGAATTTTTTAAACTTAGAAGTAAATATGAAAATGACACTGTAAAATCTTAGAGGAAAAATGTATTGCCTTGTGAACCATGGTTGTGTGGACTTGTTGTTCATTTTGTGGTGAATCCTGAAAGAGTTGGCTTAAAAATTTTCCATGTGGTGTGGACATTGCAGTTCTGGCTTCCAATATGACCGTATCATTTTGGAATTTCAAGTGACAGAAAGACAGGACCAACTCCCAAGCAAAGCAGAGTTGAGGTCATTCTTACAAGTTCTCGAATGGGAAAAACTGCAGAGTGATTGAGTGGTGTGGGGTGGGGGGAGGGGGGTGTTCCGCAAGGCTATTTAATTGGGGGGCCCAGAAATCACTTTTCTCCCAAATTAAAGTGCCCTGGTTACAAAGTCTTTGGGATAATTGAGTCTGTTTTGGGGCCAACTAAAAGGAAAATCAGATAGACAGAATGGAAATGTAACCCTCCCTCTTTCTAGAATTTTAATTTGGAAGTTGTGAATACTGTGTAAATGCATAATTTCTTTTAACCGGATCTTGAGAGGCTATCATTTAGCTAAAAGTTTAAACACTTTCCTAGTGTTTTTATTTCCAGTTTATGGTAAAGATATGGAAAAGGAAGGGAGGCAAAGAAGAGTTGAAAGAAGAGAGGATTTTACACACAAGTGAAATTTTTTTCCGTAATTATCATGAAAAGAAAATTAAACATTGTCAGAGATTAGAGAAACAAATTCTTTCAGGTGACTTTTTTTTTTTTTTTGGCCTTTCAACAGAATATTTTACCTCAACTCAATTATTCTGCTGATGTTTATGTGAAGTACTGTGGAGGAATTTTAAATTTTATTTCTGCCAGTAATTTAATTATATGTCATGAGAGTTAGTTTATTTTAGCTCAACTAGTGATGAATACTTTCAGCTTAGGAATAAATCAGAGTTAAAAGATTGCAGGGTAGGGGGAATTACTCATTTAGGACATTTTTAACTTCTTCCTGTGTCAGACTTAGAAGATGTACCTCCAAAGGAGACCAAATGCAGTAAGCACCTGTAATGGATTTTAAGCATGGGGAAAAATCACTCTGTGTTGCTGGAGGAAATGAGGAACCCAGTGAAAGGGTTGCAAATCATATTAATGTTGTATTTTCATGTTCAGATAGAGATTCTGCTTGACAAGCGACCAGAGATCATTACCAAACACTTTAAACCTTCAGTTCTTTGTGAATGCATGAGCACTCTCTTTAATGGAAAAATGATGCATCAATTGCCAAGAGACTGGCTTCCAGAAATGCGTTTCCCGATTGCTAAAGGGATGAAATGGTATATATCATAGAAGACAGGTTGCTAGAAGGAAGGGAGGGATATCATGCTACACATTCCAAAAGGAATATGGAACTATTACATGGGGAATAGGTTTTCAGGCTGGGAAATAAGAAGGCTACATAAAACATTGTCAGACACTCAACCCAACCTGAATGATTATGCTATTCTCCGGGAAAAGTGAAGAGCAAAACGCTTTCTTGGTTCAGTGAGTAATTGCAATAACATAAAAGAGTCATGTAAACCAGTTGGTTCTCTTTTAATTTTGTGAATAGGGACAATGATGTTGACTATTTTTGTCTTTCAGAATTGCCTCTTCCTCCCTCCTCCTTGCCTTCAGCTTGCCATCATCATCTTAGCTTGACAGTTACTCCACTGTGGAGGTCCAGTCTATTGCCTCCACTCCCATTCTCCCCCATCATAGTGGTAGCTAGACAAGCCTAGTTCCAAAGGCCCCTTTTTTCATATCCTGTGTGTGGCAGCCTTGGCGTCATACATAAAGCACTTGAGTGTCGACTTCTTTTTTCTAAAGAGAAGGAAAACATTGACTTTGCAGGATTACTGTGAGCAGAAGATAAGGTAAAGGTATGTAAAGTGCCGACCATAGAGGCTGGCGAATTTAATCAGTAACATATACTGATATTAAAATTTTGAATGCCACCGGTCTTCCACTTGGAAGGCTTACAATCTTCCTTCCACTCTTTCTTTTTTTTTTTTTTAATTTTATTATGTTCTGTTAGTCACCATACAATACATCATTGGTTTTTGATGTGGTGATCCACGATCCATTGTTTTCGTATAACACCCAGTGCTCCCTGCAGTACGTGCCCTCCTTAACACCCATCACCGGGCTAACCCATCCCCCCTCCCCCTCCCTTCTAAAACCCTGTTTGTTTCTCAGAGTCCATAGTCTGTCATGGTTCGTCTCCCCCTCTGATTTCCCCCCCTCCTTCATTTTTCCCTTCCTTCTCCTGATGTCCTCCATGCTCTTCCTTATGTTCCACAAATAAGTGAAACCATATGATACTTGACTTTCTCTGCTTGACTTATCTCACTTAGCATCATCTCCTCCGGTCCCATCCATGTTGACGTAAAAGTTGGGTAGTCATCCTTTCTGATGGCTGAGTAATATTCCGTTGTATATATGGACCATACCTTCTTTATCCATTCATCTCTTGAAGGGCATCTGGGCTCTTTCCACAGTTTGGCTATTGTGGACATTGCTGCTATGAACATTGGGGTGCATATGGCCCTTCTTTTCACTACATCTGTGTCTTTGGGGTAAATACCCAGTAGTGCAATTGCTGGGTCATAGGGTAGCTCTATTTTTAAATTTTTGAGGAACCTCCACACTGTTTTCCAAAGTGGCTGTACCACCTCATAGATATTTACAGAACATTCCACCCTAAAACAACAGAATACTCATTCTTCTCCAGCGCTCATGGAACTTTCTCCAGAATAGACCACATACTGGGTCACAAATCAGGTCTCAGCCGATACCAAAAGATTGAGATTATTCCCTGCATATTCCCAGACCACAATGCTTTAAAACTGGAACTCAATCACAAGAAAAAAATTGGCAGAAATTCAAACACTTGGAAGCTAAAGACCACTCTGCTCAAGAATGTCTGGGTCAACCAGGAAATCAAAGAAGAACTTAAACAATTCATGGAAATCAATGAGAACGAAAACACATCGGTCCAAAACCTATGGGATACTGCAAAGGTGGTCCTAAGGGGGAAATACATAGCCATCCAAGCCTCACTCAAAAAAACAGAAAAATCCCGAATTCACCAACTAACTTTACACCTTAAAGAACTAGAGAAAAAGCAACAAACGATGCCTAAGCCACGCATTAGAAGAGAAATAATTAAAATTAAATCAGAGATCAATGAATTTGAAACCAGAAACACAGTAGATCAGATCAACGAAACTAGAAGCTGGTTCTTTGAAAGAATTAATAAGATCGATAAACCACTGGCCAGACTTATCCAAAAGAAAAGAGAAAGGGCCTAAATTAATAAAATGATGAATGAAGGGGGAGAGATCACGACTAACACCAAGGAAATAGGAACAACTATTAGAAATTATTATCAACAACTATATGCCAATAAACTGAGCAATCTGGATGAAATGGAGGCCTTCCTGGAAACCTATAACCTGCCAAGACTGAAAGAGGAAGAAATTGACAACCTGAATAGGCCGATAACCATTAACGAGATGGAAGCAGTGATTGAAAACCTCCCAAAAAACAAGAGTCCACGGCCTGATGGGTTCCCTGGGGAATTCTACAAAACATTCGAAGAAGAAATAATACCTATTCTACTGAAGCTATTTCCCTTCCACTCTTTCTTAAGTTCATTCTTTTTTGTGTGTTGAGGACATTCCCAACCCCTTATCTGCTAGTTTCTCAACCTCCAGCACTTCATGGGCCTCCATCTTCACCTCACCTCTCATGTCTGTCCCTGCCACCACTGTCACTCAAAGCTGCCCAGCTCCAAATAATCACCTGCCTTCTTCTACGTCTTCCATGTTGTACATATATTGACTCAGTCATCACAGTAATGCACACAAGGCACTCTTGCTATTGCTATTTTAGAGAAAAGGAAACTGTGGCACAGAAACACAATATGATTTGTCCAAGGTCACCCTACCAGGAAGTGGCAGAGTCCAGATTCCAAAAGCATTAATGGTGGCAGGGGCTGTGGTCTTAATCATTGTATCCTGCTTCCTTTCATGGAGTAATACACCCTTGGGACATATTCTCCAGAGTTCAGTGGGAATCACAGACCTGTGGTTCCTCATCCACCTCTACCCCAGGCTTCCCTCTACTCCAGTCATCTCATTTAATACCTTCATCTGGGCCCCATATGCCTCTTCAAAGGCCCAGAAGCCTCCAAGAGCATCAGTTTAGGTATGTGGCTGCTCCCTCTCTCTCACTTCCCTCTCCTTTCCATCTCTCTTCCATCTCTCAGTGAGGTGATGTCTCTAAATTCTGTATCACTGGCCTTCACCTTTGCATGTCCCACAGCCCGCTGCTCCTAACATCCAACAGAGCCCCACCCCACCCCTTAAAGAGGCCACCTCTGCCTCCACGTTTTTTTATACCACTGACTACACTATTTGTCCAGTCGCCTACTTGAAAGCCGTGGCCCTCTCTGGACTCCAGCATTCCATGTGTTTCCAACCTGATAGTTCTACTTCTGGCTGTCTCGTCTCTGCCGCAGGCGGTTCCGTTCCTGCGGCTGTCACCGGGGTTCCAGCACTTACTAACTCCCCATTTCCTCATTGTCGGGACCTCCTGACGAGGAGTGTTTCTGCTCCTCAAACAGCAGTATCTCTACCCCCATCTGTCCTCTTCGCTTCCCCCATCTGTCCCCACTGCCCTTCTAAAGCCTACTGTACTCAGAAACTCAGCTATTCCCAACTCCTTCCCTTCGAGAGAGACCGAAGCTTGTTTTTAGGGAACACAGAGGCCATGACAGGACCTTAAATCAATTCACAGAGATTTGCACTCCGTGCTAACCCAAGAGGCAAGTGGGCCTCATGGCTTCAGAAAAAGCTGAAGGGTCAGAAACAGCTATCTCAGTGAACTACAGGGGACAGGAAGTAAAATGAATCTCCACACACTTACTGTTTATATAACTGGAGACATAATTTTGCCAAATATGTATTTTGAATAGTAAATTGAAAAATCAATCTTTAGAAAAGCTGAAAGAGCAGAACACACATAGAGTGGGGTCACATAAAATTATTTTGGTAGTTTTCACTCAGCAGTAAGTTAGCAGAGATCCAGTTCAAACTGGCATGTGGGTGTTTTTGTATCACCTATTTAACATAAAAATGTTGAGTATAAATCCCTCTGGATCAAATGTGGAGTGATTCAGGAAAGCTCTATATGTACAGTGAATATGTCAAGAAAATAAATGTATGATGTGAATTAGTGAATGGGGGATGGTTAGATTGCTAAAATGGAATGTTAATTTCATGACAAAATAGATTATCCTAATAAAATTTTTAACGTCAGAGAAACAGAAAGTGGGCTGTCATTAACCTCTCTTTGTCCTGTAGGACTCCATTCAAGGGTCAGCTTTCCTTGGATGTATCTTCTTCTCCTGCTTTCTAACCCCAGGCTGAATTACTTGAGTGCTCTTCTCTTGGAGACCTACCTTTGTGGGACTATGTGCATCTCTTTTTGTGCTACTGATCACAATGTCATCACTTTTTATTTTCTTGGCTGCTTTACCTTCTAGACTTCTACCATACAATATGGTAGCCACTAGGTACATGAGGCGATTAAATTTAAATTAATTGAAATTAAATTAAGAATTCTATCCCCAGGTTGCAATAGCCACATTTCAAGTACTCGTTAGCCACAGGCAACTAGTGGCTAGTGGCTACTGTATTGGACAGTACAGATATAGAACATTTTCATCATTGCAGAAAGTTGTCAGACACTGTTGATAGCCTCTGATCCCCTGAAGGGATTGATCTTGCCCTTTTTATTTCTATATTCCCTGTACCTCGCACATATCAGGAGCTCAATAAATATTTGTGGGATGAATAAGTACGGGAAGTTCAAACACTGAGATGAGAGAAAATAATTTATAATCCGTTATTATTTGGAAGCCATGTTTTCAAGTTTCTGTCATTTTGTTAGGTTGCTCTGGTGAACATTTGATTGTAATTAGAAATGATGGATTGAAGACAAAATTTCCTGAATTGTGTGTGAGATTGGCAAATATGTGTGCATTCAAGTGGTCTGAGCTCCAAAGGCATTGCTTTCCCCAAGGATTAATGGATATCATCTCTGGGTATATTGCCATCCAGCTGTGAGGTTTGCCTGCAGAAATCTGTTAATAAAGGACATTTCTATTCTAAAATCTTCAAAATGTAAGACTGTTTGCTTTCCTTTTGGAGCATCAGGTTACCAAATGTAGCAGTACAGTTACCCTATGCTTTTTTTTTTTCTTTTTTCTTTTTTTTTTTTTTTATTTTGAAGGAGTCATTTGAAAACCGATCTTGGGAGAGATGGGAGATAAATGCATCCAGGAAGTAGCGTCAGATAAGAGGTTTTAATGGCATGCATTCAGAATCAGGGCCTTCTCAACTGGGCGGGCTTAAACCACAAAGAGAAGTATTAGCTCACATCAGGAAACATCCATAGATGGAGCATGTTCAGGGTGTTTGATTCTGTGACTTCATGATGTCAGCAAGGACCCAGGTTCTCAACACTACTGGCCTGGGCCATCTTAATGATTGGTTGAACTTCAGGTAAGATGGCAGTCAGGGTTCCAGGCATCACCTACAAGACACAGTGCTTTCTAAAGAAAAGAGAGAGACAGTTTCTCCTGTTGCTCTTCCAGAAGAATTAGGAAACCCTTCCCAGAAGCATTTACCTGATTTCCTCCATCTCTCATTGGCTATAATAAGGGCATTTCCCCATTCTCTATGCAGTCACTGAGAGGACTAATGTATTACCCCTGATCAATCAGGTCTGTGGGTGGAGGTAAAAATAGATTAGCCTCCCTCTCGTGAGACACATAACGGCCTCAGTGTAAGGGATGTTTGAATGAAATGGTGCTCCCTTAGCAAGGAAGTAAGGAAAACATGTTGGATAGTTAACAATTTCTGCTAATAGATCATCCCAGTATTTTAAAATATTTGACCTAGGACCCCTTTACACCTCAGTGGAAAAATAGTCCACCGATGGTCCATTGATGGTCACCCCAGAATCTTTGGAAAGTCAGTAAATTCACTAATAGTGTCAGTAGAAATCAATCTTATCATGCCAACTAAGTCCTGAATTCATAATTGGGCTAATACTGTCTCTTATATTCAAGGGAAAATAATGAATTATGTGAGTTAGGTTCATATTCAAGCAACCAAGTTTAGGAAGATGGCGTGAACAAACCCACACCCCGTTTCTTGTATCTCCAAATTAAAAAATATAATCACACTCTCTTCACCTTGACTCAATTTCTGGAACTGTGGGAAATTATTCAAAATTTAAGCTAGTGATTCTCACTTGGTGGTGTGGTTGGACAGGACCATGGCTATCAGAATCTTTTTGGGGAGCTTCTTTACATACCTCCCTTACCTTTCTTCCCACCCCCTTTTCAATATGTCCCTGCTCTTCTCTCTGATGGTGAGAGTAAATTTTGGTGAAACATTTATCTTTTCCTAATATTCTAATATTCTTTCAAATCTTTTTCCACATGACATGTAAAAAAATGAATCTTAAAACAGTAAATGAAAAAACAAACCAGTAAATGTCCATAGATTGTGGAATCATTTATTGAGCACTTACTATGTACCAAGCATGGTGCCAGGTCGTTTAGTACACCTATAATTCACATAGAAATTCTCTGTGGAGGAACTCATCCCTGGGTTGTAACTCAGGCACTCAGACTCAAGTCTTGAGAGAATTGATGGAGGGGTTTCCTGTTAGGAAGTAGAAGGGCTGGGACTCAAAACCACAGCTCTCTATATCCAAAGACAGCCCTCTTCCCACTAAATCATTGCGACACTATTCTGAGAGTGATGTTTGAAGCTTGTGGAAAGTGAAGCATAGCATTCCCAAGGTCATGGTTTGAGAGCTGGTAGTGGGATCATAGGAGGCCAGTGCGCAGAACCCCAGCCTTGAGTTTGTTATTGATGAAATATGAGGCCTTGGGCAAAATATTTAACATCCCCAGGCCTCTCTTCCACACGAAGGTTCTACTAGATCAGAGGTTGGCAAACCATGGCCCTTGAACCAAATCTGGCCTGTCACCTGTTTTTGTTTTGGTTTGGTTTTATAAATAAAGTTTTTGTAAATAAAGTTTTCTTGGAACACATCCATGCCCATTTGTTTACATATAGTCTATAGCTGCTTTCACCATGCAACGGCAGGGTTAAGTAGTTGTGACAGAGACCATATGGCCAGCAAAGCCTCAAATATTTACCATTCAGCTCTTTACAGAGAACATTTGCTGACCTCTGTATTAGATCAATGATCCTCAATTTTGGTATTACCTTGGAACACTTAAAAATCACTGATGTCTAAATCCCACTCCCAGAAATTTTTACTTAATTGGTCTGGGATGGGGCACAGGCATCGCTAGATTTGTTAAAAAAAATCACCCCAGGTAAATCTAATGTATAGCCAGAAATTCTCCAAGTGGAACATTCTATGAGTCCATGAAGATGCAGATGTTCAGAGAACATTCTTAAACTAGTAAGTAGCCAAATCATAATTTGAATACTTTGAATTCAGATCTCCAAAGCATGGGCTTCTTACCACCACTTACTAGCTAGTTACTAACTTCTCTGAACCTCTGTCTCTTCATCTACAAAATGGGAATGGAATTTTTCCAGCCTGTTTCAGTGATCAAATTAGAATGGAGTGTCCAAATGTACCTTGAGAACTGTCGAGTGTTAAATAAATATAAATACCTAAATTTTGGGGAACAATTTTTGGAATCACTGGAAGAGAATTTAAAAGTATGGACATTGATATTTTTATTCTAAACTCTGGTAGGAAAAAATATGGCTTAAATATGTATTTTCCAAGTTTTATTCTGTTTCATGTTTTCAAATCTCCCGGATGGATGAATAGCGTATACCTCTTCTTTCTACAGTACTTGTAGTATTCCTACATGAATACTTTGCATGGCCTTGGCAGGCTTCATTTATCCTACCTTGCTACCTTTCATGGGGCCTTTCTAATCATTCTCCAACGATTAGCTTTCCAAGCCTTCTTTCTGGCTGTGTGCCTCAGGACACACGTCAGTGACTATGAAAGCTTTCCAATGATTTGGACGTTTCTTCCTGTTTTCTCCTTGATGAAGTGCCTAGACCCTGTCTACATTTTTCCAAGCGTGATCTCATTGGCATGTTCTAGAGAGAGGGTCATCTCTTCACAACCATGGAGTGAAGCCTGGGATGAGTGTGGCCTAACCCATAATGTGGCCATTGGCATTGCTATGATTTGATCTTTCTTCTCTTACTCTTATCATGAATTTACTTATCTCTTGGTTTCATTTTTTTCCTAGACACAAACATTTTCACTGTAGTCTTAGTGGATTTTTTAACATTGAATTTTTGTTTGTTTTCACTCTTAACAGCAACTATAATTTTCCTGATACTAATTATGATTTACATGTTATATCTGCAGTTGGCAAACTACTACAGCCTGTGGGCCAAATCCAACAGCCACCTAATTTTTTTTTTTATTTGAGTATAGTGGACACACCATGTTACATGAGTTTCAGGTGTACAACTTAGTGATTTGACAAGTTTATACATCATGCTATGTTCACCACAAGTGTGGCTACCATCTGTCCCATTATATCACTATTACAGTATCATTTACTATATTCCTCATGCTGTGCCTTTTATTCCCATGGCTTATTTATTCCACAACTGGAAGTCTGTAGCTCCCTTTCCCTTTGCCCATTTTCCCCATCCCCCTCACCTCCTTCCCCTCTGGCAACCATCAGTTTGTTCTCTGTATCTATAGGTCTGATTCTACTTTTTGATCATTATTCACTTTTGCTTTTTTTATTCATTCAGTTTTTTTTTTAGATTCCACTTATGAGTAGAATTATATGCTATTTGTCATTTTCAGTTTGACTTATTTCACTTGGCATGATACCCTCGAGGTCCATCCACGGTGTCTCAATGCACAGTCTCATCCTTTTCATGGCTGCATAATATTCCATAATGTGTACATACTACATTTTCCTTATGCATTTGTCTATCAGTGGACACTTGGGCTGCTTTCGTATCTTGGCCATTGTAAATAATGCTGCAATAAACATAGGGGTGCATATATCTTTCTGAGTTAGTGTTTTTGTTTTCTTTGGGTAAATACCCAATTAGTGGAAATATTGGATCATATGGTATTTCTGTTTTTAGTTTTTTGAGGAACCTCCATACTGTTTTCCACAGTGGCTGCACCGATTTACATTCCCACGAACAGTGTACAAGGGTTCCTTTTTCTCCACATCCTAACCAACACTTGCTATTTCTTATCATTTTGATTTTAACCATTCTGACAGGTGTAAGGTGATATCTCATTGTGGTTTTGATTTGCGTTTCCCTGATGATTAGTGATGAACATATTTTCATGTGTCTGTTGGCCATCTGTATGTCTTCTTTGGAAAAATGTCTGTTCAGGTTCTCTGCCCATTTTTTAATCGGATCGTTTGTTTTTTTGGTGTTGAGTTATGTAAGTTCTTTATAGATTTGGGATATTAACCCCTTATTGGATATATCATTTGCAAATATCTTCTCCCATTCAGTAGGTTCTCTTTTGTTTTGTTGATGGTTTCCTTTACTGTGCAAAAGTCTCTTTTTTTTTTTTATTTTGATGTAGTCCCAATAGTTTATTTTTGCTTGTTTTTCTTGCCTTAGAAGACACATCGAGAAAAATGTTGCTACAGCTGATTTCAGAGAAATTACTGCCTGTGCTCTCTTCTGGAAATGTTATGGTTTCAAGTCTCACATTTAAGTCTTTAATCCATTTTGAGATTCTTTTTGTGTGTGGTGTTAGAAAGTGGTCCAGTTTCCTTCTTTTGTGAGTGGCTGTCCAGTTTTCCCAGCACCATTTGTTGAAGAGACTATCTTTTCCCCATTGTATATTCTTGCCTCCTTTGTCATAGATTAATTGACCATATAAACATGACTTTATTTCTGGGCTCTCTATCCTGTTCCGTTGATCTATGTGTCTCTTTTTGTACCAGTACCATACTGTTTTGATTTCTACAGCCTTATAGTATATCTTCAATCTGGAATTGTGATACCTCCAGTTTTGTTCTTCTTTCTCAAGGTTGCTTTGGCTATTGGGGGTCTTCTGTGGTTCCATACAAATTTTAGCATTATTTTTTCTACTTTTGTGAAAAATACTGTTGGTATTTTGATAGAGATTGCATTTAATCTGTAGATTGCTTTGGGTAATATGAACATTTTAACAATATTAATTCTTCCAATCCATGAGCATGGAATACCTTTCCATTTTTTGTATGTCATCTTCAATTTCTCTCATCAGTGTTTTATAGTTTGGGAGTACAGTTCTTTCACCTCTTTGGTTAGGTTTATTCCTAAGTATTTTATTCTCTTTGATGCAATTGTAAATGGTATTGTTTTCTTAATTTCTCTTCCTGATGCTCTGTTATTAATGTGCAGAAATGCTACCAATTTCTAGGTATTAATTTTGTATCCTGCCACTTTACTGAATTCAGTTATTGCTTCTAGTAGCTTTTTGGTGACATCTTTAGATTTTCTCCATATAGTGTCCCATCATCTGCAAATAGTGGGAGTTTAACTTCTTTACCAATAGAGATTCTGCCTCTTTTTTCTTTTTGTTGTCTGATTGCTGTGGCTAGGACCTTCAGTATTATGTTGAATAAAAGTGGCAAGAGTGGACATCTTTTTTTTTTTTTAAGATTTTATTTATTTATTTGAGAGGGAGAGAATGAGAGATAGAGAGCACGAGAGGGAAGAGGGTCAGAGGGAGAAGCAGACTCCCTGCCGAGCAGGGAGCCCGATGTGGGACTCAATCCCGGGACTCCAGGATCATGACCCGAGCCGAAGGCAGTCGCTTAACCAACTGAGCCACCCAGGCGCCCAAGAGTGGACGTCTTTATCTTGTTCCTGACCTTGGAGCAAATGCTCTCAGTTTTTCACCATTGAGTATGATGTTAACAGCTGCCTATTTCTGTAAACTAAGTTTTAAGGGAGCACGGCCACACCCATTTGTTTATGTGCTATGTATGGTGGCTTTCGTGCTATAAGGACAGAGTTGACTAGTTGAGACAGAGACTGTAGGTCCCATAAAACCTGAAATATTTACTTTCTGCTCGTTACAGAAAAGTTTACTGACCTCTGCATTAGATAAATACACTGATTTGGACTTTAACTATATAGTTTGAGAAGGGAATTACCCTTATATACCCGATATAGTTATATTTCTCTTTCATTATATACATTCTTATAATAAAGTCAGTTTATAGTATACTAGCTTTCATGTATCGATTCATTCATCACACCATGTGCCATGTGTGGCCCTGAGCTTTGAGTATGGAGAGGGAAGCAAGATATACAGGCTTCTTTTGTGAATTTCCACGCTCGTGTGATGACACAGACAAACAAGCAAAGAAAGGCAAGCACCAAGATGTCTTCAGATGGTAGGTGTGGTGAAGAAAGTAAGACCTAGTGATGTGTTAAAAAGTGATGTGAAGACTGGTTCTGTGATGGTCAGGGAAGTGCTTCCTGAGAATTTAACACTGGCATGAAATGTGAGTGAAGGAAGAGGCAAGTATGTGAAAAATCAAGGGAAAGAGCTTTCCAGGCAGAGGGAACAGCAAGAGCTAAGACCCAGAGAAGGAAATGAGTGGGGTGTGTTCCAGAAATAGAGAGATGACCACCGTGCTTCAAGCAGAATTGGAGGAAGGGAAGGAGGGTGGGAGCTGAGGCAGGGCATAGACCTGGTAGGGCCGTGAGTGTCAGAGTACAGGAGTCCAGACTATGCTTAAATGTGGCTGAAAGCCGGGCACCTGGGTGGCTCAGCTGGTTAAGCGACTGCCTTCGGCTCAGGTCATGATCCTGGAGTTCCGGGATCGAGTCCCACATCGGGCTTCCTGCTCAGCAGGGAGTCGGCTTCTCCCTCTGACCCTCCTCCCTCTCGTGCTTTCTATCTCTCATTCTCTCTCTGAAATAAATAAATAAAATCTTAAAAAAAAAGAATATTAAAAAAAAATGTGGCTGGAAGCCTTGGGACAATGGCGAGCACACAAGAGACAGGCCTTGATACGTTCAGAGGGGTCACTTTAACTGTTCTCTGAAGAATGGGTTACAAGGGGTCAGGAGGGAAGGCAGGCATCCCAGTTATAAGCTATTAACATAGTACTATCTTCAATTATAGAAGAAACTTAGTAAAATTTAATGGAGCCCAGACCTCCACTTGGAAAAGCAGACCCAATTTAACAAACTGGGAGGCAAAGATGAATATGATACCATCCAATCTCCAATTGAGGAGTTCAGCCAAGGAGAAGACACATATATGTGGTCCATTCTGCTATGAAAAACTCAGTTACTGGTCATTATTCCCTTTTTGCCTTGGCCAACAGGAAACTCAGAAGTATACTTGTTTAGTTCTATCAGATATGAGTGCACATTTTCTTTCTACTTCCTTCCATGGCCTCAATTTCTTATTTTTATTTGGAATTTATGTACGTACATGAGATCCATCTCAAATCCTGCTTTGAAAGAATTGGCCAAGACATAAAGTAATAATGGAGTCTGTAATTTCCGGGATCTACTGAAAGTTCTGGAATTTGTTTTCCCTTTGTTTCCTTAGTTTCTCTTTGTTTTCCTTTGTGTGTTGGTTTATACTGGTTGTGGAATGAAGCCCTCAGAAGAGTTTATCATATAAGTGATGAACTGGCAATTATAATTAGCACCAAAGCACTGAAACACTGGTTTCCTAATTGTTCAAGGATGCCATGGACCCTTCTCATCACTACTGAACTCAATACACTTTGCAAAATGAACTCACTCTTGTATATAAATATAAATATAAAAAAGTTTCTAATTAGTTCATTAGTGGGAAAGAACTCTGGCTGTGACAGATTTCTCCACTACTATTACTACTCTCAGCTACATAATTAAGAGAAGAATTCAGGGAGAAATTACATGTCTCAACAACACTTTCATTGGTTAATGGAATGCTGGGCTCGTGTAAGGGATACCTCTTTCTCAATAGAAGCACCGTTCTGTTTGAAGTGCAGTCAGCTCTTAGAGGCTAAATGCAAGGCTGAAATGCAAGATTTCTCTATGAGGGGTTTACAGTCTCAGGCTCCACCAGAGAGGTGGAAGAGTAAACAGTACTCTGTAAACTAGAGTATACTCAGACATGCTGGACCAGCCACAGCAGCACTATTGCCCCGATATATGTGACAGAGCAGAGATGGCAGGTGCTCGCACAAGATTGCACTCTGGGGGCAGAATTTATTTCTTATTACTCTCTCTGTTTTCAAAGCCCAGAATAGTGCTTGGTGTGGTAGCTACACTGCAAGGTCATTTGTTGAGTCAATGAATGAATGAATGAATGAATGAATGATTCTCTAAGGGCAGAGGACACGTACCTAGATAACCATGTTGTAGGCTAGAATCTGATGAGTACCCTAAGAGAGTTACAAACAACAACCAGGGTAGCAGAGAAGGCTTGGGGTGGGAGTGGCATATGAACTGGGGCTTGGAGTCTGGGCAGGGTGGGCAGAGTGGGCAGGTTGGGAATACTGGAAAGAGTCATCTGTGCTGGGAGAGAAGCATAGACATATACTGTATGCACTGAGCAAATAGTTCTACTTGGCAAGATCCACAAATCCCAACAATTAGGGAATATCAGAACCCTTTTGTGGCAATACATCTCTTTCACCTGCCCTTAGGAATTAACAAAAAAGTATCTCATCAATTTTGATAGTGTAAATGATCTAGTTTTAAGGAGAATGTATTTAATTTTGATCAGTAAATAGTTGTCTTAAGGTTTTCATGGTTAATAACCTTATTAATGATATATAAAGACAAATTTGTTTTTCCCCATTTAATAAGTTCCCATTTAGCAGTCTTTTAAAAAAATTTATTTTTTAAAATTGTGTTTTAAAAAGTATCTAAGGTCCATGGGGGAAAGGTGAGGTGAGGGGAAGCATGACTTGTTGACAAATAAATTAGTGGCTGTGGGACACTGAGCCAGTTGTTTACCATTCACCGTGACGTTATCTTCACACAGAAGTCACAGTGCCTGGTCCACAAATTGTTACAAGCATTAAAAAATATATTGGAAGACATTTATCAGTTATGATGGGCCACACAAATGCAACAGTGGATGGGGAGTTTGGAAATATCTCTCTACTGGTTTGGAGCCTACCGTACAGTCTAAGTGAAAGAGAAGGAAGGCAGAAACTAACGGTAGAAATTTGGAGAGGATCCAATGCATGTGTCATTTCAGGAACAGCATGGATCAAATTCAGTGGCCAATTAAATGAACAAAGTTCATAGGAGAAGGACATGAAAATGGCTAAAGTCTTGAACTTGGATAATTAGGCAGATATTAGCACACACGCGCGCGCGTGCATGAATATAAATACACACACATGCATAAGGCTATATTTGTGTGTGTGTATATTTTTTTAAGATGAGAATGGGAATAAGATTCTAGAGAATGTCCTCCATCTATTTATACAGCAAGAAAAATCTTGTTCTTTCGTGGTTTTGCCAAAGTGCTTAGGGCAAAGTAGGGTTGAACTTGACACTGCCAGGGAAATGGCCACCATCCCTCCAATACCTTTTAGATGGTTGCACAAGATAGAATATGTGATTGCAGATGATTTCTTTAGCCATGAGTGTCATGCAGTCTGGAACAAAGTAGTAAGAATGGCTTGAAGCCAGTTTTACTAGAGTTTTAAAATCAAGAGAGCTGATCATTCAGCTAATGTAGCTAGCTTTCAGACGGGACAAACACCTGACTGGATGTCCTCTCTGATTCCTGTATCTATAGATTCCCATGATCATCTATAAAAATGGGGATTGGAATTGCAGAAAGGGAAGGAGAAATATGAAAAGTGAGCAGAATGTCTGAGTGTAGTCATCACTGAATCACCGAGTCACTCTGCAAATATTCACTGAGTGCACAAATGTGCCTGACCTTGTATCAGTAGTGCCCAGGGCAACAGCTGGGGACAACCTGGTCCCGCTCTCAAGGTAATCATCATGTAGTGGGGGACAAAAAAAACCAAAGGGATTGCCAGATTGCCACCATTGGTAATTCTTAAACCCTAAATGACACCGTTAAAACTTTCTATCTACTTCCTGCATTGCCTCTCATGTCTCATCATCCCTGAAATCATTGCTGTCACTCCTAGATGTGTGACAATGTGACCGTGTCACAGGGGAGTACATTATCAGGGCTCAAATAGGCAACCACTTGTGTGGTGGGTCCTGACATGTACCAATAGCTCCACTTATTTAAAAATAGCCTCCCCAGCAGCTGTGTGGGAGGCCTGCCTGTCCTACTTGAGACTCGTGCTTTGGAATATAGTATTAGACTTTAAGAAGTTCCTTTAAGCTGTTAACATTAGTAATAGTTCTCAAAATGAGTTCTGTGGACACTGAGGGGAAAAGGAAGAGTTCCATATTTAAACACGTTACAAAAACAATCTGTACTCCACTGACACATCTATGATATTTACAATGAACATTAACATGGAAGGCTCTGGAAATAAAAGATTTTGAGAGGTTTTGACTCCCCACATTTCCGCCACGGGACTCTTCTTTTCGTGGGACTCTTGTTAACAGCCTGTAAGGCATATGGCTTTGGGAAATGCTGGTTCATCAGATTGGGTGGCATCTGCAAAAGCAGAAGGTTGAGCCTCAAGGGAATGGAACAGCAGACGAGCAAGTCTGAAGGGAAGGGAGGGGAGAAGATTCTGGACCATGCATTCTCCTGGCAGCCTTCTGCCTGCAGTGTTGGCCGTATCCACACTGCTGGGCTGAATGCTGACCTGCAGAAATGGAGCAAAGTCCCACTCTCAGCTGCTTGTTGCTCAAGGAATTTTTAAGAGACAAGGGTGAAGGATTCCAACTGCAAACATATATACATGTGGGTGTAAGAAACATAAACAGAAAAGAGCACTTATGGGTAACAGAAGTGCCAGCTGGGACTTTAGAACTGGGTGGTTTGTGTTTGCACAGTTTTTTTTTTTCAGTCCAGAGTAGTTCTTAGAGTACATAATCCATATGGTGTGTTTAAAATAGACCACATAGTCTGAAAATGGAGCTCCTGAGAAATTCACAGATAAAAATCTCAACTGTTATTTTCATCTGTAAAAGCTGGAATCATCTTGTAAAGATAATTCAGGATGAAATATTTCCATTTCCATTTGAACACAGAATTATTTGGTTTTCATTGCAAAAAGCTCCAGCCGGAGCCCCCTATTAAAGTAACATGCCTGACTCCAGGCATTTTTGAAGTGTCTGTTACAACACTTCAGTATTTATCTGGCAGGAAAAGATATACAGAGAAGATAGGCAAAGAGAAAATCTGGAATCAACTGTTCTAAGAATTAGTTCTCCTGGGAAACAGGGATGCGGGGCTCGATCCCAGGACCCTGGGATCATGTCCTGAGCCGAAGGCAGACGCTTAACGCCTGAGCCACCCAGGCGCCCCTATATGTTACATTTATTAAGTCTGTATTACAGTAATTGTCAGCTCAGTTGAAAGAAGAATTGTGCTGTATGCTTAATGGAGGGATTTTAATTTTAGATAAAAGAATGGGAATAAATAACTTGCTCAGGGACTTATATCGAGTTTATAATAAATTAGACAACGCAACTTTACACGGCAATTTTGGAAAGTTTGATTCCAAATAAGTCAAGCAAAGAAAGATTAGTCCATTGGGAAGATCCCAGAATCCTTTAACAGAAGAGCAGAGCTTTTGTTCCGGATTGGCCACTAACCAGCTCTGTGGCCTTGGAAAAGTCTTATAACCTCCGGGAGCTCCTTTTTCCTCACTTGTAATAAAGGAGGAGTGGTCGCACTAGATATTCATTAGTCCTTCAAGTATTTATGTTCTGGAAGCTAATGACGTTTCAGTTAGCCTCTTAAAGCAGAGAATACAATACATGTGGGATTTCCGGTTTGACACGCCCCCCAGTGGTTACAGAGTTATACCTGTATCTACACCTATGCCTACACCTGTGCTAGAAAAAGATCGATCTGAATGTTTTGGAATAAAATCTAAGTCATCTCACACCACCTTCCTTTATAGAAATTGTGGGACCCTGTGGGGTCCAAAAGGATTTGAATACTATACCAGCTTGATAAGTGTAGACACTAACAAACTCTCCAGAAACTTGAATTGCAAACACATTCTGAATTGGAGTCAGTAAATCACTGGATAGTGTTAACACCTACTATGTGCAGTGCACTTTGCTTCATGCTTTTGTATTCATCTCTGGAGTATCAGTTTGGTGCCAGGTCAGTGTTTCAGGGAATTAGTTGCCACTGAGTTTTTCCCAGAGTACTTCCAGAAGTTGGTTTAGTGCCAGATGGGTGACTATACAGGTGACATATGCTAATTGACACAGACATGAAAATATAAAAGCTGTGCCTTCAATGAAAGGCACCAAAGTCTGAAAACCAAAAATCTGCTCATAAAATTTAAATCTTTTAAAACTGGATTTATAGCCCTGTGGTCCCATGGAATAATAAACGTTTTAACTCTAAATCAGAGTGTCTCAAACTCGGCACTCTTGACATTTAGGGCCAGGTAATTCTTTGCTGCGAGCACTGTAGGATGGTGAGTAGCATCCCCAGCCTCTACACACTAGATGCCTGTAGCATGCCCTTCCCCATTTTGACAACCAAAAATGTTTCCACACGTTGCCAGTTGTTCCCTGGGGGGGGCAAAATTGCCCTCAATTGAAAGTGACAGCTTTATAGCAAGATACGTTGACAGTGATATTATATCACAAATTTTGTTTTCTTGAAAATAACACTGGTGTTATTATACATTTGACAAGTAAAAATAGTTTGATGCTAATTGAACCCTGCTCTAAGTTTTCGGTGCTGCTATGCTGTCCTCTACTTGTGAATGGGGTTCAATAGAGTTAATTTACTGCCCTTTTAAACTGTTAGGCAACATGGAATTAATTCACATATGTGGAATTGAAGCTGGGCAGGGAATCGGGAGTTAGTCCATATATTAAAATGGGTAGAGGGAGATTGCCCTCGAGATTGCACAAAGAAGTTGTTTCTTTCCCTTGGAGTGGACCTAAGAAACTTAATTTATGTTGATGTTTTTCTCCTTAAGAGTTAGCAACAAAGAAAATAAAGCCAGAACACAAGAACATTTAAAAATGAATAAATCAGTCATTTCTTCCATACTTATTTCAGTTAAGAATGTTCTCACCAGATAACAATGGATAGACTTAAACTTCTCCTGGAAGATCATTATGCTTTTGCCCAAGAAACTTATTATAATCAGATGCAGGCTGGCAGTTTGTGAAAACATTCAAAAAGGGAGAGTCCTGAGGAGTTGATGTTTATATATATAATTGTGTGTGTGTGTGTGTGTGTGTGTGTGTGTGTGTGTGTGTGTGTGTGTATTATAACCCAGTTTTGTCAGAAGCTGAGAGAGCAGCCAGGGGACCACTGTAATAACCTAGGAAAGACCAGACCAGGTAATATGGACATACGTGGTCAAAGTGGAGGTGATGAGAGCAGGTGATCGGATTTGCTGATGAGGCAAATGTGAATATGGGAGGAGTCGAGGATGTCCCTAAGCTCTTTGGCCAAAGCATAGAGATGGATGGAGTTGTCATTAAGTGAGATGGAAAGACTAGGAAGAGCAGAATTGGCAGCAAATGGCAGGTTGGGGAATATTAAAAGCTCCACATTGGACAGGTGACATTTGGTTGACATGCCTATTAGACACCCACCAACAGATATTGAGCAGGCAGTTCAGGGATAAGAGTACAGAGTTAGGGAGAGAAGTCTGAGTTGGAGATGTACTGCATCCACACAGTACATAAGGTCACATGACTGGAAGGGACCCACTAAAGAGTGAGGTGGAAAGGAAAAAAAGAGAGAAGTGGCCGGAGGACTGAGTCCCAGGGCACGCTGATCACAAAATGGTCAGGTACACAATAGCCAAAAGGTGTAAACAACCCAAATGTCCATCAGCAGATGAAACAAGTTGTGATCTATCCATACAATGGAGTATTAGTAAGCCATAAAAAGAAATTAAGCACTGACATGCTTCAAAATGTTATGCTAAGTCAAAGAAGGCAAAACCAAAAGGCCGCCTACTGTATGACTCTGTTTATACCAAATGACCAGAATAGTTAAATCAGAAAGCAGATTAATCGTTAGCAGGGCCTAGGGGGCGGGGGAATGAGAGTGACTGCCCCGGGGCTGTGGGTTTCCCTTTTGCGTGATGGAAATGTTTCAGAACTAGATAGAGGAGGTGGATGCGCAGCATGGTGACTGGACTAAAGGTCATTGAGTTGTTCATTTTTAAATGGTTCATTTTATGTTATGTGAATTTCACCCCAATTTAAGAAAACAAACAAACAAACAACACAGAGAAGAGGCCAACATAGGAGGCTGAGAAGAAGCAGCCAGAGGGGCAGAAGGAGAACCGAAAGAATGTGGTATCCTGGCCCCCAGGCATCAGAAGTGTTTCAAGGAGGCCAGAGCGATGAGCTCTGTAAAATGGTGCCAAGGAGCCAAGCATGATGAGGGCCAAGATTCGAGGCTGGATTTAGTAATGTGGAAGTAAGGAGTAAAACTTCAGTGGGGCAGCCTTGCTGTGTGGTGCCTGGAAAAGCTTGATCAGAGGAAATTCCTGAGATTGGGAGACTGGGAAATTAGAAACAGGAAATAGAGACAAAACTCCGAAGGACTCTTGTTGTAGAAGGAAGTCAAGAAATGGAGCAGTATCTGGAGAAGGATTGGGTGATGGGAGAGAAAACTGCATGTTTTAGAAGTGATTTTAAAACTTTGACTTATTCCTCTCTCCACCCCATAATTACACAAAAGTGGCTGGCAGGGTTTACCACTGGAGAGTGGATGCACTTGCAAACCAATCCATCACCCTAGCCTACTATTATCACTTAGGGAAGAAACACATCCAGTGAGCACAATTATACAAGTGCAAGATGACTAAGTGACATTTGTGTACTTAAAGGGTACACAGCACACACGTGGACACACACTCTATTTACTGGCCCTGACTAAAGGGAGCAGAAACACAGTATTTTAATTGGGTATCATGATGCTTTTTTTGGCATTGTACCAGATAGGGACAGGCTTGTTGATCCTAGAAAATACTGCTGCCTGCAAATAATAACTGACAATAGATTAATATTTGTGCTGCAGAATGAAGTTGTAGACAGTGTTTTCACTCTAATTTTATTGACCTAAGGACCCACTGTGAAAGAACGTAGCTGTGAGCTAGTACAAGAAGCCAGTCTTGAACTGAAGCACAAGCCTAATTAGAACGTAGTCCTGGGGCGCCTGGGTGGCTCTGTTGGTTAAGCGGCCGACTCTTGATTTTGGCTCAGGTCATGATCTCAGGGTCCTGGGATCAAGCCCCAAGTCGGGCTCCCTGCTCACTGGGAAGTCAGCTTGAGGAGTCTCCCTCTCCCTCTGCCCCTCCCCTGACTCATGCTCACGTACGCTCTCTCTCTCTCTCTCTCTCTCTCTCTCAAATACATAAATAAGTCTTAAAAAAAAAAAAAAAAACATAGTCCTGAAATGAGAGTGGAGGATTGGAAAGAAAATGAGATTCAGCCTAGAAGCAGAGATGATTTGTTTTGTGTTTGAGAGGCTTCTGTGTGAATGGATTTTATAGTGAGATGAAGAAATTGAAGTAGTATGAAACACATAGGAAAAGAGAAATTGGGCTCGGAGTACAGACAGTTCTTTAGAGGAATTGTGTTATAAATGACAGGAAATAAGGGACGGAATAGCTGGCGGGGATTGAAATAAATACGCTTTTATTTAAATAGGAGAAACAGTAGGATATTTGTAGAGGTAAGTTGTAAAAGTTTGACTTATTCCTTTCTTCACTCATAATTTCTCAAAAATTACTCTTAATATGGGAATGCACCAGCAAATCAATATCCATCACCCTCACCCAATAGCACCATGTTAGGAAAACAACCACGGCCATTTCTTTTCCCCTTCCTTTGGAAGGTTAAGATCATCGACATTTGTTTCTCAAAATAGTAAATAAGAACACAGCTTTAAAACTCTGCGTTTCACAAGTCTGTGAGCTTTCCCATGATCCTTCCTCAAATAAGAAGGGATATAACTGGTGTGTCCACTGGCTGGGACAGTGGCCGGGAGAACGGGTAAACAGTATGGGAGGTGACTGATGGATTCACTGGATGATCAGCTAATTTCAGAGGTTTGTAGAGGAGCAAACCACACGGACACGTTGATGAGTACACAGGCCCAGCATTTGGGACGAGCTGAACCTACTCCCATCTCTCTAAAAGGAAAAACACAAAGAGCGGGATGCGTGGGGGATCGACCCGCCAAACATCTGCATTCAATTTGTCAGCAGCAGTGACCACCCAGGGGGCAGCGCCTTCTTCCCAGGGAAACTCGATTACACCGGCACGAGGTGCCTTAACATCCTGGAGAAAAACTAGCTTTGGTCAAACAGCAAAATCTGCTTTGGAAAGAGTGTCCCAAAGTGTTGTCCCTGCTTTGGTTCAAGAAGGAGTTTTAGAGGACAACTTTCTAAGCTCCACAGTTTCCCTTCTCCTTCAGTGGCAAGTTCTGGAGAGGGCAGGGGAGGTAAGGGGGGTTCACTGTGGGGCAAGTCAGTCGGTTGGGAGTTGATGAGATCTTGTGTTTTATGCCCAGTCTGCTGAAGCCGTTATCACTCGAGACCAGAGTATTCTAATTGGGGGTGTTCCTGGAAGAATTCTGAACTATATTTCTTTAGGTCACCGTTTCTCTCGGTCAGCCAGAGGGATTGTTAAGGCTGGCCCCCCACGCGCTTCTGTGTGCTGCAACATCTTCGAATGTTCCAGGAGAAGCCATGAGGGATTTGGATGGAGACACAGGGAATGTTCATGGTGCCTCTGGTGCCACTTACCGGCCCAGCGAGCCTGCCTTGCCCTTGGCTCCATTTAACCCTTTATATCAAATTGTCATCCCGTTACATTGGCATCAACTCTTTCTGGACTGTGTTCCTCCTCTTTTGTGTGCAACAGTGTGTTCTTTACCAATCTTTGCCTCCTTGTACGTTATGAGATTTACCTTTATGAGGTCCAAGGCTGAGCCTAAATTTTCTTTTCATGATTTTGCCTGAATTATTTGCTGGAGTGTTCCCTGTTTTTATAGCGTTTCCTCCTGTTGGACTCCAGCATCCGGAAGGGAGTGTCTTATTATTTCCTTGCGTCTTAATGAAATGGCAGCCTGCCTGCTGCCAGGCTCACACTATTGCCCTAAGGGTAGAGTTCAAGGTCCTTCTCTCTTTTGTCTTCAAGCATGCCATCAGGGGTGGCATATAAGTAGCATTCTGTGAATATGTGTTGAATGAACGAATGAGTGGGATGAACGGGCAGTCATTCAGGATCTGATACATTCTCTGCATACCAGCCTGCTGGAATTAAACCGTGGACTCTGGCGCCAGGTTACCTGGATATGAATCCTAGCTTCATCACTTATTGGACACTGTGACCTCTCTCTGCCTTAGTTTCCTCATCTCTAAAATGGATAAACAGTAATACCTACCTCCCAGGCACTGAGAGGCTTACTAGGAGTCAGTAAGCAGGGCATGTATTGAGACTATGTGAAGATCAGCCATCAACCTTTTTTTTTTTTAATCTCTTCGCCATGCCCCCAAATCTGTGATCAGTTCACATGTTCTCTCATAGCTGATGCTTTGGGGATGCCCTCCTGTCTCCTAGAATATGGTTGTCCCTCTTCTTTACTCATCATGTCCCCCAACCTCCAGTTAAAAAAACTTCCTGGGCTTCCTCAAGTCTGTGCAAGCTGCCTCAATCATGGGCATGGACAGCACCACATATATACCTCTGCTTGAATGCTTATATTATTTTGTAACTTGCTGTTGTCTGTCCTTCCCACAAAAATAATGAGCTCCTGTAGGGTTGGGACATGCTTTCATCTGCAGATCCCTGATGGGGCCCAGGAGCCAAATTGGACCTCCCAAAATGTCAGACATTGAGGAGTGTCTGGACCACAGTGACATTTCTGAGTAAGAATATATCCCTGTGTTTGACTCTGACTACGTTTTTGAGGCATTAACTGGATAAAACACTAAAGCAGCTTTTCTCCAGGAGTAACTAGAAGATTCAAAGAACTGAAAGCTGAAAGATAATATGTGAATTACGAGGATGCGAAAGAATGCAAAAGCTAGCCAGGAACTTATCAAATTCCAAGGGCAGTAAATTAAATAAAACCAGAGGCTACTGCAAGAGACAGTTTTGAAACTGATATGGTTCAGTTGGTGGAAGGAGGCAGCAGCCCAGGCTGCACTGTGCTGGTGCACTTTTTTAGCAAGCTTTTCAACCTTCAAAACTCCCCCCCCAGACTCAGGGTGATATTATCATGTATGGTGCATTATCAGAATCCCATCCTCAGAGCAGAAAAGAAACATTAAATATGTCCATCACAGGTACAGAGAAAAAACATCATATGCCCTAGGGTCAGGTACACAAGTTTGGAATCTAGAATGTCTGAAATTTTCTGATATCAGTATTTATTTTCTTAGTGCCTTTGGCCAAATATCAAATTCTTTGGTTCGTTTCTCACCAGTGTTGAGGTTTGGGTCATATAGAGTACTGTGTTTGGTGGTATTTTTGCAGTGATTATGGCGAAGAGATATTTCTTATCATTGTTAAAATTGTTTATTAGAATTGAGTCAATATCACAAAGCAGTTAAGAGTAAGGACTCCAGGGCCAGATGCCCTCCATTCAAATCCCAGCTCCACCACTTGAGAGCCTTGGACCAGGTGCTCTGCCCCTTCAAGCTTCAGGGTTCTCATCTATAAAATGGGCATCATGGCCATCACTACGTCAGAGCATTGTTGTGAGGTTAACAGGCAACAGCGTCATCCTAGAGCTCAAGAAAAGGGATGTGCTCTGACATCCATGGATGTACACTGGGCCCCAAGGGGCCTGTGGGCCTGCCATGGTCTCACCACACTTCCGAGGCACATCTGATCGTCTCTCAGGGACCTGTGCATCTTTACTCTCTTAAAGCATGATGTGGTCAAGAGAGAGGCAGTACTTCCCCAGACTGCTTTAGCCCATTATTTCTCTTTATTAGCAGTAGGGCGGCTGACCCTCAGCTGAAAGGTCCCCAGACCTAGAACACGTAAAGCATAATGTGATCACTCTCAACCTTGGCTTCCAAGTAGAATCCACTCTGTTTTAAATAAATACCAGTGTCCGAGCCCCCACCCTAGACCAATAAAGTCAGAATCTATTACAGGAGGACACCTGAACTCCAGTATATTTTTAGAGGTCCCCAGGTACTTAGAATGTATGGCAAAGTTTGAGAGAAATTGTGATAATTGCTTGATGTGGTGGGAAGAAACTAGACGGTCCAAAACTCGGCAATTCAAAAGTAGATCTATTGGCGGTTCTTCAAAAAGTTAAAGATAGCATTCCCATAAGACCCAGGAGTTCAGCTCTGAGGTATATGCCCAATAAAAGTGAAAGCTTTGTACCAACATCAAAACTTGTACATGAATATTATTAGCAGCACTATTCATAAGAGTCAAAAAGTGGAAGCCACCCAAATGTCCATCGGTTGATGAATGGATAAATAAAATGGGGTCGATCCATACAATGGAATATTATTCAGCCATAAGGAAGAATGGAATAGTGATTCATGCTACGACATGGATGAACCTTGAAAATATTTACCCTAAGTGAAAGATGCCGGGCACAAAAGACCACTTACTGTAGGATTCCATTTATATGAAATGTCCAGAACAGGCAAGTCCGTAGAGACAGAAAGCAGAGCAGCAATTTCCAGGGGCTTGGGGTAGAAGGGAATGAGGAGTGACTGCTATCGGGTTTGGGGCTTTTTGGGGGGAAGGGGTGATGAAATGTTCCAGAATTTTATAATATTGATGATTGCACAACCTTGTGAACATACCAAAATACACTGAACTGGGTGAAGTTTGTGGTGTCTCAAATTGTATCTTTGAAAAACCAGGTCTGTTCCTTAGCGTTTGTGTGACCTGGGCATATGAGTTATTGAAACTGCGTGGACCACAAATGTCTCTCTTCTATAAAACAGAGGAGGGCTCCCACCGGGGATGTTGGAGGGAAGAAAGTTGATGATGTTTGTGGAGCCCCTGCACATGGCCTGCCCTCGACACATGGGAGGGCACTGCCCCCTTCCCTCTCTGCCCAAATTCCAGAGGGGGCCCCCACGAGGCCACTAAGGGGCCGTACCCACAGGGGAATAAAGGACACCAAGTGAAAGACTGAAAACTGCCCCCGCCCCCGGACTGGCTTCCTTTTTTATGAGCTGGTGCTAATCTCGGGAAAGCATACTGGGTGTTGTAGACTAAATGTTTGTATCCCTCACCCCCAAATTTTTATGTTCAAGCCCTAACCCCCAGTGTGGTGGTATTTGAGATGGGAGATAATTAGGGTTGGATGAGGTCATGAGGGTGGAGGGGGCTCATGATGGAAAAGGTGTTTTTACAAGAGACACCAGAGAGCTTGCCCTCTCTGTCTCTCTCTGCCATGTGAGGACACAGCAAGATGCTAGCCAGCAAGAGAACCTTCCTCAAGAACCAAACTGGCTGGCACCTTGATGTTGGACTTCCCAGCCTCCTGAACTATGAGAAATACGTGTCTGTTGTTGAAGCCCCCCAGTCTGTGGTATTTTGCTATGGCCATCCAAGCAAACCAAGACATAGAGTAAAATCAGGGAGAGCTCTTTGGAGAGATGATACATTCAGCAAAGATCAAGTGTACGAAAGCTTCTGCAGCAATGGCATGGGTAAAGTGGCATGATTTCCTTTTTCGTACATTGTAGCATGTCTTTCCATTTTAGCCATGTGCTTGCCAAACCCTGCAGAAGACAGGTAATTTCAAAGAAAACTGTATTATCGTTTTCTAAAATGGGAAGATTCACAACCGAAGCCTGTATGATATGATTATTTTCCTTATTGTGAAGGAGCAAGCAGTTAAATTAGGTTCACAGAGCAGTGAGGTTAAAGTTCTGCTTGGCTAGGGCGGTCGGATTCTGAGTGGAGAAGGCAGCAAGCTCAAGTCAGTCATCGGCGTTTCCCTCCTCAATCCTGGAGAATTCCCAAGCTTTATCTCTCGGTGTTGCCAGTCTTCAGGACTTGGAATGAGAAATTAGAATGCCGGGGAATCCCATATGTTATTCTCTATTATGCATTATTGTTAAAATACTTCAGCATTTTTCAAGCGTTTTATTAGCTATTATAGATATTATGAATTGTTTAGGAAATGAGGAATTCTCAGATTAGCATTATTTCAAAAGTTATGGCCTATAACAAATGTTCAAACCCCGGAAAATGCTGACGAATGTTATTGGGTAGTATCAGAATAACCTTACATTCAGATCTCCTTGTAAGATTAATGACACTACTACCCAGAGTCACACGTGGAAGTTGCCAATCGAAGGACTTGTTTTGCCTCAAAAATTTGTCATTTCTTGAACACCAATCATATGATTTGTATACAGTATGCTATTTCTTTTATTTACAATGAACACACATGTATAACATGGTAACGGCCGTGGGCAAGGCTGACCGGTGAGCTCACGACCCCCTTTCTGTGCTCCTGTCCCACTTCTGGAAATGCTGACTTTGCTCTTGGACCCCACGCACGCATCAGGGTTTCCTCCTCTTACTTTTGACTTTGTGTCAGTGCTTTCATCAAACCAGTTATGTCTCTATGGTGATTGTTCAATTTTAATTCTTGGAGGAGCATTATAACACCTTTTCTCATTTCCTTAATGTGTTCAGAAATTTTTTCTTGGATTTGGGTTTAAGAGACACACATACGTTCCCTGAGAAATGCCAGGAAGGAATTCAGACATGAAAGTACTAGTGGTGATAAGGCATGGGCTGGCTGGCTGTGGACCCTGGCCAGGTGGAGAAGGCGGGGAGACGCTGGGACCGAGAAGTAAAACGGCATGCGGGCAGGCTGGGGCCAGCTCCTGGGCTGCAGGCCCAGCTACAGGGGCTGGGAGAAAGTGCAGCCCAACAGGTTGTGAAGGCCATGAGCATGCAGCTGGCAGACTTATGACTACGGGGGGCACAAACAGACCAAGGGGCCCAGCTGCTACAGTCTGGAATCAATCGTGGGGTTTACGCTGAAGCTCCCCTCCACAGGCTGCTCCTTTCCACTGACTAAATGATGAGGAGATACTAAGGCAGGCCCCTTCCTGAGACACATAGTGCTCCTTTAATGGGTGACTGTGGTTGATAGGCTGTCACGACAGCTTTCCCGAACCTTCCTAAGACTGAAGGGCAGACTAGGAGCTTCCACCTTCTCCCCTTCTCTCCTTCACTGTAAGTCACTGTACATCATGATCTGAATGGTGTCTCTGCCTTCTCCACTTCCCCTCCTAGCTCCTTTCACACAGCTGTGTCCCCTAATGAAATCCCTGCACACTTTATCCTCTGTCAGCATTTGTTTCTCAGAGGATGTGAACTAGCACGCAGGTAGATCACAGTACCTAGCCACTGTGGCTGTAGAAAGCAGGACTTGGGAGATCCAGTAGGGTGTCTGACAAATGGGAGAAGCACATTAGCAGGAAATTCAGGAGCCAATGGGGATGTTCAGCAATCTCGGCAGCAGGCAGGCAGGAGATTTCAGGAATGTTCTTCCCTGAACTGATGGAGAGCAAGAGAATACAGCCCTCCACCACTGGAATATACCCAGAAAGGATGGAGACAGTACTTTCCTGAGGAGGCTGAGCTCATTCCAATGACTGAGATACATATTGGGCCCAAGAGGTGAGCCAGGAGGCCTCAGGTGAGGCGACCATCCTGGGAACAAAGAAGAAATCCAGTCACAAGAACTGGGGAAAAGATTGGAGGCAAAATGGCGGCCAAGAAAGTATAAGAGGATGTTCTAGATATTAAACCAGAATTCCTTAAAGCCTCCCAACAAAGGTAAAGGTTGGTTCTAGAAGGTAGCGTAGGATTGAATCTTCAGTTATGGAGAAGGTTTTTTGTAGGAAGCCTGAGGGCTCAGCTATAGGAGAGAGTGGAGCTACTGAGGGTCCTGAAGAACATGGCAAACGTTTATGTGGCCTGAAGCATGGGGCCACCCACTGAGGTGACTGGCGCGGTCACTTTACTGACTCTTCCTGGAAGCTGGGCTGGCCCGTGTGAGAGAACATAGACCTAGGGACCAGCGCAACAGTGGACTGAAAATGATGGGTGGTTTGAAGTACCTTATGAAATTGGAAGTATGTGTTTGAAAGTTGTCCAAGTCACAGTCTGGCCTTAACATATTTTGGCTGATTGATATGGAGAAATATTTATGGAGCTCTTCATTCTTTTCAAAAAAATATTCATTGGACAACTTCATGCAAAGCAAATATGGAAAGATGCTCAATTGTAAAGATATTTATATCTGTGCTGTAACATGTCAGTTATTTGCACCTGAAAAGTGTATTTGCTTTGTTGAAAGTCTCAAGAAACCATGAAAAATTAACTGTTGAAATGGCCCAATGTAATCCAAGACCATCAGAATTTAAAATAATGAGAATATACCAGTAAACGAGAGGGTAATGGGTAACTTTATTCATTTTTATTGAGTATCCCTATAGATGAAGTCAAAGATTCTAGTGTATTTCCCCCAAGAAATATGGGGTATTGGCAGGATTAAAACTGAATGTGTTCTCCAAAGAAATCTGGAGGCCAATATTTCTCTAACTTATACCACTGTCATTATGGATGACCAAATTTGGCATAGTTATTCTGGAACCAGATCTTGTGAGAAATTAAAGTAGTCTAAAACCAGGAGAAAATTGGAAGTAAAATCTCCTAATTTAAATGCAAGCTGAAAATATAAGCCAAATTATAAAAGCCCACTTTTTTAGGTCACTCATCCTCACTGTACCTGGCCACATTGTCACTAATCAGAGTGGTGCAGTTGAGTTAGATTGCATATATTTGCAATCTAACATATTAAAAAAATGTTTAAACTGAATAAAATAAATTGAGAACTGTCCCCCATCCCTGTCATTGCAAACCTATCAGTGGAGATAAGAAAATATTTTATGAGCTTTCAGAAAAGCTACTCCCCTAGTGTCAAGACAAAGGCTAATCTTGTTAGTGGGTTTCAGGTCTTCTCCATACCAGGTTAAAAAACAAAAAACAAAAAATCCACATGCCATTATCATGTTCTGGCCTCAACATAAAGCTGCCCTTGGAACATTGGATACATGTGGGTTATGACGATTGCTTTCAGTGTCTCAATGATATTACCAAATGTTATGCCCAAACTGATGGCCTAACGTTGCATTCTGAAAGGGGAGCCTGATTTACTGCCGTGTCTGAAACTTTTATTGGAACAGGATACTGTGTTTTCTTTCCAATGACTGCATAAGAACTATATGCTCTCTCAGAATTAGCCCAAGACACCTATAAAGCTACTTTCAAGCGTTTATAAGATTGGAGTCAAAACGTGAGATCATGAGTCTTTTGCTGCAAATATCATTATTTGTTTAAATGTTCTTCTCTGTCATATTACAATATCAAGAATCTACTCTTTATGTGTTCACTAATAGCACAACTGAAATCAGAAAAACCAGGCTCAGTGTCTGCCTGGGTTAAATGTCTATGTTGGTTTAACTTAATTGAAAGCTTGGAAAAAGGAAAAATAAAATCCCCAAGTCCCTATCTCACATTGATTTACTTTAAGTTAGATGATGGTTTAATTATTTTCTCTTGATATTCACTGGACACCTACCACATGCAGAGACAGAATAACAGGACATTGGGAGCTAAAATTGTCTCTGTTCTCAGTGGGCTCTCACAGTCGAGTAGGGAGTAAAGTACCCTGATTACTTTCAAACAAAGCGTAAGATCAGAGACAAAGGTCACCAGACAGAGGCAAAGCACAACTGTCCAGGTGACTGCATAGAGATGACATCTTTCCTGAGCAGGATCCATGGTCACTTGGACAAGTGCACTTGGTTCCAACACTTGGACAAGTGCACTTGGTTCCAACAAAACTGGCATCAGCAAGTAGCTGATGACTCAGTGTACCACACCTTATTCAGTCCTTCGCATGCATAATGTTCTTCCTGGAATGTTCTCTCCTCAGCACCCCCTACCTCTACCCCATCCCAATCATATCCAATCACTTGGCCTAATTCCTGTTCGTTGCTAATATTACAAAATAACCACCAATTCCTCTAGGAATCTCCCCCAACCCCCTCCCAAAGGAACTCCCTCCTCTCTGCTCCATGGCATCCTTTATTTCTTGTATCACAGTACTTACCATGCTTCCATTATGAGTGCTTGCTTGATTATTTGACTCTCCTTTTTTTTTTTTTAAGATTTTGTTTATTTATTTTTTTGACAGAGAGAGATACAGCAAGAGAGGGAACACAAGCAGGGGGAGTGGGAGAGGAAGCAGCAGGCTTCCCATGGAGCAGGGAGCCCGATGCAGGGCTCGATCCCAGGACCCTGGGATCATGACCTGAGCCAAAGGCAAACACTTAATGACTGAGCCACCCAGGTGCCCCATTGACTCTCCTAATTATAGTATTGGCTCCATGAAGACAGCGATTTAATCAGTCTTGCTCACCAGGGTCTAGTACAGAACCTAAATATGATAAGCACCCAATAAGTACTTAATTGAGTGAACAAATAACCTATGATAATTCTATAGAAAGCTTTCAGCTAAGGATGTCATGAACAGTTGGGCAGGTACGACTCCCAGGGACACTATTCACTTTGAAGACTTTGTGAATGGCTCTCCCTGGAGCTGAGCAGTGTCTAACCAGTACAGTCTTCCATGACATGATGGTCTTGCCTCCCATTTGCTATGTATTGCACCCAAATTTTCCTTTGTTGAGTTAGTTGAAACATAGACTTTTAGAGTCTAATAAAAGCCAAAAATTGCATTTTAGCCTGCATGTCCAATGAAACTCAATAAAAATACCTTGGAACAATTGCATATGACTTACAAATCTAACATTTGCATGGCCCTTCACAAGGATTAAAGTCTTGGAATCTGGTATAGCAGGAAATTGTTTGTCATTAAAGAAGGCATTTTGGTGGTGGTGACGGGAGAGGTTCAAACAAAGGAAATTAAGACAGCCTTGAGTGAATCACCATTCTTGTTCTTTACCTGCCTTATCCTGTTAAGAAAAAGGCAATCCCTTTCATCTCCAACCTTTAAAAAATAAATAGAAAAGAAAGAAGGATGGGAAGGAAGGAGGAAGTAGGGAAGAAAGGAAGGAAGGGGGAAAGAAGAAGGAAGGGATGAGTTTGCGATATCCCATAATAGATAGACAAAAGGAAACCGAGGATGGGAATGGAAAAGTTAAAGTTTTACTACTGATGTGCTTTTTAGGCTATGATGTTATCAAAATCAACTATGAACGTACTGCTGATTTCTCTGGTTTTGCTCAAACACAGGAGGGGTGTCCATCTCCCTGTCCCAAGTCAGTCAGCCATTGATGTTAAAGCCATTATTGCCAAGGGATGAGCCAAGAGATATCCATTGACAATGTGGGCTCAGAAAGTTACTGACTAGCTAAGAGTCTCAGCATTTTTGCCATCTGATTAAGTGCAGCACCTTGGAACATGATATTTGCCAGCTACTCTCAGCTTTACATATTTCAATCCCCAAGAATGCTTTCCTACATTCCAGAGTTGTTCTATCTATTAAAAGTATGCTCTTCCCTTGAGGATTGCTGATCTCCCTATATTAATTAATAGCTTGATAAGTATTAATAGATGATTCATCTGTCACCAAAGGATTGGTTATATTGTCTTCTAGCTTGGTTTAAGGCCTTTGAATAAGTCTCGTGGCTTCAAGACTTTGTTTCCCTATTAATTCCATTCAGGTCTCAGTAACTCCTGAGTTCATTTTCTGACTCAAGATTTTAAACTATTCCTTTGGCTTTTGGAGATTCAAAGACAAATCATGATGGAGACGTTTTGACAATAGTCACTAGTTAAATTGCTGAAGTGGTTTGATCAACAACACACAAATATCTGCACCAAAGCTAGTTTATAAGTCCTCCTGCTCTTGACCTATAAGAGAATGCTCATTCTCCTATACTGTCCTATCTCTTTGTACCCAAAATTCATCTTGCAGGTGTCTGCCTCCATGAAGGAGGTACATGTCCGTGGCTAGGAGCCTCTCCCAGAGCCAAAGAATATTCCTCTCTTCAGATGGGGCTGGAGCATCTGTATTTTTTTTTTCAATTTTTAAAATTTAAGTATAGTTGATACACAGTGTTGCACTAGTTTCAGGTGCACAACATAGTGATTCAACATGTCCATTATGCTGTGCTTACCACAAATGTAGCTACCATCTGACACCATTCAGTGCTATTACAGTGTCATTGACGATATTCCCTATGTACCTTTTATTTCCCTGACTTATTTATTCCATACTGGAAGCCTGTATCTTCCACTCCCCTTCACCCATTTTTCCCATCCCTCATCCCCCCCCCTTCCCTCTGGCAAGCATCAGTGTGGACTTAGAGGATGTTATGCTAAATGAAGTAAGTCAGACTGAAAAAGACACATACCATATGATTTCACTCATATGTGGAATCCTAAAAACAAAACAAATGAATAAGCAAACAAACAAAAAGCAGAATCAGACCTGTAAACACACAGCATCTGTATTTTTAACAAGGCTATTATATGCACAGCAACGCTGGGGAACCCACACCTTAGTTCGGACCTCTCCCAACATACCTACTTTTCTTATCTGATGGTTATGTCCCGGTCTTACATTTTTGGTCAAATATGTCCCTTGGAGAACAGCGACTACATTCTATACATCTTTACTCTTCAAGTGGTGCCCAGGTAAATGTCTTGCCCGGAGAAGGCATTCAGGTTAACATTTGTTCTGTTGAATCAGGTTGAGTATATGCTTGAGAGATGTGTGGACAAACAAATCAGGCCATGTTTGTGCTGAGTTTCAGGGAGAATTCTAATTCATCAAAAAAGCAAAATTACTTGTGTCCTTGGCCATTTACCTTTTGGTTTTCCATAGTCTATGAATTTAGATATTCCTGGAAGGATGGGAAAAAGTACAAGTTTGATCTTAGGGTGATTTGTAGAGCAGCACTGTCCAAGAAAACTTTCTAGGATGATGGGAGTGTTCTAATCTGTGTTGTTCAATATGGTAGCCACATGTGGCTGCAAACAGCTGAAATGTGGCTTGTATGACTGAGGCACTAAATTTTTAATTTTATTTGGTTTTAATTGCTTTTAATTTAAATAGCCTCATGTAGCTACCAACTTCCTTATTGGACAGAGCCACTCTAGAGGATAAGTAGATAGCCTTTGGCATTAAGATAGTGAGTATTTTTACCCTTCTCTCTTTTTTTCCTCCCCAGCATAGTGTCTGGTACATTATGTGTTTGTTTATTATTTGTTCTTTGTTAACCTGAACTGAAAATTTTCACTCTTTTTCCTTCCTTTCCTTGGCTCTTTTTTTTTTTAATTTAATTCTATTATGTTATGTTCCTTGCGTCTTCTTGTTTTGTTTCTTGTTTGTGTTTGTTTGTTTTTTTTTATTCATACATACACACACACACACACTCCATTTAAAGACATTTTCCTTCCTGTGTCATGTTCTGTCTCTTTGGTCCTATCGGTGACCCTCGGGAATAAAATAGAATCTGTCTAAGATACAAGACTTTCATCTCCCTGAACTTGATAAAGTTTTAAGAATATATAACTTACTTGGGTGAGGGGATCATCAAATACTCCCTGAAGGTTCTGGATGGTTTCTGTATGGCTCTTCACTGTTCTTGTCCACCTGCAGGCTTTGATCTCCCATCTTGAGGTCACATATGGATGGGCCAGACATTTCAAGTATCACTTCCTCTCCCTTTGGCCAAACCTGAGGCTTAACACCCTTGCTAATTCAACCCTCCCACCAAGTAAGTTGTCATGCCAAGATAGGTACAGAGATGGGCCCATCTGATTAAAAACCCAGCCATGCAGTTTAAAATGTCAGACCGTTAAAATGTAGAACTAAATGAAGCAAGTAATCCAGTGATTTCCTAGCCAGGAGTACCAGATGCTTGCACCTGGACCCCGTTCATAGATGTTGACAATGCTGCTCGCCTGTAATCCTTTCCAGCTGAATCCTCTGGTAATGGATTGTGTTGGACGGTCTTTAGTTTGGATGGTTAACTTCAATGGCATCAAGAAGAAGGAGATCGTATGGGTCTTGGTTTTCAGGGGTGTTTAATAGACATCATCTCCTCCTTCCAAATATGACTTCAGCACTTTGCAGGGAGGGGCATTGCAAATATTAGGGCAGTCGTTCTCAAACTCAAGCGTGTCCTGGAGGGCTTGTTAAATACAGATGTTGGACTCCCCCCCTCAGAGTTTCTGACTGTGGGGAGGTGCTGAGAATTTGCATTTCTGACAAGCTTCCCAGGGATGCTTCTGGTCCAGGGACCACACTTTGAGAAACGCTGTCATAAGGAATATAGAGCCACCATAAATCCTGAATTTTCCAGGATGGTTTCAACGTCATATCATTTTATTCTTTTCTGCAAAGCTGATTCATAAGAAATTTATGGCTTAGGGGCACCTGGGTGGCTCAGTCTTTAAGCGTCTGCCTTCGGCTCGGGTCGTGATCCCAGGGTCCTGGGATCGAGCCCCGCATCGGGCTCCCTGCTCCACGGGAAGCCTGCTTCTCCCTCCCACACTCCCCTTACTTGTGTTCCCTCTCTCCTTGTCTCTCTCTCTCTCTGTCGAATAAATAAATAAAATATTTTTTAAAAACTTATGGCTTAATTTATGTGTATTTGTCAGATCTTTTTATGAATATATACATACAAATTATTTCATTTGACAGGCATTCCCTGTATATGCCTAACCCTATGCTAGCTTCTGGGGCTGCAGATATGAACCAGACTGACCGCCTCTTACAGAGATTGTGGTAGTGAGTGAGGGCACAGAGTGCACTGCAAAGTAAACAAGGAAATATGGTAGCGATAGGTGCTAGGAAGGATGGAGCATCGGGAGATATGTTAGCACCTGAAGGACACGTGATGTAAACTTGGACGCTTGGGCGGGGTGGGGGTCTTCCTGGAGGAGGCAACATTTAAGCTGAGATCTAGTGAGTAATAAGTAAGTAGGTAGTGTCAAAGAGAAGGTGGGAGGTGGGGGGAGAGGAGACAGAAGCGTGATATGAAGGACTGGGGAGAAGCTCCGTTATAGTTCCCTGCAGGCAGTGACAGAATCTCAGTGTGGCTGGAGCATAGAGTTTGAGGAGGAGGGTAGGTATTACATGACTGAGAGGCACAAGCAGGCTCGGGACCACACCAAGCCTTAGGAGCAGCGGTTAGGACTTTGGGTTCTTTCTCATGGCCTCACGCCCAACGTCCTCTCTGCCGTATCCTTCACCACCTTTTGCATTTTGGAAAATACGGCCACCTAGGGGGAAAAAAGCAAAGATGAAGTTTTATTTCATTAAAATGGCCGGACACACGTAGATCAAATAAGAACAACCAATGCTGCCATCAAAATGCAACTTTATCTCCCATACTTTATTTGGAAAAGTTGAATGTCTACTGCCCCAAGATAAAAACTTTTCTGCTCATTATTAGGTAACATGTAGCTCTTATGGTTGTAGAGAGTTACAAACAGTCTTGGTTTGCAAATCGGTATCCAATCCAGGCTATTAATGAAAACTCTAAACTTTGATTTAAAGGCAGCACTTCATCACTTTCCTAGGCTTGAAGCCTCCTGTGGAGAAAGGGGGCACAGACTTGGATTTCTCCCCTTCCCTAGTTCCCTAGCATGTTGGCCAGATGGCTCAAGGATCTGGGCATGAGGAGGAATAGCAAAAGGAAGGGGAAAGGAGTGCTGGCTTTGCTTTCTCTATCCCTGGCAGATGTTTAAAGCGGTCTTTTGTTTTCTTTTGTTTTGTTTTGTTTGTCATGTGAGCCTTTTTGAGGACTTCTTGGAGGATCTCTGCTTGAACCCTCTGACCTTAATGCCCTTGAGTTAGGCAGGTGCTTTTCTCTTCTATTTGGTCACTTCTGTCATCTCCTTCTACCAGCCCTGTATGTCAGATCCTCATGGTATCTTTCCCTATGTGCTCTTAGTCTATCTAACTGATCTGCCTGAAGCTGGGATAAACATTCCATGCATTCTACCAGCATGCCACGTCTCAGTCTCAGCATCGCCTTGTTTGGCTTCTAGGGGCTCTCTCCAGAGCAGAGAGAGACCCTTTGGGCCTTGAACAGCCACTGCCCTGAAGTGTAAGAGAGACGTTAATGCTCGCAGAGGTGACCCTTATTATAAAAGGGCAGTGAGAGTCAATAGATAAATTGTTTTATTTCCTTTTTTTTTTTTTTTGGCTTTACTTCCATTTCACTTGATGTGACATTTCTGAGATCTGTTCTACTAGTTCTCCAGATGGTCTTAATTGGGCTTGTGCCCCAGTTGCCTACACTGTTTACCAACTCAGTAACTCCTTCTTTTGTGGCTTTTTCTCCTTTCCCTGTTCCACTCTTCTCGTTCCTTCACTTCCGCTTCGGATATCACCTCCCAAATTAACTCCACTCACGTCATTAGATCAGGCTCTGTTTTCAGGAAAACCCCAAAGTGAGATACCCTAGTAATCCAGGTTGTCTTTTGCTGGGATCCTTCTACTCTGTAGAAAGACCAATTAGACAGGACCCCAAACCACACCCCACTTAGAATCTCTCTTTCGTTCCTCACATCTTGGCCAAAGGAATTACTAACACATCACTTGAGCTATAAAACTCTGGGAGTGTGGACCATCCCAATGGGCCATTTCAGCTCTGCTTCCCTTTGGAAGGGGAAAAACGAAATTCCATTTTCTCTCTTAGTCCATTCGGTATGCTATAACAAAAATACCACAGACTAGGTGATTTCTAAGCGGCGGAAATGTATTGCTCACAGTTCTGAAGACTAGAAGTCCAAGATCTGAGTGCCAGCATGGTCAGGTTCTGGTGAAGGCCCTCTTCCTGGTTGCAGACTACCAACTTCTTGCTATGTCCTCACATGGTGGAAGGCGCTAACAAGCATTCTGGAGCCTGTTTAATAAAGACACTAATCCCATTCATGCAGATTCTTCTCTCATGACCTAATCGCCTCCCAAATGTGCCACCTCCTAATATCACCTCAGGGGTTAGGATTTCAACACATGAAAACTGAAGAAACACTAACATTTAGACCATAGCAAAGAGGAGCAACAAAATTCCAATGGGAATTTAGCTGTCTCTGTCACATAATTCAAGAAAAAATTCTACAACTCAAGTACATGAATCTCCAGATCAAAAAGACCCACCAAGAGTATAATTCAAAGAATACAAAAGACCCCCATCACAGTACATCATTGTGAAATTGAAGAACACAAAAGAGTAAAAAAAAAAAAAAAAAAAAAAGATCCTAAAATATTCCAAGGAGAAAAACCAGGTCCTAAATGAAAGATCAGGAATGAAAACTATTTTGGACTTTGAAACTTCAGTGGCTAGAGGGAAATGGAGAAATAACTTCCAAAAATTCCGGGAGAGGATAATTTCCAACCAAGAATGTTATACTAGTCAAACTGTTCATTTAAAATGAAAGCAAAACAAAGGTTTTTAAAAAGGTATCCCTAGTGCATCTTCTCTTAGGAAGTTCCTGGAGCATGGGTCATACTGCAGTAAACCAAGAAAAAAGTGAAGTCTTGGATGCAGGAGATACAACATGAGAAAGAGGAGAATCTCGGTTGATGGTAAAGAGAAATTTCCAAGAAGACAACTGTCAGAAGTCCAAGAAAGTAACTGGTCCTGATGGAACACAAAGATGGAGGGTTCTAGACAGGAATTTCATAAAGGAGAAAAAAACAGCTGATAAATGAACTGAGGGATTTGATTGCATGGAAATCTGTATTGCCATAATATTATATGGTATTGGAGGAATTAGTTATAGGTCAAAGGGCAACTAACTAAGCAAAGGAAATAAGACAATTATTAGCACTAGAAAAAAGAAGTTTACGAGAAAGTTAGCTTAATCACTGTAAACATTTGGCTTATATTTACCCAACAGTACTGAAGAACAATTTAGCAGAAAGTTATCTTTGGATGATGGGGTGAGGCAAAGGAGGATGTAAGAGAACTACATAATTGTATATCAAAACGGCTAATAAATAGATGATGTCACTTAGAAAGAACTGGTTCTGTTATGAAACTGACTTAATCAGAGCTAATTTTGGATTTTGGAGCTGGTTATCTTATATAAACTATTTCCCCCGAGTGTTTCCAAAACATGTTTAAGAAAGGTTTATATTTTCCATCTAGATAGTCTAGTAAATTCATGCTTTGGTGCACAGTTTCTGTTCCCAGCACATGGCAATGAGATACCAAAAAGATTTTTTTAAAAAACACACATAACGAGAATAACATTTCCATGGTCCTGAAGTATAACAGAAAAGCAAAATGGTAGGTAAAGGTGAAGCAAGAGACCTCTTGGAATCTGGGTCTGATAGCAGACAGTTGAACTTCTGCAAAGTAAGGGAGACTTAAAGTACTTTCTGGTTCTCCATCTCCACTTGAGATGCACTAGGATAGGCTTGTTGCTTATAGCTAGGGCTGATAAGGGATTTCCTCTCCCCTGACTAATGAAAGGAGACTTCAGAGCTTTCTGTCACTCACTGCCTGGGGCCATAACTCACAGTTACGCGTGGGCCAGGCCAGTGGAAGGACTCAGGGATAGCTGGCTAACTAGGAGCTTAACCAAATTACCAAATAGCTTGGGGCCCAGGTCTGTGGTAACTCTATCTCAATGCAAAGGGCATAGGCCCTGAATTACATTTTAAACCTGGTTCTAGAGTTGTAGTCTAGGGTCTGGAGAAAGAAACAACAAAAGATACTTACTACAAAGAGAAAGGTGATCATTGAGAGAGAGAGAGAAAGAGAGGGAGAGAGAGAGAGACACACATAAAACAAAATCTCCTTCTCCAAATGAGCTTGCAAGTCAAAATGTATAAACAAGTTAAGAAATCCACTGTAAGGAACATGGCCAAAAGTAATAATTAAATCAATATTTTAAGTTCTTCACACCTAAAATTAATTTCTAGAGAAGCCTGACAAAGACTTTGAAAAGGGGGCTCAGTTGGTTAAGCATCTGCCTTCGGTTCAGGTCATGATCCCAGGGTCCTGGGATCAAGCCCAGCACTGGGTTCCCTGCTCCGTGGGGAGCCTGCTTCTCCCTCTCCTCCCTGCTCGTGCTCTCTCAGTATCTCTGTCTGTCTCAAATAAATAAATAAAATCTTAAACAAAAGAAGACTTTAAAGCACATAGGTTTTGTTTCCAGGGGGATACCATAGACATCCCTTTCCCTATTCCTCCAGGTAAGTAGAACTAAAAACCCAGAACATCACACATAAAACAAACATAGCAATACTTTGAAAAGTGGAGGAAAGAAGGCAGTCTGAATAGAGGCCTCGGAAGCTGAGGTTTTCTTTTTGTATCAGCCTGGACACCTGGAAATGCCAAGAGGCACAGACAAAAAAGCCTGAGAAAAGCCTTCTTTCTCTAGCCAAAGGGCCAGGAAGAGGGCAAACTGGCAACATAAGGAACTTTTAGACGCTAACTACTCTCCTGTAGCCAAACATCACAGAAAAGACTGTGGCTTCACCTCCACCCTCACCACCAAAGGCAGGGTGAAAGCTTAGATTTCCACCTTTACCAGGCTGTAACAAGGTACCACAACACCCCCGCAACCCTTTTGGGGTGGAGTCAGAAAAGTGGGGAGCTGAGAATGGAGGAAACAACTGTTATAAGAGTTGAAAAATATCTACATTGGAGAAATATATAAGTCCTAAATTTAAAAGAATGCCCCAAGTACTAAGGAGAATAAATGGAAGTAAATCCATACCTATGCACATTGTAATGAAACTACCGAACGTGAAGAACATGAACAGAACTACAAAAGGTCTTAAGAGCTGCCAGAGAGAAGTCAGAGAACAGACTATTGTAGGTGAGACACCCAGCACATCTCTTCATAATTGGAAATAGATGCCAGAAGACAATGAATTAATAGCCTCAAAGTGCTGATGGTAAATGTCAACCTAGGGCTTTATACCCAGTTAACTATCATTCAAAAGCGAAAGCAAAATAAAGACATTTTCGGTTACACAAAGACTAAGTGAATTTGCCCCCTACCAAAGACCCTCACTAAAGTAACAAGGAGTGAGGGGCTTCTACATGAAGAAATGTAAACCCAGAAGAAAATGTGGGGGTACAAGAAAAAAATAAAATGTATAAATAGACGTAACTGACAAGGAATAAGTTTGTTTTTGGAAAGAGATAAAAGTATAAACAATAATAAAAAGAGAGGGGGTGGAAGTTTCTATGGGTATTTGAGGCATTAAAATTCTTGATGTGTTTGGGAAAGAGTGGGACTACCAAATAACCTTAAAGTTGTTTAAAAAAATGGAGAATCGCCTTGTATGTTCAAATGTGTGAGTAGCCCCTGAAATAATATAAATGCAAACCACATCGTTTTTTTAAAAAAAGTCTTTAATCCCACAAAAGTCAGAAAAGGAAAACAAAAAGAGTAGCAAAGAAAAAAGAAAAAAAGAGAGAAGAAAACAAAGAGAGGACAATATCAATTTAAGTTGTCCATAAAAATAAATGCAAAAAGATTGATATACTTATTCAATATGAACATTGTGAGACTGGATAAGAAATAAAATATACCTATATGCTGCTCACAAGAGAAACACATAAAATAAAATATTTAAAATGAAGGGATTTTTTTTAAAAAAAAAGGAACACCGATTTACAAACACAAAACAGGCATATTAATATATTATAAAATAGAATTTAAGAAAAATGTATTAAAAGAGAAAAAAGATATTAAAATGGAATGAGTAAGGACGAAGTAGTTAGTAACACTGTTAAAGGGTTTTGGTATTGGTAAAATGTGTTTGACTAGGAGTTAACTATATCAAGAATCTCAAGGACTTTTATATATTTTAAGTATTTTACTAACAAATTAAAAGAATTTCTAAGAGAAAGAAAATTGATATCCAGCCTAAGAAGCACAATATTGAAAAAGAGGTAGTGCAGTGAGTAATTTACAAAGGGCTAAGAGCATGTTTTTATCTATTTTACAATTTCCTGGTTATCAAAAACAAGGTGATCAGGCTTGATAGTAATGATGCGTTTAGATTTATTAAGTTCTTATTCTCAGTTTTTATTGTCTGTAGAGAAATACAAACCGCTTACAAAAGCAATTCAATTTTTTTCTTAAAGCTCCAAATAAAATACCAGAATGTGTGAATATTAGAATGTGGGAATATATTAAAAAGCCCACTCACTATGTAATTGATAAGGAAATATTTATCTTGTACAAATATTAAAGGTTTTGATATATATAATTAGTTTCACCTGGGAGTTGGATATATCAAGAAGCACATTTTCAGGAATAAATTTCAGAAAAGATATGGCAGGACATTGACTCTACGGTGATGGGTAATAACATTAGTATTTTTTTAAGAATGCTGATACCCCAGTCATATCTGTGCTCATTTCCCCAGTCTACAGTTGTGTGTCCTGAAAATAACCAAAGAGAGCTGTTCTTGTTGAATTATGTGTCACAAAGTTTTTATAACTTGTCATTTTCATATCCAAAGCCTCCCACGTTATTAGCCCTTGCATGTTAATTTGTTGCAGGTTTCATTGCTTCACCAAGTTTCTGTCCTTGTGAACCCAGCCTTAGAAACAGATACCATCAATCGAAATACCCTACTGACAGCGGGGTGGTTACATCAGTTGAGGCAATGTCAACTGGAATATCGAATATCTATATATCATATATCTAATATCTAATATCTATCTGATCTGCACAATTAGCAGACATGGAACCCCAGTGATAGGATAATATGGAGTGAAAGACATTTGGGCAGAAGTCTATGCACTCTGACTGTCAGCATGCAAAATACAATGCTTATATTAAAAGAGAATAATAAAGAGCTAGTGCAGTTGGGCAGCAAGATAAGTGATTTTCTCCTCTTCTCCAAAATTTTTCATACAAATATCATTTTATAATTTAATTATTTTACTTTATAAATCCAATGTGATTATATTTTAAAATAATTTAAATTAGTTTGAATAAGAGGGGAAAAAGACAAACTTTTGGAAGCTGAAAATATATCCAAGAAAGGAAAATGAACACAGCATTAAAAAGGAGGTTCACAATGGCACATTCAGCAGTAAAAAGAGCGGCGGATTCAGGCCAAGGAACAAATCAAATACCAATGCCCAGAAGAAAAACAACACTTGAGAGTTAAGCACTTTGGATTTTTTATTAGCTCTTAGTAAATAAAGTAAGATTAAAGGAAAGCACTGGAGACAGCCAAGAGATCCTCAACCTCCTCTTGTCTTGGCGGTAAGCACGAAGGAATTAAATAAAGACCATATGTTCTATTATTTCACCTGGTCAGCAGGCTGTAAGGTTTTGAAGGAAAATAAAATGAAGACAAGTTCCCAAAGCACTCAGGTGTATAGCTCAGCTTGGAAAGCTGAACTTTGCCTTCACTTGAAGGGGTCACTTCCTGCACCTAAGAGTAGCCAGTACTAGAACCGAATTGTGCACAGCTTGATTTCTCACAGAGCTTAAGAATTCTAGTCATGACTGCCTGCAGCACTGACTTGGCCTTTTTCTCTCTTCAAAGCATTTTACGCATTCCCACTTTTTACTTAAGCAAACCTCCATTCTGCCCCAGTAGTTTAATTCCTGTATGGAGCAGACTGAGACAAATGAGTGTGCGTGTTTCCTAAATTTGAAATGGAAGTGGAATCGGAACAGGATTTTCTAAGTCGCATCCCTACTAAAGGTTGAGTTCAGTAACTTGGTTCTTTTTAATTTCATTATGTTATGTTAATCACCATACATTACATCATTAGTTTTTGATGCAGTGTTCCATGATTCATTGTTCGTGCAGAACACCCAGTGCTCCATGCAGTACGTGCCCTCCTTAATAGCCATCACCAGGATAACGCATCGCCCCACCCCCTCCCCTCTAGAACCCTCAGTTTGGTTTTCAGAGTCCATCGTCTCTCATCATTCGTCTCCCCCTCCGATTGCCCCCCCTTCATTTTTCCCTTCCTACTATCTTCTTTTTTTATTATTATTATTTTTTTTATTTTAAAGATTTTATTTATTTATTTGACAGAGAGAGGCAGCGAGAGAGGGAACACAAGCAGGGGGAGTGGGAGAGGGAGAAGCAGGCTTCCCTCAGAGCAGGGAGCCCGATGCAGGGCTCGATCCCAGGACCCTGGGATCATGACCTGAGCCGAAGGCAGACGCTTAACGACTGAGCCACCCAGGGGCCCTATCTTCTTTTTTTTTTTTAAACATATAATGTATTATGTGTTTCAGAGGCACAGGTCTGTGATTCAACAGTCTTACACAGTTCACAGCGCTCACCATAGCACATACGCTCCCCAGTGTCTATCACCCAGCCACCCCATCCCTCCCACCCCCCACCACTCCAGGAACCCCCAGTTTGTTTCCTGAGATTAAGAATTCCTCAGATCAGGGAGATCATATAATACATGTCTTTCTCTGATGGACTTATTTCACTCAGCATAATACCCTCCAGTTCCATCCACGTCTTTGCAAATGGCAGGATTTCATTCCTTTTGATGGCTGCATAATATTCCTGTGTGTGTGTGTGTGTGTGTGTGTGTGTGTGTGTGTGTGTGTATACATCTTCTTTATCCATTCATCTGTTGATGGACATCTTGGCTCTTTCCATAGTTTGGCTATTGTAGACATTGCTGCTATAAACATCAGGGTGCACATACCCCTTCGGATCACTACATTTGTATCTTTGGGGTAAATACCCAGTAGTGCAATTGCTGGGTCGTATGGTAGCTCTATTTTCAACTTTTTGAGGAACCTCCATACTGTTTTCCAGAGTGGCTGCACCAGCTTGCATTCCCACCAACAGTGTAGGAGGGTTCCCCTTTCTCCACATCCCCGCCAACATCTGTCGTTTCCTGACTTGTTAATTTTAGCCATTCTGACGGGTGTGAGGTGATATCTCATTGAGGTTTTGATTTGGGTATCCCGGATGCCGAGCGATGTTGAGCACTTTTTCGTGTGTTTGTTGGCCATGTGGATGTCTTCTTTGGAGAAATGTCTGTTCATGTCTTCTGCCCATTTCTTGATTGGATCATTCGTTCTTTGGGTGTTGAGTTTGGTAAGTTCTTTACAGATTTTGGATACGAGCCCTTTATCTGCTATGTCATTTGCAAATATCTTCTCCCATTCTGTTGGTTGTCTTTTGGTTTTGTGACTGTTTCTTTTGCTGTGCAAAAGCTTTTTATCTTGATGAAGTCCCAGTAGTTCACTTTTGCCCTTGCTTCCCTTGCCTTTGGCGATGTGTCTAGGAAGAAGTTGCTGCGGCTGAGGTCGAAGAGGTTGCTGCCTGTGTTCTCCTTTAGGATTTTGATGGACCCCTGTCTCACACTGAGGTCTTTCAACCATTTGGAGTCTATTTTTGTGTGTGGTGTAAGGAAATGGTCCAGTTTCATTCTTCTGCATGTGGCTGTCCAATTTTCCCAGCACCGTTTGTTGAAGAGACTGTCTTTTTTCCACTGGACATTCTTTCCTGCTTTGTCAAAGATGAGTTGACCATAGAGTTGAGGGTCCATTTCTGGGCTCTCTATTCTGTTCCATTGATCTGTGCGTCTGTTTTTGTGCCAGTACCATACTGTCTTGATGATGACAGCTTTGTAATAGAGCTGGAAGTCCGGAATTGTGTTGTCACCAGCTTTGCTTTTCTTTTTCAACATTCCTCTGGCTATTCGGGGTCTTTTCTGGTTCCATACAAATTTTAGGATTATTTGTTCCATTTCTTTGAAAAAAGCTGATGGTATTTTGATAAGGATTGCATTAAATGTGTAGATTGCTCTAGGTAGCATTGACATCGTCACAATATTTGTTCTTCCAATCCATAAGCATGGAACGTTTTTCCATTTCTTTGTGTCTTCCTCAATTTCTTTCATGAGTATTTTATAGTTTTCTAAGTTCTTTTATTAATGTATTGCATCACATTGATTGATTTGCGGATGTTGAACCAACCTTGCAGCCCAGGGATAAATCCCACTTGGTCGTGGTGAATAATCCTTTTAATGTACTGTTGGATCCTATTGGCTAGTATTTTGGTGGGAATTTTTGCATCCATGTTCATCAGGGATATTGGTCTGTAATTCTCCTTTTTGATGGGGTCTTTCTCTGGTTTTGGGATCAAAGTAATGGTGGCCTCATAAAACGAGTTTGGAAGTTTTCCTTCCATTTCTATTTTTTGGAACAGTTTCAGAAGAATAAGTATTAATTCTTCTTTAAATGTTTGGTAGAATTCCCCCGGGAAGCCATCTGGCCCTGGGCTCTTGTTTGTTGGGAGATTTTTGATGACTGCTTCAATTTCCTTAGTGGTTATAGGTTTTCTATTTCTTCTTGGTTCAGTTTTGGTAGTTTATACATCTCTAGGAATGTGTCCATTTCTTCCAGATTATCTAATTTGTTGGCATAGAGTTGCTCATAATATGTTCTTATAATTGTTTGTGTTTCTTTGGTGTTGGTTGTGATCTCTCCTCTTTCATTTCGTTCATGGTTTTATTTGGTCATTTCTCTTTTCTTTTTGATAAGTCTGGCCAGAGGTTTATCAATCTTATTAATTCTTTCGAAGAACCAGCTCCTAGTTTTGTTGATCTGTTCTACTTTTCTTTTGGTTTCTGTTTCATTGATTTTTGCCCTGATCTTTATTATTTCTCTTCTCCTGCTGGGTTTAGACTTTATTTGCTGTTCTTTCTCCAGCTCCTTTAGGTGTAGGGTTTGGTTGTGTATTTGAGACCTTTCTTGTTTCTTGAGAAAGGCTTGTATTGCTATATACTTTCCTCTTAGGACTGCCTTCGCTGCATCCCAAAGATTTTGAACAGTTACGTTTTCGTTTTCATTTGTTTCCATGAGTTTTTTTAATTCTTTAATTTCCTGGTTGACCCATTCATTCTTTAGTAGGATGCTCTTTAGCCTCCATGTATTTGAATTCTTTCTGACTTTCCTCTTGTGATTGAGTTCTAGTTTCAAAGCACTGTGGTCCAAAAATATGCAGGGAATGATCCCAGTCTTTTGGTACCGAGACCTGATTTGTGACCTAGGATGTAACTTCTTCTGGACAATGTTCCGTGGGCACTAGAGAAGAATGTGTATTCTGTTGCTTTGGGATGCAGTGTTCTGAATATAACTGTGAAGTCCATTTGGTCCAGTGTGTCATTTAAAGTCTTTATTTCCTTGTTGATCTTTTGCTTAGATGATCTGTCCATTTCAGTCAGGGGGGTGTTAAAGTTCCCTACTATTATTGTATTGTTGTCCATGTGTTTCTTTGCTTTTGTTATTAATTGGCTTATATAATTGGCTGCTCCCATGTTCGGGGCATAGATATTTACAACTGTTAGATCTTCTTGTTGGATAGACCCTTTAAGTAGGATATAGTGTCCTTCCTCATCTCATATTATAGTCTTTGGCTTAAAATCTAATTTGTCTGATATAAAGATTGCCACCCCAGCTTTCTTTTGCTGTCCATTAACATGGTAAATGGTTTTCCACCCCCTCACTCTCAATCTGGAAGTGTCTTTGGGTCTCAAATGAGTCTCTTGCAGACAGCATATTGATGGGTCTTGTTTTTTCAATCCAGTCTGATAGCCTGTGTCTTTTGATTGGGGCATTGAGCCCATTTACATTCAGGGTAACTATTGAAAGATATGAATTTAGTGCCACTGTATTGCCTGTAAGGTGACTGTTACTGTATATTGTCTGTGTTCCTTTCTGGTCTATGTTACTTTTAGGCTCTCTCTTTGCTTAGAGGACCCCTTTCGATATTTCTTGGAGGGCTGGTTTCGTGTTTGCAAATTCCTTTAGTTTTTGTTTGTCCTGGAAGCTTTTTATCTCTCCTTCTATTTTCAGTGACAGCCTAGCTGGATATAGTATTCTTGGCTGCATATTTTTCTCGTTTAGTGCTCTGAAGATATCATGCCAGTCCTTCCTGGCCTGCCAGGTCTCTGTGGATAGGTCTGTTGCCAGTCTAATGTTTCTACCATTGTAGGTTACAGATCTCTTGTCCCGAGCTGCTTTCAGGATTTTCTCTTTGTCTCTGAGACTCGTAAGTTTTACTATTAGGTGTCGGGGTGTTGACCTATTTTTATTGATTTTGAGGGGGGGTTCTCTGTGCCTCCTGGATTTTGATGTCTGTTTCCTTCCCCACATTAGGGAAGTTCTCTGCTATAGTTTGCTCCAATATACCTTCTGCCCTTCTCTCTCTTTCTTCTTCTTCTGGGATCCCAATTATTCTAATATTGTTTCATCTTATGGTATCACTTATCTCTTGAATTCTGCCCTCGTGATCCAGTAGTTGTTTATCTCTCTTCTTCTCAGCTTCTTTATTCTCCATCATTTGGTCTTCTATATCACTAATTCTCTTTTCTGCCTCATTTATCCTAGCAGTTAGAGCCTCCATTTTTGAATGCACCTCATTAATAGCCTTTTTGATTTAAAGTTGGTTAGATTTTAGTTCTTTGATTTCTCCAGAAAGGGTTTCTCTAATATCGTCCATGCTTTTTTCAAGCCCAGCTAGTATCTTTATAATCATCATTCTGAACTCTAGTTCTGATGTCTTACCTAATGTCCGTATTGATTAGGTCCCTGACAGTCGGTACTGCCTCTTGTTCTTTTTTTCGAGGTGATTTTTTCCATCTTGTCATTTTGTCCAGAGGAGAATAGATGAATGAGAGAACAAAATGCTAACAGGGTAACAATGACCCCAGAAAAAATATACACTAAACAAATCAGAAGAGACCTGAAACTGGGAGAAAAGAAAGGGAAAGAAAGATAAAAAAAAAAAAGAATATGATCAAATATCAGGCTGGTGCATAGATCAGTGCAACACCCAAATTTTGGGCGCATTTTGGTCTTTTAGAAGAAAGTGCCTCCCAAAATTTTAAGGAAAGAAAAACTTGTATATGTACAAAAATAAGGGTAAATACGATGAAGGGATGGAATATGACTATAAAGAGGAAAATTATAAAAGATTTTATAAAAGGAATTGATAAGATAAGAAGTTGGTTGAAAAAAGAAAGAAGAGGAATTTTAAAAAGTGGGGGTAGAGAATGTGATCAGGCAGGAGAGTAGAACAAAGCCATACACTAGAGATTTAGGGTATATTTTGGTCTGTTAGAAGAAACTGTATCCCAAAATTTTAAAGAGAGAACAACTTATATATATATGTATATATATACATATATATATACCAAAAATAAGGTTAACTACTATGAAGGGATAGAATATGACTCTAAAAATGCAAGATAAAAAAGATTTTTAAAAAAGGGATTAATAAGATGTTGGTTGAAAAAGGGAGAAAGAAAAATTCAAAAAAAGAAAAAGAAAATTAAAAAAATTAACTTTGAAAGACTAAAGAATCAGGGGGAAAAAGCCACGAAGTCTATGTGCAGTGTTCCCCTAATGCTGGAGTTCTGCTGTTCTCATTGATCGGTAAACTTGGTCTTGGCTTGCTGGCTGTTCTTGCTGATCTTCTGGGGGAGGGGCCTGTTGCCGTGGTTCCCAAATCTCTTTGCCGGAGGCGGAATTGCCCTGCCCTTGCCGGTCCAGGCTAAGTAATCTGCTCAGGTTTGCTCTCAGGAGCTTTTGTCCCCTGCAAGCTCTCGGTACAGCTTTGGAGGATGAGAGTGAAAATGGCGGCCTCCCAATCTCTGCCCCGGAGGAGCCGAGAACTCGGGGCCCCACTCCTCAGTGCGCCCCCAGAGAAAAACAGTCACTCCCATCTCCCCGTCTCCAGCCATACTCTCTGCTCACTCGGCCTGTGACCGCGCATTTCTATCCCTGGCACACAACCCCGTGTGGAGTCTCCAAACCCAGCAGATCCCTGTGGCGTGCTCCCACGCCGCCCTTCCCCGGGGGTGGAAGGTGAGTCTCCCCGGATCTGCTGCTTGTTGGGTCCCTGCTGGAAGAGCAGTGGCCCAGCTGTGCTGCGGATCACAGTTTATGGCCACCCCGAGCTGAGAGCCCGCGCCTCGGCTCCATCCCTGCAGCCGGCTTCCCCGCTCCGATCCCTGGGAGCTCTGCCGCACTCAGGCACCCCCGGTCTTTCTGTGACCCCGAGGGTCCTGAGACCACACTGTCCCGCGAGGGTTCCACCCCCCCGCTTAGCCACTGCAGCGACGTCCCTCGGCGGAGCCGACTTCTAAAAGTTCCGATTTTGTGCTCCGCGGCTCTAGCACTTGCCGGTAGCGGCTGACAAAGGCTCCCAACCCCCGGGGTCTCTCTTCCCATATATCGCCTCGGATTCACTTCTCCACACGTCCTACCTTCCAGAAAGTGGTCACTTTTCTGTTCAGAGAGTTGCTGCTATTCTTTTCTTCGATCTCCTGTTGAGTTTGTAGGTGTTCAGAATGGTTTGATCCCTATCTAGCTGAATTCCTGGGACCAGACGAAAACTTAGGTCTCCTACTCCTCTGCCATCTTGCTCAAGAATGCTCTAGTAACTTGTTTTTGATTAAGTCCTGACCTAGTTTTGTTTTTTTTTAATCTAGGCAAAATATAAGTGAAAAATGAGCGCCCAGTCAAGAATGCTGTGTCGACTCTGACTTTCTGTGTGCCACCCGTCTTCCCAACCCAAGCATAAAGAGATAGGACTATTTCAGAAATAAGAGTCGCTGACACCCATCCCCTGCCTTGCACAGAGCACCAGGAAATGGGGCATCCATCTTGTTCTAGTCTGAATCTTAGCTTCCTAAACTTTTTCTTCTAAGCAGGGATCTAAGAGTAGATAATGTCATTCCACTTGAGTTCATAACCACATCACTTTTATTATTTAACATGGACTCCACCCAGATTCCATGAGAAGAAGCAATACATCAGTAGCACCCAGTTAAAAGTAATTTTTAATATTCTTTCCCTTAATGACATCAAACCTAACCTTGTGATCAAGACGCTGTCAAGATAGAACTAACCAGATGATCTTCTGCTCCACCCCCGGTTACTCTTTTCCTCATTATTATATGAATTTCGTGTTATACTGTCATTGAAGTAAGGTGGGAGTCTTTGTTCCTGGGTGACCAGGAGTGGAAAATGTGCAGAGAAGTTGTGGCATCAACCTTCAGGATCTCTAGTCAGTTTCCCACAATTCTCTTGATTCCTCAGATTCTTGTGGTTAAAAGAATGCCAACTGTGTCAGAGCTTTGCTGCTTTCTGTTCCTGCATTGTCTGCCTCCTGCTTTGTGGGTTTGGCTGACCTACACGTTATCTATTGAATTTACTAATTTAACTCCTACTTGCCGATCTTGAGGCTTTTCCCCTAATCCTACAAAATTGAGGCCCCCTTGATTTATCATTTCCATTCAATAATATTTTTTAATAAAGACTGGCATTATTTAAATCTGGGCTGAGGTTTGCAATTGTAAGGACACTTAAATGTACTCTTTTCCTCTGTTTCATTACTACAGATTTGGGAATACTGTTGGTAAGAATTTATTCTAAAAGTGCCAACTTTCTTGGTTTTGATAAGCAATTTCTTGGTTTCAATAGATAATTATAGGATTTCAATAAGCAAGATAGTTCTGACCTAGAATGAGATTGATATCTGTCGTGAACTGTTTATCTTCTCTATCTCCTCAGGGCTGTCCTTGGAATTTTTAGTACTCATCACAGAAAAGCAGTAAAATTGCCTTTGACAATTCTGATCATATCCAAGAGAATCCAAAACAAAAAGTGCCACCCAAATTTGCCTGTCAGATAGTTTAGCATTTCAAAGGAGGTCTCTTCTAAGAAAAGCAGCTAGAGCCAAAGAAAACTCAACACTATTGTATCATAAATTCATCATTGCTAAGTTTTTTGGCTGGGAACCATGGCCTCCATGGTCTAGGGAAATATTCTTTAGAGTCTTAAAGTTCTCCTATGAATTTCTTAATTTATGTGTTTTTATGTCAATGATAATCTAAAAACAATATAAACATATTCTGGATCACATGTGTAATATAACCAAGAAATCAGTCCACAATTATACCAAATCCCTGAAACCAGATGTGTTTTAGAATTCACAGTTTTTCAGGTTTTAGGAAGATTACATGGTGCATATACTGTGTATTATATAACACCTATAGTGAAGGCTGGGGAAACCCCAGGAAATCAATCATATGAATATCTCTCTAGTGAAGCATATGAATATTTCTGTAGTGAAACTAAGTATGATAAACATAGAGTGTGAATAGACTATATTCTGAGGCATAAAGCAAACCTGGACAGATTTAAAATAATTGAAAATATTAAAATTATGTGTCTGACTAAAACGTAATTAGACTAGAAATCAATAAAAAGTTATTTGGAAAATCGCTCAAATTTTTAGAAATGAAATAACACACTTCTAAATAACCCATTTGACAAAGAGAAAGTCACAAGGAGGTTAGAACATATTTTAATGAATTAAATAGACAACATATAAATTGTGTGGAATGCAGCTAAAGCAACACTAAGAGGGAAATATATAGCATTAAATGTTTCAAAACAAAGGTCTCAAACCAATTTCCTAAACTTCTACCTAAGTATATTACAAAAAAGCAAATTTAACTGAAATCAATAAATAAAGGATTAAGCAATAAAAATAAGGCCAGAAATCAATGGAATTAAAAACAGAGAAAAGAGAAAATCAATAAAAGCCAAACCTATTTCTTTGAAAAAAAATCAGTAAAGTTGATAAAAAAATTTTTAGCTGAACTGCTAAAGAAAAAAGAGAGAACTCACAAATGAACAGTATCAGTGATGAAAAAGGAAACATCACTAAAGATCCCAAGGACATTAAAAAGGAAATAAGGGACTACTTTGAACAATTTTTTGCTAATAGAAATGGTAACTTAGATGCAATGGAAAAAATTGTTCAAATGTTATAATACCTACCACTCAAGCTCACTCAAGAAGAAACAAGTAACCTGAATAATCCTACACCAAATAATGAAATTAAATTTGTACTTAAACATCTTCCAACAAAGAAAACCCTGGGCTCTGATAACTTCACTGGCAAATTTTACCAAACAACAAAGGAAGAAATAACACAATTTTATATAAACTTTTCCTGAAAATAGAGGAACATGAAGCACATTCCTGCTCAGATTTTGAGGCCAGCATTACCCTGATACCAAGACCAAAGACATTTAAAGGAGAGCAAATTACAGACCAATATCCCTCAGGAGCATAAACACAAAAATTCTTAACAAAATATTAGCAAATAAAATGTAGGAATTAAATTATATTATGACCAAGTAGGACTTATCCTAGTAATGCAAGGTTGGTTCAACATTAAAACATCAGTGAAATTCATCATGATAATCTCGGTAGATGCAGAAAAATTATTTGACAAAGTTCAACATGTATTCATCAGGCAAACTATCTTCATTCTGATAAAGGGCTTCAATGAAAACAGCTGTAGCCAACCTCCTACTTTCCTATTCAAGATCGAATATTTCCTTTCCAAGATCAAGAATAAGGCAAGGGTTTTTATTTTCACCACTTCCAGTCAACATCATACTGGGAGATTCTAGCCAGTGAAATATGGCAATTTTTTGTTAAAGCACAGATTGGAAAGGAGCAAATAAAACATGTCTTTTTCTTCAGCAACGTGATTGACTATGTAGAAAATCCCAAATATTTTACAACAAACCTATTAGAACTACTATGTGAGTTTAGCAAGCTTTTCGGATGCCAGATGAATTACTGGTTGGACTATAAAATGGTTACTACCTCTGGTATAGATTAAAGTTAACCATACACTTATATTATGATTCAGCAGTTACACTCCATACTTATCCAAGAGAAATGAAAACATTGAAGACATTTCTCTTTATTTGTCCACACACAAAAAAATGAATGTGAATGTATTTAGCAGCTTTGTCCTTTTTTTCTTCAAGATTTTATTTAAATTCCAGTTGGTTAACATACAGTGTAATATATGTTTCAGGTGTAGAATTCAGTGATTCATCACTTACATACAACACCCAGTGCTCATCACAAGTATCCTCCTTAATACCCATCACCCATTTATCTCGTCCCCCCACCCACCTCCCCCCACCCCCCACCCACCTCCCCTCTCGTCCCCCCACCCACCTTGTTTTCTATAGTTAAGAGTCTATTTTCTGGTTTAGCTCTCTTTTTCTTTCCCCCCTATGTTTATCTGTTTTGTTTCTTAAATTCCACATATGAGTGAAATCAGATGGTATTCATCTTTTTCTGACTTATTTTGCTCAGCATAATACTCTCTAGCTCCCTCCATGTCATTGCAAATGACAAGATTTCATTCTTTTTTTATGGCTGAGTAGTATTCCATTGTGTGTGTGTGTGTGTGTGTGTGTGTGTGTATGTACACACACCACATTGAAGTTTTATTCTTAATTTTGGAAACAATTCCCATGTTGACCAATTGGTGAAAGGGTAAAGAAGTGGTAGTACATCCATAAAATAGAATATTACTCAGCAATAAGAAGGAAGAAACTATTGATACAATACAGATGAATCTCAAAAGAATTACACTGCATAAAAGAAGACAGTCTCAAATGGCTACACACTATATGATTTGACCCTCATATTCTAGCCTCTTCTAAAGTTAAGTGCCTTCCTCTTCTGGATAACACAAGGGTAATATTTTCTAATGAACATGTTTGTTAAAGGTAGAGAAAGCTGAAATGAGGAGTGCTTCAGGGAAAGTGTGAACAAGATCAGAGAGTTTATTCTCCAGCTGCGAAAGGATGAGTGTGTCAAGATGCAGAGCACAGTGAGATGATGAACAGAAAGCCCTTGACATCCTGCCACAGGGGCATTCCAACAGGTTAGAAAAAAATGTTTAAAAACACGGTATTTGCACAGATCAGGCAATAAACCAGCTTTTGTGAAAGAAAATTCAAAATACACAACTTGGCTGGATTGTTTAGATATGTGGCTATGTTATGCATTTTTCATCTTTAATTTTTAAATATCTACCATTTGAAAGAAGACCTTCCCGTGGCCCCATTCCCCCGCCAACTCCCATCACCATATCTTTACCCCTTTATACACAGCATCTCCATTTCACCCTCTCCAGATCTCTTACTCACCCATTCTAATCACTCCACTGAAATACCTTTTGTCAAAGTCATGAATGATCTACATGTTTTCAAATCCAGTGGTCAGTTCTCTGTTCTTAATCTATCTCAAAGCACCATTCGGTACAGTCGACCACTTATTCCTCAAGCTTCTAGGACACCATATTTTTCTGGTTTTTCTTCTCCTCGCTACCTGATTGTTCTCAGCTTCCTCCCTGGATATCTAAGTATTGGGGTGCTCAAGGACTCAGCCCAGCCACTGTCCCTCTTCTCTCCATAAATGGCCTCACCCAGTACCATAACTGTAAATACCATCTCTACACCACTGGCTCCCTGAAGGAAATATAGCAAGTTTACTTATTCAACACTCATTCCAAACTCCTCTAGCTTTCCTTCTAACACTCAAGAGGTTGTAAAGCTAAAATGGCATGTTTTTCTTATAGCTGGAGTGGAGACATGTGGCTGAATTTCTTCAACTCATATGCACCGGTGCAAAATCTGGGTGCACATGACTTGGAGAGATAGGGTCACCTTTCATGACCAAGGTGTATCTACTTTGTCTGAAGGAAGTCAGATAGATTTCCAGTGTCCAATCCCTAATGTCACAGTGGGTAGTACCAATAATGGTGTTTCTATTAGAACTTTCCCATGGTGTGGTTGGATGTTTGCCCTGGCTGCGTCATGTTTGGCTATGTAACATCCAGGTCTTGTTCTGTCTATTCTTAGAACCATGTAATACTCCATTTCTTTTTTTTTATTTTATTGAATTTTCTTTATTTGATCAGCCTATACAATTCTACATAAATTAAAAATATTTCATTTAGCACATTTTTTTAGATGTTATTTTTTTAAGTAATCTCTATACCCAACATGGGGCTCGAACTTAACAACCTTGAGATCAAGAGTCGCACGCTCTACTGACTGAGCCAGTTAGGCGCCCCCTTATTCAGCACATTTTTGTACTTTGACTTAGCCTAAATGCATAATACAGAATAAAAGTAGGAACACTACAACTGCTTTTTTCCCCACGTTTACTGATTAAGGATTATTAGAGTCCTATGTTTTTAATATGGAACTTCTACATCAGAGCCAACTTTTACTCTTCCTATGTTGCCTTTCCAGTTAGAGCTGAAGGTGTTACTTTTTATTTTAGTTCTTATGGTTTTTATTTTTCTTATTTTTTGAGTAGAGTTGACATACAATGTTACATTAGTTTCAGGTGTACCACATAGTGATTCAACATCTCTATATATTATACTATGCTTACTGCAAGTGTTGCTACCATCTATCATCATACAAGGCTATTACAGTATCATTGACTATATTCCCTATGCTGTACCTTTTATTCCTGTGGCTTATTCAGTCTGTAACTGGAAGCCTGTATCTCCCAGTTCCCTTCACCCATTTTGCCCATCCCTCCACCCCTCTCTCCTTTTGCAGCCATCAGTTTGTTCTATTTATAGGTCTGATTCTGCTTTTTGTTTCTTTGCTTATTCTTATTTTTTTGTTGTTGTTGTTTTTGAGATTCCAAATATGAGTGAAATCATGGTATTTGTCTTTCTCGGTCTGACTTATTTCACTTATCACAATACCCTCTAGGCCCATCCATGTTGTCACAAATGGCAAGATCTCATCCTTTTTTATAGCTGAGTAATATTCCATTGTATGTATACACTACACCTTCTTTTTCCATTCGTCAATCAATGGACACTTAGGTTGCTTCCATCTCTTGGCTATTGTAATACTGTAATAAACATAAGAGTGCATATATTATAGCATCCCATTTCTATTTAAACTGGCTAGAGGGGATTGTATTGTCTCTAATTAAGAAACCTGTGCAATACTACTCCCAAGTTTTTATTTCCAGCCAAGCACGTAACTTTAGATTCGTATTTCCAGATGACTACTTGATATCTATGCTTAGATATTCTGTGTTATTAGAATGACTTAGATATTCATTGTTACCATGTTAACAAATCAATTTTTGATATCCTCTCAGATTAGCTACTTCCCTAAGTTCCTTAACTCAGTAAATCACACCATAAATCTTGGGGTCTTTTTTGAGTCTTTTTTTATGATGAATTCATCTACAAATTCTGTTGGCTCAGTCTTTGCAGTGTATCCCTAATCTGACCACTTCTCATAGTTCCCACCCCTGACACTGGGGTTTAATATAACAGATTCCTAAATGATGTCCCTGCTTCTACCCTAGACCCACCACAGTCTGTTCTCACAATGATAAAGGGATCCTCTAAGTCCTCTTTAATCTGTATTGTGTTGCTTTTCTCATCATCGTTTCCCATGTGATATTGTTCACAAAGTCAATCATCTGACTCCCTAATTTGGTTGCTTTTAGATTACTGCTGAACTTAATGTAAGAGTAAAAAAATTCATAAGCATATTGCTTTCAAAAGAGGAGAGTTACATGAAGAATGATGATCTCAGTATGTCCTAACATCTTTGACTCATCTCAAAACTTCTATTTGTATTTAATGGAGAAACCATACTTTCAGATGCCCACACTCTGAACTTCAGAATCCTTTGACTTTCATTTCCTTTGTAGTGATCATTTCCTCTTCTAAACTTTTATTTATTTTTTCCTTGAAATGGTTCTCCTTTTTGTTCATTCGTTCCTCATTTACATTGCCATTATTCTACTACTGTACTTTATTGATCTATATAAAGAATATAAAATAATTTCATTACTATCTCTATGGCTTCAGGTTTTTCCTTCTCCAATTTTTCCAGCACAATGTCACATGGATGATATTTATCATTCTCGTACTACCAAAAAAAAAAATTTGTCTCCAAGCTCTAGTTTGGATGTCAAGCTCCTCCACTGTAACTGACCTGACCATCCATCCAGGCAGTCAGCCAGGCATCTATCTTAGGGGGGTGCCAGTCATTAAGAATAAGAAAATGATGAGCTGTATCTAGATAGCATCTATAAGCCAGGAAGTAGGTAATGAATGGCACCAACGCAGTACCATGAGACAGCTCAAAAGAGAGCAGGATCATCCTTTGGAGTGACCATTGAGGTCACACAGATGCTCTGGTTTGGGGATTTGAGGGTTATGAACCAAGGCAAGATGTGAGTTCATAGAATGGGACCTAGCCTATACTACTGTGGTTCAGGACTCTTGCTATGGAGATATCAGGAATTAGGTTAGACTGTGGGCTTCCTAGGCTAATCCATAAACTCTGTGAGGACAAGCGTCATGCAAGGATCTTGTGTAGTACCACCTTGTGTCCAGCCCGACTCCTTCCATAGTAGCTGACTGTAGAATGTATTAATAAATAAATTATTTATTTTTATTTTTTAAAAGATTTTATTTATTTGAGAGAGAGCGAGAAAGAGAGAGAGAGAGAAAGCATGAACATAGGGAGGGGCAGAAGGAGAGGGAGAGAATTCTCAAGCAGACTCCCCACTTAGCGTGAAGCCTGACGTGGGGCTCGATCCTAGGACCCGAGATCATGACCTGAGCCGAGATCAAGAGTTGGACATTCAACCAACTGAGCCATCCAGGTGCCCCTAAATAATTTAAAAGACAGAAAATGAATGTTTGTCTCGCTGGTTATAAAACCATGGTTCTCAACGGGGGGTGATTTTGTCCCCTAGAGGACATTTAGCAATGTCTGGAGACATTTGTGGTTGTCACGACTGGGGTGGGGTAGCTACTAGCATCTAGTGGGTGGAGGCCAGAGATGCTGGTAAGCATCCCACAATGCATAGGACAGCCCCCTCTACAAAGAATTATCTGACCCCAAATGTTCACAGTGCCAGAGAGGTTGAAAAACCATAGTTATAAAACATCACTTCAGCTATCTTTGTGTCTTTTATCTGGAAGTAAAGAAAAACATTTCTAATAGGTAGAAGAAAGCAATGACTTTGCCAACATTTTTACTCTAAGGAATTTGAAAAGTAACAAGATATCCCATTGGCTCTGGCGAATGGGCTCATTACACTAATGAAAATCCTGGCATTGTCCTTCTAAGTTCCAGAAGGAGAACTTGGCAGAAACCGAATATAATTGTGAAAAGACACAATGCCCTGGGAGAAACCTGCCTTAAGCACAGTCAACTACATAGAAACTTAGATCTTCAGGTTCTAACGGTGGCTAATTGAATCCATGAGAGGCTGCACGTGTAGGAGTCTCAAGTCTCCTAGTGCTTAAAATGCCACGTCTTCTAGAGTTGCCTTGAAAATGAAACTATAGAATTCTTTGAAGCCGGAAGTAATGCAGTGGGCTGACTTTATGAAATTGAAAAGTGGGCAAAAATGCTAATGTTTATTTTTTAGCTACCATGAAAGGCGAATATGTGGACTGCTACATTGCACCATGGTTCAGTAAGAGAGATGAATATTCTTCATGATGAAAACTCCTTTTTGCCCTCATGAAGGGGGCATTACCCATGGTGATGACTCAGTGTTCTTAAATATTCCGGCAATTGATGGAATACATTTCAGTGTAATATGCCCTCCTTTTAGGACTGTTTTCCAAGTTTTCTTTGTGTCAACTTACACCCCCAGAAATAAAACACATACCTTGGCTGAGATCACCTAGTCAAGGCAAAATAAAAAACAAAAAAACCAAAACCCCCAAGCACTTTTAAAAGGTCTGTTCGGGATACTAAAAGCAAGAGTTGTAGAGCAGATTGAACTCTTCAAAACCTACACATTTTTTAGACATAGATTTAAAAGTGCACCTTTGTTCCTGTCACACAAAAGAAAAGTAAACCTTTGTTTAATGGTTAACAATTTTTGGCAGCTACTACCTTTTCAACTACTCCAGGGCCAAGATGACTATCTGGAGAGGTGAATTACAGATCACTTAGGCAGGAGATTATGCCATGTTGACCCACTCTGAAGTTTGATTTTAAACAGTGATTATATTCTTATTGTGCAGGCTACATTTACTTGAGCCTTGTTATCTGGACTAAATGGTAATAGAGCAAGCAAATACATTTGTGCAAATGTTGAAAAAGAGCTCAGGGGCTGTAGGGAACCATATAACACAGCATGATGGTTCGGACTGAAGAAAAGTCTTGTAACAACCAAGAATTTACACTGAGATATTAATTAAAAAACTAGAACAGAACACACCAAATTGCTTATCTTTAAATCTACTTATTAATCTCTAGATGTTTGTATGACTCAACTGTGAACTAAAATGGAACTAATTCAAAATAAAGTCTTACCTGTTTCTAAATAAAGTAGAAGTTAAACTGGCATGGCAAAAAATTCCTTATATGGGTTTTATTCCAAAACAAAACCAAAATTTCATTTGCCTTAAGCCCCTAATGCAAAACACACACACACACACGCACACACACACTTCTTGATGGGACATCTTATTAATTCTCAATAGTTTTGAGAGCCTACTATGAATAGCCCTTGTTTGCAGCAGTGCCAGTTAAGAGAAGCATGTCCTTCTGTTAGTGGACAAATAAAGAGGTGGGGGCATGGGAAGGGGTTCTTTATAAAGAACTTTATAAAGCGCCAACCCAAGTATTCACTGCCAACCAAATCAGTCGGCTACACTGTTTAATAGTGGCAGTCATCTGTTAAGTGTTTTGATCTGTGGGTTAAATGATATGCCAATTCTGTACTCTTAATATCTGCCTTATAATCTCCAGTTGCTGCTGTGTAATAAAAATATAATTTGAAATAGCTAAGCTATAACTTGGGTAAAATCTGAACTAAGCTTAAACTCCTTCTGAAAATTGAGTGGAACCTCAATCATTTGGAGGTAGGACCTCAAATTTTTTAGCTTCCACCTCACATCATAAGCAAATTAAATTTAAACAAAGCAACTTTTAAAAAGACACATTTGAGGCAATTGGGGATATTTGAGCATAGGCTAAATATTAGAGGACATTAAGGAATTATCGTTAATGTTGTTACTTGTGATTACATTTTGTTTTATTTTTGAAGTTATTCAAGGGATTCATACTGAAATACTTAATAGTGAAATGAGATGAAGTATGAGATTTGCTTAAAAGGACTCCAGAAAAAACAAACCAGAAAATGGTGGTGGTACTAGATGAAACAAATTGGCAAAAAAATGTTGATCATCATTGAAGCTGGGTGAACAGTTTATGCAGATTTATTATATCATTCTCTCTACTTCTGTGCAAATTTTTAAAAATGCTAGAAAACAACAATAATGGGGGCGCCTGGGTGGCTCAGTCGGTTAAGCATCTGCCTTCGGCTCAGGTCCTGATCCCAGGGTCCTGGGATCGAGCCCCCCGTCAGGCTCCCTGCTCAGCAGGGAGTCTGCTTCTCCCACTCCCTCTGCCCCTCCCTGCCCCCCCCACTTGCCCGTGCTCTCTTTCTCTCAAATAAATAAATAAAATCTATATAAAAAAAAAGAAAACAGTATCAGATTACTTTCCAGGTAAAAAACAATGTAAAAAAACCCACCTAGGATAATTTAGAACATCAAAACTTAAAGGGATCACAGTGAGATATCAATGTACATGTGTCAGAATGGTTAAAAACTAAAGAAACAAATAATAAAAAAAAAACTAAAAAAACAAATTATTTGGTTTTTTTAGTTAAAAACTAAAAAAACAAATAATATCTAGCAATATCAAGTGTTGGCAAGGATGTAGAGCAATGGGAACTGATACATTGCTGGTGGAAATGCAAAATGGTCAGGTCTCCTTGAAAAGAGTGTAGCAGTTTCTTGTAAAGTTAAACAGAGAGGGACACCTGGGTGGCTCAGTCGTTAAGCGTCTGCCTTCGGCTCAGGTCATGATCCCAGAATCCTGGGATCGAGTCCCACATCGGGCTCCTTGCTCAGTGAGGAGCCTGCTTCTCCCTCTCCCTCTACTGCTCCCCCTGCTTGTGCTCTCTCTCTCTGACAAATAAATAAAAATATTAAAAAAAAAAAAGGTAAACATAGAATTATATGATGCAGCAGCCCTACTCCCAGATATTTACCCAAGAGAAATTATAATTTATATTCACTCTAAAATCTGTATGTGAACATTTATAGTGGCTTTATTCATAATTACCCAAAACTAGAAACAACCCAAACATCCTACAACTGGTAAATGAATGAACAGTGGTATTTTCATATAGTAAAATACTATTCAGGAATAAAGGGAACAAACTACTGGATACGTGTGCTGTCTTTGGCACAGTGGTAGGCACCTTTCTGAGTCTTATTTTTCTTTGCTTCTAAGTTGACCGTATCAAAGGAACATGTTTACACAAAAACATGTACATGGATGTTCATTGCAAAATTATTCCATAATAGCCAAAAGGTGCAAACAACTCAAATGTCCATCAACTAAGGAATAGATGGACAAGGGCGCCTGGGTGGCTCAGTCGGTTGAGCGACTGCCTTCGGCTCAGGTCATGATCCTGGAGTCCCAGGATCGAGTCCCGCATCGGGCTCCCTGCTCAGTGGGGAGTCTGCTTCTCCCTCTGACCCTCTTCCCTCTCGTGCTCTCTATCTCTCATTCTCTCTCTCTCTCAAATAAATAAATAAAATCTTTAAAAAAAAAAAAAAGGAATAGATGGACAAACTATGGTTTATCCATACAATGGAATATGATTCAGCTAAAGAGGAATGAAATGAATCATGCTACAATGTAGATGAACCTCAAAAACATTATGCTAAGTGAAAGGAGTTAATCACAAAAGACCACATATTGCATGATCCCGTTTATACAAAATGTCCAGAATAGGCAAATGCATAGAGATTTCGAGGGCTGGGGGGAGGAGGGAATGGCAAGTGACTGCTACTGGGTACAGAGTTTCTTACTGGGGTGATAAAAATGTTCTGGAATTAGATAGTGATGATGATTGCACAACTCTATAAATATACCAAAAACCACTGAATTATTCACTTTGAAATGATGAATTTTATTTTAAGAGCAGTAGTCTTTTGGCACTTTTTGCAAAAACATAAAATTGTTGGTTATCTTTTATGGGTACAAATCACAAAGTCCTGGTGAACTTTGGATCTGGATGCCTGGCATGTAGCAAGGATTCGATGTTAATATTTCCCAAATGCATGATTCTTTTGGATAAGAACCATCTCTGTTTAGTTTGAAGATGTTATCAAACTTCCTTTTCTCATTTATTCAGTCCTTTCATTAGAAGAATTTTACCTGAATGTTCCTCCAATTTGGACTGAGGAACCTCCATTAGAACTGAAAACTTTTCCTTAAAACTCTTTGCCAGTTGCACGCAACTCTCTGTGAATTCCTTCCAGCTAAATATTCCATCACTCTTCTGTTCATTAAAAGAAATGAATTCCAGCAGCTCGGCTTTGTAAACAACTTTGCAATAAAAAACAAGTGTTCACATTCAATGAATGAAAACCATTTTAGACAGGAAATGGGCTTCAGGTTCCAAATTCAGTGCCTGTGTTCCAAACAGAAATGTGATTAGGAAAATATTGAAATGGGAATCGGGAAGCTTTTTCTCTAGATAATTAATTGAAGACTTTTCTGCTCCTTCAAAGTTGAAAGAAATAGTGATCTCAACACTCTTAAGGAAGGATTCCTATATCAGATATTCAGGTGGAAATGAGAAGAATCAAATACTATCCTTTATTTGCTGGGATGAGAAAAGATTTTGAAACTGCTTCTGTCTGCTGAATACTGTTTCAGGTATCTGATGTGGGTGGGAGTAATAAACTTGGAATAAGAAAGCTTGGGTTCTAATCCCAGTTGTTTTGCTTTCCTGCTATGTGACCTTGGACTTGATGAAATGAGGGTAATACTGCCTAACTAGAAAAGTCACTGTGCAGTGTAATTGATAATAAGTAGAGGAAACCCAGTGCACAGGCGCTGATAACCCCAGATGTAATGAACCAAACTGAAATATTTATGGAGTTGTATTATGTGCAAACCACCGTGCTAGTGGAGATGACACCCTGAAGAACAAGCACTTAATATCCCTACCCTCACAGAGCTTACAGTCCGGTGAGGAACACTGCCAACTTCTTAGGCAATGGGAACACGACTTTTCTTTTGCTTGGTCTTCATTCGTCTGTATGAGTGAGTGTGGTGGTGTTCTATATGGTCATTTTCAAGGGCACGGCAAGGAAACAAGAATATTTTAAAATGAATATTGTCGTGATTGGGCAACCAAAGAGTTCAGACTAATAAAACTTATAAGTGATACTCTGAATATTCAGTGGGAAGGTAAGTGAGAAACTGGAACAAATCAAGAGTTTTGTGAACTAAGTATTTCACGCAGAAGGAATTGTCCCCCAGGTGGGGAACCAGAACCCATTAAGGAAAAGATAGTGCAATCCTGCCTTATCTTAGAGGTTTCCTTTGTAACTTTTGGACATGTTAATTTCATCAGCCCCCCCCCACCACTCCTGCTTTATGTAACTGTTAGATTGTAACTCAAGGACTTTCATAAATTTAACCACAAGTTTTAGAACCATTGAAGAATTATGTCAGCATCTTTCAGATTTTTTTTCTTTACAACGAGAAATCTGGAAATTCACTTTCCTCTTACAGCCAAGGAATTAGAGTGGGAAGTTTTGATCTAGATCAAAGTAGTACTGCTGGTCTTACTCAATTTTTATTAACCCAAGACTTTGAAGCATGAGGTTGACATTAGGTTGTTTCTGAAGCTCCTTGGTCCCTATTCTCCCACACATCTAGGTACTTACTTGATTCCTGTGCATTTCATGATTTTAAATGGAATTTCTCAATGTATATTTTAAATGATGGTGTTCGGCTCCACAGCCCAGGAAATGACTATGGATGTGATATTTCCTTTAAAATCTTGGAACATTTCAATAATTATACATTTAGTTGAGAATTCATGTTATTTCCAAATCAAAGAATATGCTGTTCAAATAATTTATTCAAATATTGAGCTGATCTTTCAAAGGGAATGATCCACATGATGGTTTCTAATATATACACCAAGAAAAGCCCCCGGGTATCTGGAAGTCAACAAAAAGAAACTGAATAAAGTCATTGCGTGCGCTGAAGAACTTTCTCAGCTCATGACTTGCACATTTGTAGAAAGATTGCAATTTGAAATACTGTTGATTCATATTATTGCTTACTTGAGGCAACGAAATATTTCTATATCCCAAGGCCCATATGATGGTACCACCCACTTCTTTTCTATTGGCAATTCCAAGTTTTTTAAATCAAAACCTCAGAGTGGAGTCCTAAAATTCCTTGGTGGTGAATATTTTTCAGTGAAGCCATATCTTACAACCACATCTGCTGAACCGTAAGGTTTGTCAGCCTGTGGTCACCCTCCAACTACCCTGTGGCCTACTTAATTTATGCCTGAAGGAATGCATGAATATAAAAATCAGAATATTCATAGCCCTAAGACTCAAATTATTCCATAGTCTGTTTACCGGTGTTTGGGTATGAAACTACTATTTTATTCTTTTCACAAGGTAAAAGCAAAGTGCTGGCAAGTTTCTTACCTGAAATACTGTTTGCTTAATATTTCAACTCCAATGTTACAGAGTAGTAGATTGAGACATGGATCCATGTATGTCTTATACCAATATGCGGTCTAATGAAATTGAAAACGTGAAAACGTCTTTTTGGTATTTTACTGAAATTGACTCTTTTACTTCAAATCAAATCTTGGAAGTATGACACCAGTTCAAAATTAAGTTTGTAGGGAACTAATAAGACATTAAGGAAACTGATAATATTGAAAGGGATTTTTCTCTTTTTATTCATCCCCCAGATGAGTGGCTGTATATTTTGCCTGTCTTGCATTGTGTTTGCATCTGTATAACTTCCAAATCTGCTAAAATTATAAAATATCATAAAACTAAGTTAGCAAAGAATTCCAAAATGTTTTCGTGCTACTTGAGAATAAATATATAGAAATGCCTTTACCGGGATTCCAGGTATAGAGAAAGGATTTCAAAAAATCAAGAAAAACCCAGAGGGTACAAGGAAAATAGAATTAATATCTCACTCCTAAAAGGGTTAGTTAAATGCTTTTTATATATATATTCTTACTCTCCTAGAGCAAAATTACTTGAAGTTCCCCTTTAGTTCATCCTCCTCTATTTAGCCACCATTATGTTCTAAAAGCTTATATTTCAAATGTATAATGTTTAAGAAGAACATTAAACAAAACACCAGGTCCGAGATGAATCAAAGGATGGAGAGAATGTTAGTGTTTTCCTTATTTCAACCTCCTGAAGTAGTTTAAGGTACAAGAACTTGGTTCTCCGCGGAGAACTGGCTCTCCACAGAGAACTGGCTCTCCAAATGCTTTAGATGTTTTAAAAAAAATAAGGATACCCAGCCCACCTTTGGAGATTCTGATTCAGTAGGTTTTGTTAGGATTCTGGGATTTAAAAAAAAATGAGGTTTGTAATGTACAGCTAAGTTTGAATTTCCCAAAGATGCTTGATCATTAAGCCTTACCAGGGAAACATTTCAAAATGCATGGGCTGGTGGAACCCAAGAATCGCTATCCCAAATTCCATGGGTGATTATTATGATACTAAAGCTTGGGAAATGCTGATCAAGAGACAAAATTGGAAGGCAGGTTTAAATAACTGGAAAGTTGGGTATTCATCCTTTCTGATGGCTGAGTAATATTCCAGCCATCAGAAAGGATGAATACCCAACTGTTACATCAACATGGATGGGACTGGAGGAGATGATGCTAAGTGAAATAAGTCAAGCAGAGAAAGTCAATTATCATATGGTTTCATTTATTCGTGGAACATAAGGAATAGCAGTGAGGACATTAGAAGAAGGAAGGGACAAATGAAGGGGGGGAAATCGGAGGGGGAAACATACCATGAGTGACTATGGACTCGGAGAAACAAACTGAGGGTTTTAGAGGGGAGGGGGGTGGGGGGATGGGTTAGCCCGGTGACGGGTATTAAGGAGGGCACATACAGTATGGAGCACTGGGTGTTATACGAAAACAATGAATCATGGAACACTACGTCAAAAACGAATGATGTACTGTATGGTGACTAACATAATAAAATAAAATTTAAAAAATGTTTAAAAGTAAAAAAATAAATAACTATGGAAAGTATGATACAAATGTAGATTTTGTTATCTTTCATTGTATTCACTGATGACATGTTTAGCATAACATTTCTAAAACAAGTGTTGGTCTTGACTGAAAATAATACTATATTCATCTTTCGAAGAATTTGGCTTTTCTGAGCTTATAGAGGTGGGAGGAGCCTATATAGGGAGCAGTATTAGAAAGAAGAGATACCTTCCCAACCAGCAAAATCATCAGGATCAACCCTAGGGCTCAGGGCACTGACATTTTATAGCCACTATTGCTCTATATGCAGACCATCTGTGTACAAAAGTGATTGTGTTCTCATGAGATCGTGACCCCACTTTCCAGGATAAAATCCTAAGATTTCAAGTCATCCCTCTAAGATAGGGTATCCCAAAGTGTTAGTTCTATCTGAGGATCATAGTACTGTGAAAGAGGTAATTCCATGAAAAATGAGCTGTGTGGACAAGCAATTTGGGGAAACATGGGATTTTATATTCATCTCCTGGAGATCCTAGCACATATTAGCATATTTAAAGCTCTGATAAATCCTGCATGCCTGGTTACCATTGCTTAATCCACATTTTTCAAATTAACACAGAATTCTTTTTTTTTTTTTAATAGGAGTACCTATTCACACTGGACAATCTGCTTCTTGGAGAAATCTTGAGGAACATTGTTTTAAGGTACTAATACGGTACTGGCATCTAGAATTATTTATGGGATTTAATACTGATGACAAGGAATAGGCATTTACTCTGTCCTAAGAAGATGAAATTAAACAGAAAATTAGGTACACTGGAAAAAACATTAGTAGCTGATGGAAATGACCACATGGAACAAAGAAAAGAGATTTTCTGTTTTATATGTCTGTTTATATTGCGGGATTTAGGGAATCAAACAAGTTACGGAACTCTAATTTCTAAGTTGAGCAAGAGGCACACGTTAAATACTACTGGTTACTCTTTGCTCTGTTGGTTGCTGTGGACGCTACCAAAGGATATGGGATACAGAGCTTATAACAGAGTTGTGATATTAATAGTGAATGTTTATTGAGTTCCTGACATGTGCTAGAGTCCAGTCTAATGCTTTACATCTATCATCTTGCTTAATCCCCACAATAGCCATGTAAGTACTGATATTATGCCCATGTTTTCTGGATTAGGAACTTTTCTAAGTCACACTGATAATTAGTAGTGAAGCTGGTATGTACGGCCTGAAGCTTTCACTCCAGAAATTCCAAGTGTGACCATTATGCTACAAGGCCGCCAGACTGCACCCATGGGTTGTTGCTTACTAGGCATACAGAAGGAAAGATTACTGGGCTTGGGGGGCTCATCTAAAAACTCCCCATTTTCTGAGGCCTTACTCTAAAATCTCAGCTTTGTTCAACTTAAAATATATTTTTTAAATGTATATTTATATTTTAATCTATTTTAAAATATATAAATATGTATGTATGTATGCAGCAATACATACAATCAGTATATATGCGTGTATCCCATATGTTTGCTTGAATGAACATTCCTACCTCTTCAAGGAAGCTCCTACCCCTTGCTTTTGTAGGAACTCTGTGTTTTGAAAAAAAAAGCTTGGCCAAGTTCATTTTTACCCTCCGACTGCAGTGACAGGCTACATGTGAAATTTCAGTCTCGTTGGGACTCTATACATGGGCAGATTTCATAGTCTGTCATTATTTCCCAGCAACATGGAATTAACAGCCTTTCCTTGTGTTTGTTGGCAATTTTTGGTTCCTCAGTCCTACTGAGATACTATAAGCATGAAGCAACCCTGCTGGGTTACGAGGAGTTTTAGTCTAGCATACTAGATATGATTTCAGGCAAATCCCACTTGTTCTTTTTCTCTTGGTTAAGTTTGCTCTTCTCCCATCCCTGTGGGCTTCTATCTTTGAATATTTATTTACGCTTCTCTTGTTTTAGAATGCAGGCTTTCTTGTATCATGGGATCCTTTCAAAATATGAAGTCGACCGTGGAGATGACAAAACACTCTTATTGAATTATCTTTTCTTCTGTTGCCTTATTCCCTGCAGCTTCTTGGTGGGGGGCTAGGGCAAGGCTTGCTACTGACTGGGTGCCAAGCTGTTCACCGTATCACGTGTGTTGACCGTACACATGGTGAGCGCTCCTGTGCAGGACCAGGGGTGTCCTTGAATAAGCCCCTTCGCTTCCAAATTCCTTCCAGGATGACTTGCCTATTTCCTGTCCTGCTGATCGCACCCTTGGAAGGGATTTGAAGTCTGGAGTGTCTTTGATGTTTTCTTCTGGCCATGCCAAAGCCTCCCCAGGAGACAACAGGCTCTCTCAAGCCTGTGCAAATGGGTTTTTAAGTCAGTGTGTCTGCCAAGCTGTTGTGTTTCTTTGCTCTCTCTTTGATGTCCATCTAGCATGGTGCCTTGTGTGCCTCACCCAATGCCTGGCATGTAGCAAACTCTCATTACCATTGCCTTGGTATGGAAACTTGCATGGAAAATATTTCTGGAACTCCCTCCTACCCATCCCAAGTTTATTTCCTTCTTCCTGTTCCGTCGCCTTCCCTCTCCCCTCTACCGTACAGACATTTGCCAGATGTTAAAGAAATTCAGTAAATTGAAATAAAACAAAACAAAACAAACAAGTAAAACCAAGAAGAGATAAGAATGCAGTTTCTTTAAATAACAGACTGCAGGGTTGGAATAAATGGAAGTGTCACTTTACTCATATACTGAGAATTTACGGTTTCAAGCCTTCGGGTCTCTTGACCAGGCTTTGGACTCATCTAGTGAGCCCAGTTTAAATGTATTCTGCTCTTATTCTTTCTGAGGTGTGAGAAGAGTATTTATGGAGGGCCTGATCCCAAAATGAGGTGTTAACAAATCAGACAATCCCTTTCACCACCTATCGACACATACCTAGAGGTCGACTGGCAACTTTCACCACATTCATTTTATTTTATGCTTGCTAGTTGGGTTCCAAATGAATTTTTTTTTCCATGAAGAAATGAGTGAAATAAAACACAAGGGGTGCAACTTTAAGGATGCTATGTTAAATTTAGAATTTGGATAGAGCACCAATGTCCTTAAAAATATACGGGCATATACTTCAATTCCTAGACGCTTAGACATCGGAATGTTGCAGTGTGGCTCCCCGGGAGGGAGTACAAGGGAGGATGTTGAGGTGTGGACACGCTAAGGGATTTGAGTCCGAGGTCATCACTGAGTCATGTTTTCTCTCAAGACTCTAAGCATTCTTTTCTCTTTCCTCCTGACTGGTGACTCCAGTTCTGCTTCTTCTGGGAGTCTCTGACATTCTTCTTCCTTTTCTACTTGAATTGTTCTACCTGGTGCGTGCCATTCTTGCGTATTTGGTGTTTCCTTCCAACAATTCCAGCAGATGCTTTTCCTCTTTCCTTTCCACTTTGAGTTTCCACCAAGTGGAAACTCAAAGTGGAAGTGCCTACTTCTGCTTCAGTCTCTGCTGATTTGTTCGTCTTGGTTGATATCTACAACGAATGACTTGCCAATGGTAGATTATTAAACCTCGCCTAGTTTGGGCAGACTTTAGCCCGAGCAGTATTTCCCAGGGGGCTGGTCAGGCTCTATGGGGCCATAAGATTGGTGGCATCACGTCACTTTGAATGATGATAAATAATGCAAAGGGAGGGGCAGTGTTTAGGTGAATACAGGCAGAAATATTACTTCTGTTTGCTCTTCATTAACTATGGAATGGCGAGACGCAGAGGCACAGATAATGCAGGTACCTAAACACGATATTTGCATGAGCCTTCAGGGTGCTTTCCTGGCAATGCAATTTAAATGTGAGCCTTTTGATGTTCCAGACATTCACATCTTACACACCAGGGGTGTTTAAACACTGGACTGAGGCACAGGGCAAGTTGTCCAGATTACTTTTGAAATCCTGCCTTCGAACCTCATTTGCTGAAGTTGGGCTGCAGCCCATTCTCTACTGCTTCTTGTAGCCTCCGCTGTTCTGCCTGAAGATATGTGTTTTCGCAGTTCAACCTGCCTTTCAAGTGCAAGAGAGATCATCATTAGAAGTGTCAGCTCAGCATTTCTGCCACTCTGTGCTTCCTCCTTCTGGGGAGAGCATAGCTCAGAACGTCTTGCCAAAGAAATGTTCAACACACGGAGTGTGGTCTCTGGCAATGATCCTCTTTCATGATTATGGTCAAATATGTTTTCAGAGGAGATAAATACATCAATATATGAATAAATACAGCAATATACAAATATCAAATATATAAATTTCTTAAAAATTTATATTTATAGGGGCACCTGGTTGGCTCAGTTGGTTAAAGCGTCTGCCTTCGGCTCAGGTCATGATCCCAGAGTCCAGGAATTGAGCCCGGTGTCAGGGCTCCCTGCTCGGTGGGGAGTCTGCTTCTCCCTCTGCCTGCTCTTGCACTCTCTCTCTCTCCCTTTCAAATAAATAAATAAAAATCTTTTAAAAAATTATATTTATTTATGTATTAATTTGTTTACTTAAAAGAAAACCTACTTCTTGCTAGAGTGAAAGAAGGATTTGCCTATGATAAAAATCATGGAAAATAAGGAGTTAAGGAAACCATAGGACCAAATGTCTAAACAACAAAAAGTGTTGCTCTAAATATACAATTTTTTGAGTTCTTCATAAGTATTTGTGGAAATTTTATAATATGCCTTACACCGTCTTAGGTGTGCTGGTGTCTAAAAAATAAATACAAGAGATTATCTTTGCAGACAAGGGCTTTACTATTTTAAAAACAGAAACTTTGCATTGGGCACCCAGATGGCATTCAAAAAAAAGTTGAATGAAAGAATATGCATTCAAATTATGTTGGTCATAAGAAATGGAGAAAGAAATGCTTTACTTTCACTTAATGCCAAAACCAACCTAAATTTAGAAATGTTTGCTCACGAAAAATAGTTCAGGGCTTCCTTAGCAATATGTCCCACTCAGCAAAACTTCTAGTGATTTACCATCCTGTCTTTGCCTAGAATACACTAATAGCAAATAGAGACTGAGAGAAGGGAAAAGAGAATTAGGCAAACAGGAGGGCCATGATTCATTTTAGAAAAGTATTTCCCTTCGTCCATGCCTAAAGTTGATTATAAATTATTAGATTAAATTGTAGTCTCTCTCTTTTAAAAAAATATTTTATTTATTTAAGATTTATTTATTTGACAGGGAGAGACACAGCGAGAGAGGCAACACAAGCAGGGGGGTAGTGGGAGAGGGAGAAGCAGGCTTCCCGCGGATCAGGGAGCTGGTCGTGGGGCTCGATCCCAGGACCCTGGGATCATGACCTGAGCCGAAGGCAGACGCTTAACGACCGAGCCACCCAGGCGCCCTGTAGTCTCTTCTGAACCCCCAATGGGACCATTCAGAGGATGGTCAGAAGACAAACTGGAATGCCAACCAAGCCTGCCTTACATGTACTTGAGACCACTGAGATTAAATTCTACCACACCCTGAATGCTTCAGCCGACTATCAGATGTAACTGTAAACATTCAAGGTTCTTAGACATGAATGTGCTAAGCTTAAACATTGTTTTCTATACAAAGACTTTTAGATTGTATTACATTATGTATTACGGTACAACAGACAGCTCCTCCTATACCCACAAACATTTGCTGATTCTTTTGCTGTCTCCCTTCTCCTGGGCCTCTTAATACTCAGCTGCTGCCCAGGACTCTGTCTAGCTGTTTCATAAAGAATCTGTGGTTGATAACAGAAAGGACTGTTTTTCCTTTTGGCTTGGGCAATTTGAATGGCTGTGTTAAGCAGCCCATGACACTAACCCAGGAAATGTTGGAAGGTGATGACACAAAGGACTCAGTCTGAAGACCGATTGTCTGCTCTTGCATCAGATTGTCCCCGGTTTTGCTTGACATGTAAGAATGGGATAGAAGATTACAGTCATTGGAATTGTGTCCATTTGCATAACAGCCTTGTTTACATAGCATGTGGATTGGACATATTGTGCGCTCAAGGGTGAATGGATCTCAAGTGTGAGGTTTAACGGAACATAATGCATTTGGATGGGTTCCCCTATTCTCGCTACCAGAAGCCTGACCCTGCTGTCCTGTGTGGATGTAAAGGCACCCCATTAGCCATGGTTTTGAAAAGTGGTATTTTCTGCTGCTTGTATAGAAACTGAAAATAGAAAGCCAGAAAGAAATTTGAGATTGCAGGTAAACCCTCAGCTCCAGAAACCCTTTGTTATAAACAAGAAGGGACATGTGCTCATTATTTTCATGTAGCTAAGAAATAGAAGTTCAACTTAAGTTTAAATGTAATTTAAACTAAATTCCTATGACAACTCTTAACAGGTTAATTAAATTTGCCCAGGTGCTTAAATGCACTACTGGGCATATTTTCTGTAGTTTTGTTCATCACACTCCAGAAAAACAACAATTATAGAAGTACATTTGGGGGAGGGGGTCACTAACATCTCTTTCAATATTTAATGGGTGCTAGACTAGTGCTTCTCAAATGAATTCTAAATAAAATTTAGTGAATCAAATTCAATAATATATTAAAAGGGATAACACATCATGATCATGTGGAGTTAATCCCAGGAATGCAGGTTGGCATAAAATATGAATATCAACCAATGTAATTCACTATATTAGCAAACTAGAAAAAGAAAGAGAAAGCTATGTGATAATATACACAGAAAAAGCATTTGTCAAAATCCAACATCCATTCCTGACAAAACCTCTCAGCAAATAGGAATAGGAGAGAACTTCCTCAACCTGATAAAGGGCATCTATGAAGAACCCACAGCTAACATCATACTTCTGATGAAAGACTGAAAGCCTTCTGTCTAAAATCAGAAGCAAGATCGGGATGTCTATTTCATCACCTCTATTTAACATTGTACTGGAGATTCTAGCCAGAGAAGTTAGTTAAGGAAAAAGAAATAAAGATTGGAAAGAAAAAAGAAAAACTGTCTATATTCACAGATGACATCATGGCCCCTGTAGAAAATCTGGGATAAATTGGATAAAATATCCAAAAGAAACATGCAGTTAAAACTATAAAACATTCCTGAGAGAAGTTAAATAGTTACCCGCATAAATAAACAGATATGCACTATTCAGGTGTCAGAAGACTCAATCAATATTGTTAAGATGTCATTTCCCCCCAAGTTGGCTAATAGATTCAATGCAATCCTAATCAGAATCACAGCAAGATTCTTTATAGATGACAAACTGATTCTAAACGTCACGTGGAAATGCAAAGAACCTAGAATAATCCCAACAGCATTTAAAAAGTAGAACAAAGGTAGGCTAACACTACCTTATGTCAAAAATTATTATTAAGCTGCTATAATCAAGCCAGTGGGATATTGAACATAAAGATAAACAAATAGGGGCACCTGGATAGCTCAGTAGGTTAACCACCCGACTCTTGATTTCGGCTCAGGTCATGATCTCAGGATCCTGGGATCGAGCCCCATGTTGGGCTCCACACTCAGCGGGGAGTCTGCTTGAGGATTCTCTCTCTCCCTCTCCCTTTGTCCCTCCCCCTGCTTGCTCTCTCTCTCTCTCTCTCTCTCAGATAAATAAATAAATCTTTTAAAAAAAAGATAGACAAATATATCAGTGGAATAGAATAGGGAATCCAGCAATAGGCCCACATATATATGGACAGTTGAATTTTAACATAGGTGCAAAAAACAGAGAAATCATAGTCTTCTCAAAAAATGGAGCTGGAACAATTGGATGTCCATACATAATCAAAAAAAGCAAAAGAAAAATGAAACTTTGATCTCTGTCTCACACCACATATACAATATATATGATCTGTGATCAAAATGTAAAGCCTAAAACTTCTGTAAGAAAACAAAAGAGAAACTTTTCATCTTGAATTAGGCAGACTGCTTAGATACAACACCAAAATATGATCTATCAAAGAACACATTGATAATACATACTCTTTTTTTATTAGTTTCAGAGGTAGAATTTAGTGATTCATCAGTTGCGTATAACACCCAGTGCTCATTATATCATGTGCCCCCCTTAATGCCCATCACCCAGTTACCCCATCCTCTCACCCCCCCTCCCCTCCAGCAACCCTCAGTTTGTTCCCTAGAGTTCAGCGTCTCTTACGGTTTGCCTCCCTCTCAGTTTTCATCTTACTTTATTTTTCCTTCCCTCCACCTATGTTCATCTGTTTTGTTTTTCAAATTCCACATATGAGTGAAATCATATGGTATTTGTCTTTCTCTGCCTGACTTATTTCGCTTAGCATAATACCCTCTAGTTCCATCCACATCGTTGCAAATGACAAGATTTCATTCTTTTTGATGGCTGAGTAATATTCCGTTATTCTTTATCCATTCATCTGTCAGTGGACATCTGGGCTCTTTCTGTAGTTTGGCTATTGTGGACATTGCTGTGATAAACTTTGGGGTGCGTGTGCCCCTTCAAATCACTATGTTTATATCCTTTGGATAAATACCTTGTAGTGCAGTTGCTGGGTCATAGGGTAGCTCTATTTTTAACTTTTTGAGGAACTTCCATACTGTTTTCCACGGTGGCTGCACCAGTTTGCATTCCCACCAACAGCGTAAGAGGGTTCCACTTTTTCTGCATCCTCACCAACATCTGTTGTTTCCTGAGTGGTTAATTTTAGCCATTCTGACCCATGTGAGGCGGTATCTCATTGTGGTTCTGATTTGTATTTCCCTGATACCGAGTGATGTTGAACATCTTTTCATGTGTCTTGTTGGCCATTTGTATGTCTTCTTTGGAGAAATGTCTGTTCATGTCCTCTGCCCACTGCTAGGCTGGATTTTTTGGTTTGGGGGGATAAAACAGACTTCATCAAATTAAAAATAAATTGGTTCTTTGAAAGTCACAGTTAAGGAATCAAAAGACAAGCACAGACTACGATAAAATATTTGCAAATCATATATCTGATAAAGGACTTGTATCCAGAATGTATAAACAACTCTTAGAACTTAATCATGAGAAAACTAGCCACCCATTAAGAAATTGGCAAAATTCTTGATACATACAATGCTCTTCTCCATGTCTCACTTCACAGACCCAGGATCCTTCCATCATGTCGGATTACATGAAGGATCCATACAGTGGGAATTTTATGAGCCAGGCCTAGTGGTGTGTGGCGTACACATCACTCCTGCCCACATGTCACTGGCCATAATTCAGTCATGTAGTCATACAGAACTACCCAACAAAAGAGGAAGGTGGGCTTGGTAAACAGCTAGCTAATCTCTTCCACGTTTTGCATCATTAGAATTGGTGACTATCAGTAGATGCTTGCAGGTGGTTTTATGGCAAATAAGAATGTTATATAGCAAACCCCAAATGTATAAAATCTTTACCACAATACCATTGGTTTGACCTAATTTAACTCCTTTTTCCCTCCCCTTTTTTCCTCATGACTTCATAGGGGTAAAGAAAGACTCTGTCTGGTTGGGTAGAGTTATAGAGATAGCTCTTTTTTATGCATAAACATGAGAATATTTGCATAGTGGGGGGGGTTGAAAAAAAATGTTATTTTTGCCCTGGCCCAACAGTTCCCTTCAGGAAGAGAGATGATAAACGACTTAAGCTGTAGCAGGTGATATCCCAACGACATGGTATGTAAAGGGAGTTGTTAACAAAGATCGAGGAAGCGTAGGAAATATTGGATGCAGAGTAGAGATCAAAGAAATGAGGCAAGACTGGGAATGTGAGAGGTGTGGCAAGAGGTTGGAGCCTATGGAAAAAGAGTTTATAGGAGATTCTGAAATGGGAGTGTGAACAGAAGCTTTTAAGGAGAAAGATGCTAAAGATTCAGTTTTACATCATTTGTACGCTACAAGGTAAATGCCATCCTGTGCCTTCAATCTCCAACAAAAAACTGCTACACACAGAACCTGTGTCATTGGTACCTCGAGCGACATCTAGCATAAGGCCCTAACAGCCATGTCAATTCAGGACCTGTGAGAAGTAGATACACAGATGGAGAAAGCACTAATGACCGATAAGGGGGAGAGAGAGCAGGAGTAGGCAGGAAGGGCCCTTACTCCATTATTCAGCTCTAATGCCTGTGGGGGGGAAAGAAGGAAGGAAGATTGGGACAGACGCCTCCTAGACTGTGGTGCAGCTCTAGGACCACTGTGGCCTGGCTGGTGGGGAGCCTCTGAGCAAAGTTTGCCCATTAGAGCATCAGACAGGGGCCCGGATCAAGTCCCCTTCCATGCTCAGTCCTTGGCTGGGAGTAACCTTGAGGCGGCGTAGCATGGCATACACGCCAGGGCGGATCTGTAAATACAGCAGCTGGCCACCGCCTGCTGACCGTAGTCCTAGCTGGAAATTTGCCCGAAGAGAGATCTGAGTGGTGCAACCCCATGGCCACCGAAAAGGATAAGCTCAGAAGGGTGAAGTGATCCGAACACTGAACTAATTCATCAGAAGCAGGGATTGGAGTCAGAAAGAAGTAGAACTCCAAGTGCCACCAACCCCTAGGCATCCTTGGAGGATCTCTACAGCAGCTGGGAGGCAGATACCAACTGATTTCATGAGAATCAAGAGGGAAAGCACGGCAGGCTGACATCTGGGTTGCACCCTGATTCTTCTTGTAGAATAGAATGGGAAAAGTTCAGCCAGTTTCCCTCTCATCCCTCATCTGTGCACACTGTTCATCAGGGCCAAAAGTAGATGGGAAGGTTCTCAACAAACACTTCCTCTGAAATGGCCAATTGTGAAGGAGAGATAAGAGAGGTGTCTAGGTGTTTTTAAAGTTTTTAACATGTAATCTATGAGTGTAAGTACAGTTGACCATTGAACAACACAGGTTTGAACTGCGTGGATCCAGTTATACACGGATTGTTTTTTTCAAGAAACACAGAACAGTATTGTAAATGTATTTCCCTTATGATTTTCTTAATAACTTTTTCTTTTCTCTAGCTTACTTTACTATAAGAATACAATATGTAATACATAGAACATACAAAGTGAGTGTTAATCGACTGTTTGTTATTGGTAAGGCTTCTGGTCAACAGTAGTCTATTAGTAGCTAATGTCTTGGGGAATCAAAAGTTATATACAGATTTTTGACCGCACCAGGGGTTCGGTACCCCTAACCCTCGTGTTGTTCAGTGGTCGACTGTATCTCCTTTTCAGAGGTCTTTGCTTCACACCAGATGCATTTAGCCGTGCTCCCTAATTCTGGGCATAGCTGAATGTGGACAAAGGTGGCAAATTCAGGTATAGCTTTTTTGAAAGTTGCTACCAGAATATCAGCTGCTGGTGACTTTTCACGTAAAGTGGGCATTCCATTATCTTGGAGAATTCAGTGTTCATAATGATAAAAGAAAAGCTACTTTCTAAATTCCTTTCTGGACATAATATCACACTTTCACCCATACTGTAAATGTCCTTCTTCCCCTCATAGCAAATCACTAAGTTCATGTGCATCTTGGACTTGACATATATCTTAGGGAGGGTTGGTTTCCTTTAATTGAATTTGGTTTAGAATATACTGTGTTTATATCAATATCCTGATTACTGTGGAGATATTAAACTTTTAAAACATTTAAGGTTTTATTGTGGTTTCAGAATTTTTTTCTTCCATTTAGATACTGTGAGCATTTCCAGGGATGATCTCAGTTCTGGGCACAGGAAGGATGGTCATGTGTTCCAATATCAAACCCAGATGGGTGCAATTTGCAACACCCTTGACAGGTTTCCCTGCTCTAGGCTAACCAACTCATCGTAATTTCCCAGGACTTTTCTGGGCACTGAAAGTCCCATGTCTTGGGAACCTCCCCAGTTCTGGGTAAATGGGACAGTTGGTCACCCTACCCTGCTGTTATCCTCAAACAAAAGAAGAAAGTTCTATCAGCAGGGTGGCCATTCTTAGCTGGCAAATTACATTCCTGTTTGCTTTCCAAGATGGTGAAAAAGCAGGACCCTGACGTCTTTGATTTCTGTCACATTATTTCAAACATTTAAGAGTTAGAATGGTATAGGATATCTAGTGGATTTACCTGTAGTTATTGATTTATCAGAATACATTATGCATAAAATTAAATACTGAACACATTAAAAAATACTGCCTATTTCCAAAAGCAATGAAGAGATGGAAACAATTGCATTTTCAACAATCTACATATATATTATTGTTTGTCTTCTCTCTTGAATTTGCTTTTATTCAGCTTCTAACTCCCTGGAGCTGCCTAAATGAAGAAATCAGATTAACAGTAAACTGAAACATGCGTGAAACTCTTTTTCTTTTTTAACTTAAGTTTGTGTGGGTGCATGTGTATACACACACACATATATGTATTGATAGATATATACATATGTATGTATATATTTCAAGGCACATCTTGCAAATCAATAAATCATAAGGGAGAAAAAAGTAAAAAGTGGTGGCTTATTCCTCAAAGCAAATTCAGTCCAACTGAATTACTATTTTCAGTTCACAGTGTGACAAAGCCAGTTGGGAATTTCCAGATGCAGAAGAGGTAAAAAATGCCAACTTTATTAAAATGTAAGCCAAAGCAAAATCACAGTCTGAAATGGAAATGGGATTGAGGAAAAGGCTGATTTTGTTTGGCATGCACTGTAAAATTCTAATTTCATGTAGGTTTAAAAAAAATGAAATACCCACCCTTATAGAGCCGTAGAGGGAAAGACAAGCCCACACTAAGCTGATTGTCCGTGGTTCTTAAATTTTTTATGTTAATAATAATTTAAATTGTTGATAACATTTTGGGGCTCAATTGATAATGGCATTGGAAGATTTCATGAACCAAAACAAATTATTTTAGTAGAGATCGTCAAAAAAGAGATACGATTTGGTCTTGGGAGACCAAATTGGACCTACAAGATATCTATACATATCCTACATGTGAAATCATAGAGGAGCCACATTTTTAGAAAAGATGGGAGGTATGAGTACAACCTTTTCCTAAACCAAAGAAAGCCAGTTTTTTTTTTTTTCAGGGCTTTAGGTATGATTTCTCTTAGAAGGATAACCCACATATCTGTTCATAACCTATAGATGAAGGCATAGGGCTGCATTTTCACAAAGATTGGAGGTACTCGTAATTAAGGAGTTCTCTGTGACTTCGGGTGTGACTTCCCTTAGAATGATGACCTAAATAGTGTGCATGCCAATGGCCTGAGACAGCCTATAATCTGTAGGATTTAAAGTACTTTGATACATAGTAAAAAGATCATGAATTTTAGAGTCAGGTAGACCTGGATTTAAATCCCAGCACAACGTAGACATATACAAAATATATTAAAGATAGATAATTGAGTGTGGAATAGCCCCTGGATCATAGAACTAGTAAGGAGCAAAATAGCATTTTTTTTAAAGATTTTATTTATTTATTTATTTATTTATTTATTTATTTATTTATTTGAAAGAGCGCGCGTGTGGGAGAGCATGAGCAGGGGAGAGGGGCAGAGGGAGAAAGAGAAGCAGACTCCTCGATGTGGGGCTCAACCCAGGACCCTGGGATCGCGACCTGAGCCAAAGGCAGCCGCTTACCCAACTGAGCCACCCAGGCACCCCGCAAAAGAGCATTTGAATATAGGACATCTTTACTTCAAAATACATTATATAAAAACTAAAAATTTCCGACCTGCAAAAAAACCTACCATACACAAAGTTGAGAAACACATGACAAATACAGCAGGTAAAGAGCTGATTTTATTAAGATATAAAGAGTTTTTACAAATGAATATCCAGAAGACATATATGGGCAAGTCACAGAAAAAAACAATGAACAGCTTGTAAGCAAATGAAGTTCCCGCTTCAGCCATGTTTAAGTAAATATATATTAAAACAACAAAATATTAAGGATTAAAACCATGCCATGTGTTAGGAGAAATGTAGGGAAACAAGGATTCTCAGATTAGACATGTCAACTGGCAATCCCCTTTGGTATCACTTAAATGAACGATAAAGAGTGTGAGACATGATAGTCTGATATTTTGCAAATAAGAGAATACATGGAGCACAATGGCTTAAATAAGTCCATGTTTACTTTTCTCACATAATTTGAAGTTTGGAGGTAGGTGGCCGCTGGTTTGGGGGCTCTGGGTTTTGGGGTGGCAAGATGCCTACCATAGCACCAGGAACCATGTCTGAAATCAAGTAGTAAGGAGGGAGGAGGGAGGGTGGGGTCAGTGCTGGCACATCTGTTCCTTCATTAAGTAAATGAAAGCTTACCTAGATAGGTCCCAGCAGACTTTCATTTATACCCTGCTGGCTGAAACCGTGATATACTGAACACACATAACTACAAGGGAAACTGGGAAAGTCTCAGCCTACTGATGGGAAGTAAGAGAGAAAGAAGATGGGACCAGTTCTTGGTTCAGGCAACTTGCAGTGTCTGCTACACATTTGCAGAACAATATTTATCAAGAAGTACATGCCGTCTGACCATATAAAGTATTGGCAAGGATGTGAAGCAACTGGAACTCTCATACACTGCCATGAGTAGAAAATGGCACGACCACTTTGCAAAACCATTTGGCAGCCTCTATTATAAAGTTGAACATATACCTGAAAACTCCACCCCTGGTCATTTTCCCAAGAGAAATGTATATCTGTGCCCATGAAAGACATTTGAAAGAATATTCAAAGAAGCAATATTCATAATAACCCCAAACTAGAAATAACTCAAATGTCTATCAAAGATGAATGAATAAACAAATTGTAACATATCCATACAATGGAATACTGCTCAACAGTAAAAAAAATAGTGAACCATCGATACACAAAACAATGTGAATGAATTTCAGAAACATTATCCTGAGCAACAGAAGTCAGGCACAAAGGTATGCACATTGTGTGATCCCATTTATATGAAATTCTAGAACCGGCAAAACCAAGTATGGTGATAGGAAACAGATAAGTGGTCGCCTGGAACCAGAGGTTGGGGTGGGATTCTGCAAAGAGTTGTGAGGGAACTGTTTCAGTAATGGAAACTGTTATTAGCCATATTCCTAGATTCAGTAAACTTGATGCTTTAACATCTGCCCTGTATGCAGTTGCCAGACATACCTTGTTCCTGACAGCCTGATTTGAGTCGTCTCAAATACAAACCAACCAATCCAGAGTCTACACCTTCCTCTGTAATAACCAGTAAAGGTCATTCCTCCTCGCCCGTGCTTCCTGCAAAAGCCACAATAAAGGCTCGGACACACAGTCCCTCTCTTGCTCACTGACTTTGCTACCTCACCCTTGGTGATTCCCCTTGTGGCTCGCCCGCGGTGCGACATGTATTCCCTCTCTTGGGAACTGTGAGTGTCATAAGCCACACTTTCCTCCTGATCTTGGCCTGACCTTTCCTCAATAATAATAAAGCTTATTAAAACAGAAAGGTTCTGTTTCTTAATTGTGTTGGTGGTAACATAGGTACACAAACTTCACACTTTAAATCTGTATATAAATTTCACCCTTTTGATTGTATATAAATAAAGTTTATTAAAAATAAAAGAAATGTACATACCTTTATGTCTGCAACTTTTTCGCTAGGACTGTATCCTTTAGATACCCTTGTACATGTATGCAAAGGTAAAACAAGATCTTCATGAGATTGCAATAGCCTTAGACTAAAAACAACATAAATGTCCATCATCTGGGGATTGTCTGTTAATGCAGCATAGCCTGCCTATCAGAATGCATATTCTACTGCATCTTAGGATTTTGAACTAGACCCTCCTCCACCCCTCCAGTTTGGCCAAGTGCACTGTCAAGTCAAGTCCTAAAGTATGATGAGATATTTAGCTATTAGGGAAAAAAAATGGGTAAGTCTGTGAGGACTGAAGAGAAACAATGGCCTAGAGAATGTTCAGAGCAGTGTGCACTCTGCTCACAATTATGTTGATAAATATGGGGCAGGAGCAGATTTTGTAATTGTATATATCATATATTATATTTGTGTATGCATGGAATACATAATAGTAAGAGTTGCTTCTGGGGAGGACTGCAACCTGGATGCGGGGGACGGGGGATAAAAACGAAATGTGGTTTTCCCTGCATATCCTTTTATAAGACTGAATTATTGCCTTAACATTGTGTAAATGTATGAATGTTTTAATGAAGAGTGACCAGTTAGTTTATAAACAAAATAAGGAAAAGTTAAAAACTAAAACATTTAGAATTTGCAGAAACAAAATTTGTATTACCCCTCAGGCTGATATAAGAATGATCTTATTATTGGATTGGCTACTATTCTTAAATCAGTAAATAAGTGTAGCAATCCCATGTTTTGCTGGGGCCAAATATCTCAATGGGGAATGGGGACCCAAAGAGTTTAGCATGTAATAAACGTGGGAAAATAGAAAACAGATTCCAGCCTGCTCTGGAGATCTATAGTTCTCCTGACTGCTCCCTTGGAATGGAGTGCCTTTTTCAATTATAGCTCACTTTATGCAAAATATACCACATTTCCCCTAACACTCCCCCACACACCCACACACACTCATTCTCATAACCACCTTGGGAAATATCATTCTTGTCCTTGCTTTACAGAACAGCAAAAGGAAACCTAAGATGATGCTGGTTTGCTGAAGTTATAAAGAGACATTGGAATTCTGAGTATTGTGTATATTCTCATCAGTTAATTTTTTGATAGTTGAGTTCCATGTCAAATCTGTCTCTCAGAGAGAAAGAGAGAGAGAGAGAATGTGAGTTAAATATAGAACAGACTATGGTTTGTCATGGTTTGTGTCATACCTTCATATGTTAGTGGGAGGCTCAGAGGAAAAGAAAAGAATTATGAGCCCCTTGCCTCCCTTTATTGTCTCAAATAAGCATGAGGATGCTGATGGATGTGACATATGTGGTTAAAGTGGTGCAGATGGCCAAGCCAGAGGACTATAGATGGGTCAAGCTTAAAATCATGAAATGAAGTAAGATGCTAGTTGGGATAGCACAGATTATGCTGCATTAACAAACAACCCCCAAATCCTAGTCATGTAACACAACGAGGTTTATTTTTTTTTTATCACACTTGATAAATAGCGGATGTCTGTAAGAAGTGCTTCTCTATGTCATTCTACCTCTGGAACCCAGGCGAATAGAGAGATACCAACATGTGGAACATCACCAGTCATGACGGCAATGGAAAGAGTGCTGCAGGGTCTCACAATGGCAATGAAATTCCCCACCTGGGAAATGACACAAATTACTTCTGCCAACAGCCTATTGGCCATTACTAGTTACATGACTTTGTCCAATGTCAGGAAGGTTTGTTAAGGTATATCCTCCCATAGTTCTAAGGGGAAGGAGACCCAGATATGCATGAACAGAAATCTCTACCCCCAAAATGAAAGCAAAGGCAGACAGGAAGAATAGTGAGCTGGGACCTGATGGATTGACAGCACATGTGATCTCTCCACCTTGGAGTCATCCTCCAGGACCTAAGGTAAATCTGGTCTTGTAGCAGAAAGAGAGAGGAGAGAATGGTGGCAGAGTAGGAGGACCCTCGGCTCATCTTGTCCTTCAAACACAACTGGATAATGATCAAATCATCCTAAATACCCCAGAAATTAACCTGAAGACTGACAGAACAAACTCCACAACTAAAGGGAGAGAAGGGGCCATATCAAAGAAGGTAGGAAATGCAGAGATGTGGTTTAGGGGAGAAAGAGATCTTGGGTGCTGCGGAGGGGAGGGAGCCATCGCGGCAGAGAAGGGCAAGAGAGAGAGAGAGAGGAGCACACAGGGGAATGCACAAGGAGGACATTTCCCCAAAGCTATTGGCTTGGAAAATGAGGGGCTGAATTTCATGAGTTCTTGCAACCAGCAGGGCTTAAAGCCTGGAGTTTTAAAGGTCAGCAGGCTTGGCTGGGATAGAGCCTGGAGGGCACTGCACTGTTCCTGGAGAGAAGGCAGACAGAAAACCCGGGAATAGAGAGTGTGGAAACAGTGATCTGAAGAGTGCCTGGGGCACACAGGGGACCGGGGGGGGGGGGGGGCGGGAGATTATATGCTCTTCTCAGAGCACCTCCCTGAGAGGCAGAATTCCCAGAGATGCCTCTCTGGAAACAAAGGAGCTGGCTGGCAACATTTCCCTCCCCCGCCCTTCAGCATAAACACAGAGCCACCTGTGGGAAGCAGCACAGCACTGACACTGGCTGGCCTAACTTGCTTATACCAAGCCATAACCCCTGCTCTGGCAGGACTGCCCTTCTCAGTCAAGCTTGCCTCAGTCAAGCTTGCCTTAGTCCCAGCGTGGCCAGCCCCTCCCCCCAGAAGACCAGCACAAACCCCTGCCCACACCATATCTCCAAACTAGAGAGTCTTGCAGGACCTCAGTGCTGGTGGAGTTGGTGTCAGGTCTCATTTCACAAGCAGACCAGAACACACCTAGTTAAAATTTGCCACATTCAGGCCAGGGACCAAACACTGCCCACAACAGACAAGGAGAGCCTCTGCAGATGACTGGCCTGAAGGATAGGCAGCCAAAACACAACAGCAGAGTACACACAGCACACACCAGAGACAGTCCCTGATGTTCTAGGCCCTGGGCACTACATGACCTCTTCTACATAAGGCCATTACTTTCAGAAGCAGGAGTCCTAACTGGCTTTTCTAACACAGAGAAGAAGGCAGAGACTTAGACAAAATGCCAAGATGGAGGAATTTATCCCGAATGAAAGAACAAGATGAGGTCATGGCCAGAGATCTAAGTGAAACAGATACAAGTAACATGCCTAATGGAGAAAGCAACAATTACAAGGATACTCATGGGTCTTGAGAGAAGAATAGAAGACATCAGTGAGACCCTTAACACAGAAATAAATGAGTTAAAAAAGAATCAGAGATGAAGAATGCAATAAACGAGATTGGAAACAGGCTTGATGCAATGAACAGCAGGTAGGAAGAAGCAGAAGCATGATATAGTGACCTAGAAGACAAAATAATGGAAAATATTGAAGCTGAACAAAAGAGACAAAAAATTACGTAGCAGGAGAATAGACTTAGGGTTCTCAGTGACTCCATCAAATGTAGTAACATTCATTTTGTAGGAGTCCCAGAAGAAGAAGAAGAGAGAGAAAAGAGGTCAGAAAATGTATTTCAAGAAATAATAGCAGGGCGCCTGGGTGGCTCAGTTGGTTAAGCGACTGCCTTCGGCTCAGGTCATGATCCTGGAGTCCCGGGATCGAGTCCCACATCGGGCTCCCTGCTCAGCAGGGAGTCTGCTTCTCCCTCTGACCCTCTTCCCTCTCGTGCCCACTATCTCTCATTCTCTCTCTCTTAAATAAATAAAATCTTAAAAAAAAAAAGAAAGAAATAAGAGCAGAAAACTTCCCTAATCTGAGGAAGGAAACAGACATCTAGATCCAAGAGGCACAGAGAACTCCCATCAAAATCAACAAAAGCAGGCCAATACCAAGATATATTGTAATTAAATTTGCAAAATACAGCAATAAAGAAAAAAAACTTAAAAGCAGCAAGACAAAAAAAGTCCTTAACTTACAAGGGAAAACCCATAAAGCCAGCTGAAGATTTCTCAACAGAAATTTGGCAAACCAGAAGGGAGTGTCGTGATACATTCAAAGTGCTGAATGGGAAAAAATCGGCAGCCAAGAATATTCTTTCCAGCAGGGCTATCATTCAGAATAGAAGGAGCGATAAAGAGTTTTCCAGACAAACAAAACCCATAAAATAGTTCATGACCACTAAACCAGCCCTGCAAAAAATATTAAAGAGGACTCTTTGAGTGCAAAGGAGAGACCAAAAATGACAAAGACAAGAAAGGATCAGAGACAACCTCCAGAAACAACAATAAAACAAGTAATTAAATGCCAATAAATGCATATCTATCAATAATTACTTTGAATGTAAACAGACTAAATGCTCCAATCTAAAGACATAGGGTGTCTGCACGGATTAAAAAACAAGATCCAACTATATGTTGCCTACAAGAGACTCAATGGAGACCTAAAGATACCTGCAGATTGAAAATGAGAGGGTGGAAAAACATTTATTACACAAACGGATGTCAAAAGAAAGCTAGAGTAGCGATACTTATATCAGACAAGCTAGACTTTAAAACAAAGACTACAAAAAGAGACAAGGGCATCCTATAATCATAAAAGGGGTTATCCAACAAGAAGATATAACAATTGTAAATATTAAGACACTAAACATGGGAGCACCCAAATATATAAAACAATTAATGACAAACCTAAAGGAACTAATTAATAATAACACAACCCCCACTTACATCAATGGACAGATTATCTAAACAGAAAATCAACAAGGAAGCAATGCTTTGAATGATACACTGAAACAGATGGACTTAACAAATTGTTAAGTATATATTCTATATAAGTATATAAGTATATAAGTATATAAGTATATATTCTATATAAGTATATAAGACAAATATATTCAGAACATTCTATCCAGAAACAGCAGAACATGCATTCTTTTCAAGTGCACATGGAACATTCTCCAGAATACATCACATACTAAGTCACAAAACAGGCCTCAACAAATACAAAAGATTAAAATCATACCATGCACCTTTTCTGACCACAACACTATGAAACTAGAAGTCAAGCACAGGAAAAAATTTGGAAGGACCACAAATACATGAAGTTAAACAGCATGCTACTAAACAAGGAATGGGTCACCCAGTAAATCAAAGAAGAAATTTAAAACAAATACATGGAAACAAATAAAAGTGAAAACACAGCAGTCCAAAACGTTTGGGATGCAGCAAAAGTGGTTTTAATAGGAAACTGTATAGCAATACAGGCCTACCTCAAGAAGCAAGAAAAATCTCAAAGAAACAACCTAACCTTACACCTAAAGGAGCTGGGAAAAGAACAACAAACAAAGCCTAAAGCCAGCAAAAGGAAGGAAATAATAAAGATTACAACAGAAATAAATGATACAGAAACTAAAAAAAAAAACCACAATAGAACAGATCAATGAAACCAGGAGCTGGTTCTTTGAAAATTTTAATAAAATTGATAAACTTCTAGCCAGAATTATCAAAAAGAAAATAGAAAGGACCCAAATAAATAAAATCATGAATGAAAGAGGAGAGGAGAAATAACAGACAAAACCACAGAAATGTAAACAATTATAAGAGAATATTATGAAAAACTATATGCCAATCAATTGGACAACCTGGAAGAAATGGATAAATTCCTAGAAACGTATAAACTACCAAAACTGAAACAGGAAGAAATAGAAAACTTGAACAGACTGATAACCAGCAAAGGAATTGGATCAGTAATCAAAAAACTCCCAACAAACAAAAGTCCAGGGCCAGATGGCTTCACAGGCAAATTCTACCAAACAATTAAAGAAGAGTTAGTACCCATTCTTCTCAAACTATTCCAAAAAATAGAAAAGGAAGGAAAACTTCCAAATTATTTCTATGAGACCAGCATTACCCTGATACCAAAACCAGATAAAGACTCCACTAAAAAAGAGAACTAGAGGCTAATATCCCTGATGAACATGGATGCAAAAATTTTCAATAAAATACTAGCAAACTGAATCCAACAATACATTAGAAAAAAATCATTCACCAAGATCAAGTGGGATTTATTCCTGAGTTGCAAGGATGGTTCAATATTTGCAAATCAATGTGATCACCATATTAATAAAAGAAAGGATAAGAGCCATATGATCATGTCAATAGATGCAGGAAAAGCATTTGACTAAGTGTAACATCCATTCATGATAAAAACTTTCAACAAAGTAGGTTTAAAGGGAATATACCTCAACATAATAAAGGTCGTATATGAAAAACCCGCAGCTAATATCATCCTAAATGGGGAAAAACTGAGAGCTTTTCCTCTCCGGTCAGGAAGAAGACAGGAATGTCTACTCTCACCACTGTTATTTAACATAGTACTGGAAGTCCTAGCCACAGCAATCAGACAACAAAAAGAAATAAAAGACATCCAGATCAGCAAGGAAGAAATACAACTTTCACCGTCTGCAGATGACATGGTACTCTACATAGAAAACCCAAAAGACTCCATCAAAAACTGCTAGAACTGATAAGGAAATTCAGTAAAGTCACAGGATACAAAATCAATGTGCAGAAATCTGTTGCACTTCTATACACCAATAATGAAGCAGCAGAAAGAGAAATTAAGGAATCAGTCCCATTTATAATTGCACCAAAAACAATAAGATACCTAGGAATAAACCTAACCAAAGAGGTGAAAATCCTGTACTCTGAAAACTACAAAACACTGATTAAAGAAATTGAAGATGACACAAACAAATGGAAAGATATTCCATACTCATGGATTGAAAGAACAAATATTCTTTTTTTTAAGATTTTATTTATTTATTTGACAGAGAGGGTGAGTGAGCACAAGCAGGGGGAGCAGCAGAAGGAGAGGGAGAAGCAGGCTCCCCACTGAGCCGGGAGCCCAATGCAGGGCTCAGTGCCAGGACCCTGGGATCGTGAACTGAGCCGAAGGCAGATGCTTAACTGACTGAGCCACCCAGGCCCCCTAAGAACAAATATTCTTAAAATGTCTATACTACCCAAAGCAATTTACACATTTAATGCAATCCCTATCAAAATCCCAACAACATTTTTCACAGAGCTAGAACAAACAATCCTAAAATTTGTATGGAACCACAAAAGACCCCAAAGAGCCAAAGCAACCTTGAAAAAAGAAAAACAAAGCTAGAGGCATCACAATTCTAGGCTTCAAGTTATACTACAAAGCTGTTGTGATCAAAACAGTATGGTACTGGCACACACAAAAAATAGAAACATAGATCAATAGAGCAGAATACTGAACCAAGAAATGAACCCACAACTATATGGTAAATTAATCTTCAACAAAGCAGGAAAGAATATCCAGTGGGAGGGGAAAAATGTCTTTTCAACAAATGGTGCTGGGAAAATGGGACAACAATATGCAAAAGAACGAAACTGGACCACTTTCTTAAACCAAGCACAAAAATAAATTCAAAATGGATTAAAGACCTAAATGTGAGACCGGAAACCTAAAAATCCTGGAGGAGAACACAGGCAGTAACCTCTTTGACATTGACCATAACAACTTCTTTCTAGATATGTCTGCTAAAGCAAGGGAAACAAAACCAAAAATAAACTATTGGGACTTCATCAAGATAGAAGACGTCTGCACAGCAAAGGAAATAATCAACAAAACTAAAAGGCAGTCTACAAAATGGGAGAAGATATTTGCAGATGACATATCTGATAAAGGGTTAGTATCCAAAACATATAAAGAACTTATCAAACTTAACACCCCAAAAATGAATAATCCAATTTAAAAAATGGGCAGAAGACACGAATAGACATTTTTCCAAAGAAGGCATCCAGCTGGCCATCAGACACATATAAAGATGCTCAACATCACTGATCGTCAGGGGAATACAAATCAAAATTACAATGAGATACCACCTCACATGGGTCAGAATGGCTAAAATCAACAACACAAGAAACAACAGGTGTTGGCAAGGATGTAGATAAAGGGGACCCCTCTTGCACAGTTGGTGGGAATGCAAACTGATGCAGCCACTGTGGAGAGCATTATGGAGGTCCCTCAAAAAGTTAAAAATAAAACTATCTTTGATCCAGCAATTGTGCTAGCAAGTATTTACTCAAAGAACACAAAGATATTAATTTAAAGTGATACGTGCACCCTGATGTTTAAGGCAGCATTATCTACAGTAGCATGTGTTGAACATCTCAGCTACCTCCAGCAGTAGATAACAGTTGGAGCAAATAGTAGGCTAACCAAAAAAAGCTTGAAAGAGAAAGCTGGAGAATGAGATGTCCTCAGGGAGATTTAAAAGACTCTGACATATTAATGGCAATCTGGACAGCTACATGCATATGTAAGGTTGTGTGCATGCCCAGGGCTGTATACCTGCTCAAAAAAGACCTGAGAAGGCACTAAGTTCTCCCCTTTGTGTGACCTTGAGGTTCTGTACAGATAGGAAATGAAAGCTAGGGCCAAGTTGTAAATTACTTTGCTGAGTGTTGAAATTGCAACCAAACAGGTACACAGCACCCCTCAGCAAAACTGTGAGACTTATTGATTCCATGCATTGAAGGAAATTTCTAGTCATTAGTTGACTACTAACTGAGCAGAGACGTTGGTCACCATGAATGACAAAGAATACAGACTTCACACAATTAATTCAAGAAACACACAAAAAAAGTAACAACTATAAAAAATAGCAGTAACAACAAACAAGGGAAAGGGGAGAATATTAATTCCAGGGTTGCTGTATTATATTATTTTAAATGTCTAGTTTTCAACAAAAAATTATGAGACATGGCAAAGAAATAATAGAGTATGGACCATCTAGTGGGGGAGGGGGGAAGCAGTCAACAGAAATTGTCCATGAGGAAGACAGATTTTGGCCTTACTAGGCAATGACTTTAAATCAGTTATTTTAAATATGTTCAAAGAACTAAAGGAAAGTATAATAATGATATCTCATCAAATAGAGAATATTAACAAAGAACTGGAAATTCTACCAAAAAAAAAAAAAAAAAGCCAGATAGAAATTGTGGAGTTGAAAAGTACAATAACTGAAATGAAAAATTCACTAGAGGGGCTTAACAGCAGATTTGAGTAAAGATACTAGGATGAATATAATAGGCGCTAAATGTTTCCACATTCTATTCACAAATTCCATTGAACTTAGTGAGAGTTGAGAGGCTCAACGTAGCTTCAGTTTCCTCACCGCCTCCCTCAACTTATAGAGGTAAAAGTCTGGGAATGCATTAGAGAATCATCAGAGAACATCTCTAAATTTTAAGTCAAGTGATAGGGAAGGTTCTAGTGAATCATTATTAGGGATGGAGGATGGCTCTCATTCAATCATTGGCTGTTTGCCTCTGTAACAGATTTGCTAATTTCTTCTCTGAAACCAAGGGGCAGGATAGTCACTGGAGAGAGATAGCAAGGCAGAGACCAAAGAGCATTCACTCTGGGTGAAGCCAAGGTATTTGAGTTTCCCATGAGTCAAACAGACATAAAGAGTGATACTTGGGCTTGAGTCATCACCTTGCCCTTGATGGCTGCCTGTTGGGCCAGGGGCTCCTGACAACAAGAGGCTGTGTGACGCGCCACCAAGGGCAGGATTTGACGTGGGTTCAAACGGAAGTACATCTTTTATATATAGGAACCGTATGGTGGGAAGATCCATCCAAGGAGCCTCTGAGAAACTACGTCCATGAGCCTCAGGTCAAAGGGGGCATTTGTGCTCATGAATACTCAGTGCCTTTGGGAAGGAGCAGTAGTGGGCAACACAGAAGACTACAAAGGAACCTCTTCTACCAGAGATGTCTGCCCCAGGTACCACCACCCCTATTACATCTCCCTGGGCTCTGACACAACACAGGAAGAAAAAATCCAGAAGAGGGCAGTAGGAAAGAAGGTGGGAGAAGGTCTTCCTTATTCACAACCCCTCAGGCCAAGGCCCAGCACTGGGGGCCCAGAGGACGAGTTCATGATAAAGTGAATAGGAGGTCGAAGTCTCAAACTGCCGTGACCTGGGTGTTTTCAAATACAAGAATAAGCAGGCAACTAAAAAAATCTGCCTGAGGTATCTTTGAGGAAAGAGAAAGGGAGCTGGAACAGAGAATGTCTGAAAGGAGTGGTTGGAGAAGAAACATTCTTGTCATATTCTATCAAGCAGTTCCATATAGATACCACGGAAATTATTCTAGTGAGTAAGTACACAGACCAACACAACCGTTTGTGGCATTCGTGTGTATCTTGAAAACACATCACTGTGCAGCCATAATCAACTTTGAGTTTCTTCTGTGTGCTTCAGGTCACTCATCTAGAAAATGAACTGGTTTTACCAAATAATCTCTAAGAAGTAACTCTTTGTTCTGACTTTCTTCAGCACAGTAACCAATCATTGTATACCAATGAGTAACCCAAGTGTAGCACTTTACAAATAATCCAATTCTTACAAACATCCTGTGAGTAGGTAAGACAGATATTCTTGGTCCCTTTTAAGATGAGGAAGATCGTTAAGACTCAGAGAGGCCAAATGACTCTCCCAAAGTTCCTCCAGCTGGTGAATGGCAGGGTGAGTACCACGAACCAAGCCTTCTAACTAACAAGCCTGTCCTCTTTCCAGTAAATCACACCATTTCAGGCTTAGTTCAATCCTGAATATCATCCAAAATATTTCCTCAAATGCCACTTCCATCTCTTAATATTTCATGCATTATGAGAGGATTATACTTATGAGCAAGAAAGAACATTCTGCAGCATTTCCTAACCGCTGGGGCAGATCACTGGTGGTGGCAGAGGGAGCAGGTATCTAGACTGGCCAGAAGAAGAGGCAGTTGGCTGCAGGGAAACGAGGACCTTGCAAAAGTCATCTCAGAAGTTTCTTCTGCTTGGGCCAATATCAGAAGGAAGGAAGTTGGTTGGTGACCTGACAGCAAGGTCAAGAAGAAGAGAAATGCTGGAATCTTTTTTGCATTTACTTCCATAAAAAAGAAAAAAGCCTCTCCAGAGATTTCCAGATTTATATTTTTTCCAAATAGATAGTGCTGGAGGATAACTGACATCCAGGCTCTTCACGTGACAATATTTGTGTAAAGCCTTTGGAATCATGTTTATTATGCCGCGAATGACATCCCAGGGAATGTTTCTTTGGATTTTAAAGTCTACAAGCATCGACCATTATGTGAGGCTAGCTCTTATTTACACAAAGGATCGCTTTTCCAACCTTCTGTCCACTCGGAATTCTTGAAGCACTACATTACATTGTTTTATCATGTGGTCATGTGTTTTGGGTTACCCTCGTCATAAACTGCAGCTGCAGGAAAGAACTATGTACCCAGCCTACTTTAAACTTAATAAAATCTTCCACATGGAAAATGAATTAAACCATCCTATTGTGGTACATGTTTATTGTGACGACAGAGAGGGGGGTGCTTGGGTTTCTGTGCTTTTGGTTTAGGCCATCAGGCTTTCAAAGCCCCCTGGGACATTGTCCTCTGCAGAGGAAGTCCATAGGCTCTCAATATTCAAAGACTGAAGTGACTAAGTCAGTCTCTGGGAAGGAGAAAGTGTCGGCCAAAGCGATTAGGAGGCTCTATCCCCACCCCATTCTTTGTTGAAGCTGACCAGATGTGTGGGGTCCCACTCTAAACTGACCACCCCCTCAGACAGGGGGTAGTTTGTCATTCACCCCCAAATTGCTTAGAACTGAAAATGTTTTAATTAAAATAGATTTGGAACTCACAGATGCCCTGAACCTTAAATCCAGAATCTACCTTCAGGATGGATTTGGTAAAAATGAGAAAGGGATAGAAGAGATTTTCCAAGGAACAAATAATCCAGTCCAAATGCAGAGTTCTCGTGGATCTGTAGCCTCTTTCCTAAGTTTCATGTGCCTGACATGGGCCCTCAAGTAGTATTTGCTTAGAAATTCAAGAGGCTTTGACCCTATCTTCTTTTGCGCAGTATTAGAAAGAGTTTTCTGTGAAAGCCCATTCCCTCACTTTCTTCCAGTGGGTGTGTGCGCACGCACACATCCATTTACATATACGAGATGCTTTTATTAATGTTCTTGATGTAATATTATACTTCAAAGCATGAGAAGGCATGGATATAGATAAAAATAAGAGTGAAGTGCACCAAATCTCTTAGAATACCGATCATTGGCTGAGCCTTAGGTAACTCCACCCTGCTCCCGTTTCTGGGATGAGTTTGTCTGTGTTCCAAGAAGTGGGTGTGTGTGCCTGGCTGGAGAGGGTAAAAAGGGAGCAGGAGAAGGGAGTGAGAGAGAAATTGGTTGACAGGACAGTTATTACTTTGATAAATGGGAATATAGGATATGGAGAGCCCGGAGCACCTTTGAATTTCTACTGTCCTCTTTCTGCTGGGAATGCGTTCTGCTGTCTGTGTTGAAGCATCCACAGCCTAATCACCAAGAAATCTGTACAGATTGCCAGTTGCTTTTTACCACAGGCAATTGATTATGCTCGAGCCTCTGAAAACTTGATGCATTTAATGCCTATGCATAAGGACAGACAAAATTGCAAATTATTTCGTCAATGCCACGCATTCACCTAAAACTACATTTAACTCTTTGTGGTTTTGATTTGCATTTCCCTGATGCCGAGTACACTAAACTCTATCTCTGAAACTAATAATACGCTGTATGTTAAGTAGTTGATTAAAAAAAACAAATAAATAAAAAGCAACCTGACCATCTAAGGTAGACCTTAACAAAAGCACACTTAACTCTTTCAAGTCGAAATGTACCCATAGTTATATTTTGGATTTTCTTGCCATTGACTAAAGAAAGTAACAGTCTCTTTTATGAAATACTTTATCCAATGTCAAGATAAGACATGCATCAAAGCATCTCAGAGTGTTTGATGAAATCACAAGGGACCCAAGGAAACCTTATTTGGTGTCACGTTAGTGCACGTACGCACACTCACTCACATAAAACTTGGTCACTGATCAGACCCTGCATAGCCTCATGGAACTCTATTTTTGAGGAATGGATTTGCAGAGGAACGTGGCCAATAACCTGTATGAACCGAAGGCACAGAAACTGTAGTGCGGCCTCAGGTATCAGCTCAAATTCCCTGCAGCTTCTAGCTGGAACTGGAATGTTCCTTCCAAAGCACTAGAGAATTGCCACTCCACCCAGATTCTGCTGGATTATGTGATTCTTGGCACCTTAATTATACTCAAAACTTCACACCATCTTGAAAATCTGTTTCAGAGTTCAGAGCTGGGTTGTCCCATACATGGTTGCTGACAGTTGCTGACAAGGGCCATAAACTATCAAATAGTTTAGAACAGTGATCACAAAGCATGTTTGATTATGCAAGCCTAGAAGTAAAAATAAATGCACATGAATCCTAAATATATGTATATCAGTTTACAAATTACATATATATATATATGAATCAGGAACTATACATTTTGTATATTATAAAACATACCTAATGGAATAAAAATGAAGTAAGTAAATGTGTTGTTCACGAGGCACCTGGGTGGCTCAGTCGGTTAAGTGTCTGCCTTTGGCTCAGGTTGCGATCTCAGGGTCCTGGGATCGAGCCCGGCATTGGCTCCCTGTTCAGTGGGGAGCCTGCTTCTCCCTCTGCCTGATGCTCCCCCTGCTTGTGCTCTCTCTCTCTCTGTCTGTCTGTCTGTCTGTCAAATAAATAAATAAATTATTTTTAAAAATGTGTTGTTCACTGTGGTGTCTTTACCCTATGGGAAGACACATATGGTTTCATCCTATGGAAAGGCTAGGTAAGATTTATCTATAATGGAAGTGGCTGTCAATTCATGTTTTATATGGATTTCTTGATAATATTAAATATTTGTGGCTGAGTTCTCTTCGGCTGTGAATAGAGTCATAAAGTGGCTGATGATGGCCTACTTGGCAGAGGAAAAGAGTTGCTTCTGACACTTTCTCAATCTCAAGTTAAGAAACTTGAGATGGCAATAATAGTATTACCTCAACCCATTGTTTCCTTACAAATTTTGAAGCCACTGGTCCATTATTTGAGGTTTATTGTAGTTAAAATTAGATATTATAATCTTTAAATTCACTTAATTAGGTTCTTATAAAATGCAGTGCATTGAAATACTACAGGTGACTATCTGTCGTAGGGACCGAGTGTAGGGTGCCAAGTGTAAAATATTTAAATATTGGCAAAATAACTTCTTTCTTCTTTTCTAGATTAAAAGTGGATGCAAATACAGGTTCTAATCCCTTCTTCCTGTACTCCAATTGATTATCTTGCCCGCCCTCAGTAGTACACATACCCCACTTTGGAGCTGAAGAGAGGGGCCATTGTCATTTGGGCTCTTAAGAACCTACAGCATGAACTGTTTATCATCAAATGACAGCTCAGATGTCCCCTCTCCAGGGACATCTTTCCTTAGAGTAGCCTCCCTTCTGACACAAACAGAGCCCAGCATATCACTATCACCATAGCATTTACCCTTCTTGGAACTACATTGTTTGCATATTGGCTCATTTATCTATTGGTGTATTATTTCCCTCTTATCCTCCATTAGAATGTAAGCACCACAAAAGCAGGTGCCCTGTCTGTTTACACCACCCTTGTCCCTTGATCTGACAATCCGTTAAGCTTTTGATTGATATAATCATAATATTAATATAATTTTGTTGGGTAACCATTCACTTCCCTGTCCTCAATACGGTGGCATAGTTATGATACCTTTACAGTGCTAAGAAGTACAACCTGGCCATCTTCATACCTTCCTAGTTAGCTTCTCAGTTGCTGAAATGGATAATCGCATATGATGGCTGGCTTGCGAATGTGGGGAAGAATTCCTAGCTTCTACCACAGAAACCAAAAAATTTTCCTGGTTCCTATCTTGTAGAATGCCAAACCCAGAACTACTTAAGTAAAAATTATATGTCGGCTCAAAAAATGTGTTTCCTCTGTATTAATTTTGAAGATGAGAGGATACAAACTATGAAATTATTTCGTGGAGCTTTTCCGAATCACAAAATGACATCTGAAACCTAAACGGTTGTAATTATTACTACTGAAATATTTGTTTCCTAACTCAGGGAAAATGATATGTATAAAAATGGTCTGCAGTGAATAGGAGACGATTTTGAGCGCTTTCTCTACATCAGTAATTTTACCGGTATTCATAATTTAAAATTCAACAATTTTAAAGTGGTTATTTTTATTCTCATTTAATATGTAGACCTCAAGGCAACAGAATGTACCTAGGGTTTGTTTTTTTTTTTTCTAATGGTCTTAGGGAAAAACTAAAAACGCTCATAGAATAGTTTTTATTTCCACCATTTTACATTATGTACAACACCAAAGACAAAGATGTACAAAATTTTAAATAAGTATTTCATAGATGTTGTGGCAGGCAGAATAATGGCCTCCAAAGATGTCCACATTCTAATCTCTGGAGCCTGTGAAGATGTTACCTTACATGGCAAAAGGGATTTTGCAGATGTGACTTAGTTAAGGATCTTGAGATGGGGAGATGATCTTGGATAATCCAGGTAGGTTTAATGTAACCAGAAGGGTCCTATAAGTGACAGAGGGAGGCAGGAGGGGCAGAGATGTAAGGATGGAAGCAGTGTCACAGCCATGTGATGTGAGAAAGACTCGGCTGGCCCTTGCCGGCTTTGAAGATGGAAAAAGGGCCATGAGCCAAGGAATGCAGGCAGCTTCTAGAAGCTGGAAGAGACAAGGAAACAGAACCCCCCCAGAGCCTCCAGAACGAATACAGCCCGGCTGGCACCTCGGTTTTAGTCCAGGGAGACTCATTTTGGACTTCTGACCTCCAGAACTATAAAATAATAAGTTGGTTTTGTTTTAAGCCACTAAACTTGTGGTGATTTGTGACAACAGCAGCAGGAAACTAATACGGCGCTCTTTTTCAAATACACGCTTTTAAAAATTCATTAATTCCTCTGTGTAGCCTCTCACATTCAGCCCATGACAAATTTTGATGGCTTCAACAAAATAGTTTAGTTAGAGTTATTGAAATCTGAGCTTTTATCATATTAGAGAATCATTTTAAGTCATGCAAATTAGGTAATAGGGCCAAGTTTTTGTGGGTGATTATTTATAACTCTTAAGTTCATATGTAAAAAGACACCGATCTGACACAAAGCAATAGTTGTATCATAAATTATCTGAATGTTCAGTCCAAGCCTTCTATTTTGTGGGAATTGAGCAAATAATATGCGCTCAAGAAATGTTGACAGATCAATACAAGAGACACAGGTGTCTGGGAGGTAGCCTTTGGACGTATAGATCTTCCCTGAGTCTGATACTTGGCTGTCTACAACCCATTCCTCTAATGAAACTTATGGGATCACATATCCAGTGTTGTGTCTCAAATAGAACTAGAAAGAATAGCCTGGGAAGTGTACCATTAGCTGGAACTGGAAAGAATCGTGATACTTGAAGAGTCTTAGCACTCTGGGTGGACTATGACTTTCTGTTAATCAAGTTAAGTGCTGCTACCCAGTCTTTACTACACAGTGCCCTGGGAAGCAAGATCCACTAGTAAAATGCTTTAAAAGCAATCCATATGGAAACCATTGGCAATATCCTAGCATATGGCAAGTGACATGTATACATATAAAAATAAGAACTGTAAACATCGTGAGCTATTTCAATAGTGAAATCATATTCCTCCCTGCTACCACCTCTCCAACAAAACACAGCAAAGAGTCTCCTGCCACCCCTCTGCCACCTGAGCCACCCAGAAGGAATGTGAATTGTGCAATAATGGCTACGCTCAGTGATTGTACCAGTTGGGGTCCCAGTTGGAAGCAGATGACACACTGAAGTGAGTTTACATAGTCATTAGTGAACTTTTTACTGAGGATTGGACAGGATTAAAGGACTGATGGGGAGATAGTGGGCACCAGAGGATCAGCAGTAGTGGGAAGCTGCTGCTACCACTCCTAGGTCTCAAGCGGCAAGGAAAAGGAATGTTCTTTCTGGTACCAGAGAGAACTAGAGCTTGGGCAGTGGGATGTCCTGACAGGAGCTGTTCCCATAACAGAATGCAACCCACTGGCAGAAACACGGCAGGGAGGAAATGGGCAGGGTGATTTCCATGACCTCATCTTCTACCCACCCATCTGTCTCTTCTGAGAGCCTCCTCTTGGCCAACCCCATCCAAATTGCAGCTGGTCAGTAGTCTGGACGAATCAGTCCATGGAGGTCTGTCTGGGAGAGACATCTGGACAAAGCAAGAGAAGAATGGATGGAACATAAAGAACATAGAGCGGTTTTTCAATTCAGCGACTATTGTAATGAGCACTTACTGTGAGCCATGCTCTGTGAGATGCATGCGGTCGAAGAGATAGAAGTGGTTGAGTTTGCCGTACAAAACTCAAAGACTGCCGGGGGAAGACAGAAAAGTAAATGACGATATGATGGCAATGATACTATGACACAACAAGAACAGAGTATTGTGGAAACACTTAAAGGAGCAAGCCTATACAAAGGGGTCAATGAAGCCTTCTAAAAGGAAGTCAGACCTAAGCCAAAATATGAATTCACTGGCCATCGCTGACTTTCAGTGAGGACTGGTGTAAGGGCCTCACACACTGTAGCACATTTAATCCCTCCAAGGCCCCTATGACTCAGGATCCATTATTCCCCAATTTAAACATGGGAAATTTGATGCACAGGGACATGGCTTGCCCAGTGTCACACACCTTTCATTGGTGAATTCAAGTATCCAACTCCAGAGCTGCCCTCTTAACCATCACCCTAGAAGTAAGGAGAGTTCTAAATGGAGGGAAAACACAAGCTAAGGGCTTGAGAGTTCACATCTGTTCGGAAAGCTAAAATTTGGGGCGCCTGGGTGGCTCAGTCGTTAAGCGTCTGCCTTCGGCTCAGGTCATGATCCCAGGATCCTGGGATGGAGCCCCGCATCGGGCTCCCTGCCCGCTTCTCCCTCTCCCGCTCCCCCTGCTTGTGTTCCCTCTCTCGCTGTGTCTCTCTCTGTCAAATAAATAAATAAAATCTTTAAAAAAAAAAAAAAAAGCTAAAATTTAGTCTGGCTGCTATAGAGAAGGGGAAGGGTCCAGGTGAAGGAAAGAAATAGGATTGGAGGCTGCAGGAGTGAGAACACATCCTGCAGGGCTCCATAAACAATGTAGGCAGACTTTGGTTTTAATCTAAAAACAATGGGAAGCTTCCGTGGAGTGTTTTAACCCGGCAAAACCATTTCTAGGTTTGCACTCTCATGATTCTAGCTGCAATAGAGAGAAGGTATTACAGTGGGTCAAGATGTGAGATAAGTATAGAACAGTTAGGAGACTGCTATGCAACACTTTGCTATACAACCCAGGAATTCCAATCCTAGAAATGAAACTTATCTCCACTTGCAGATTTGTGTATGAATGTTCACAGCAACATCATTCATCATAACTCAGAAGTGAAAACAGGAAAAAAAAAAAAAGAAGTGAAAACAGCTCTAACGTCCATCTGTGGGTAAAGTGATAAACAATAAATGTCTATCAATGGGTAAATTGATAAACAAAATGGGTCTGTCCGTACAATGGACTATTATTCAGCCATGAAAAAGAAATGCCATGCTGATTTGTGCTACTGCGTGGAGGAGCCTCGAACACATTATGCAGAGTGAAAGGAGCCAATCACAAAAGGTTACATATTGTATGGTTCCATTTATATGAAATATCCAGAAAAGGTAAATCTATAGAGACAGAAAGATTAGTGGCTGTCAAGGGCTAGAGGTGCGAACAAGGATTACCTCTAAATAGTAGAGAGGGATCTCTTTGGGGTGATGGAAATGTACTAAAACTGGATTATAGTGCTGGTTGTACAACTCCATGAAGTTACCAAAAATCGTTGAAATGCACACATAAAAGGGGTGAATTTTGTGATGTGTAAATTATATCTCAGTAACTTTTACCAAAACAAAACAAGCCAGGTTGTTCCAATAATGCAAGGAAGACAAGATGGTGGCCTGAACCAAAGTAGGGGCAGTGGGGATGAAAAGCAGGGAAGTGACTGAAACTGATAGCGCCGCTTATGGCTGAGAGAGATTACTGGAAATTTTGGTACCTTGACCAAGAGGCTTTGAGAAAGAGGCTGTGGCTCTTTGCCATCCTGGTGTTGGAGGTCTGTGTCAGAAGACAGAGATGTCCAGTTATGGAAGGGAGATTACCCAGCAGTCCATGCCTTTAGATTGAGCAGTAGCTGTCTGCTGATGATAATGCATAGAATTCTTGAATACAAATTTTCTGGCCTTAGAAGGGAGACTTTGAGAATTAGCCAAGTATCTTGGACGAAACTCTAAGAGGCACTAAGAACAAGCAGAGCACGGTATCTATGTGGATGACTGCCCTCATATATGTCAATCAGTTTTCCAAAACAAGAATGAGAATATCTGGGTTCTTGATTTAATACCCCTTTCCACATCAAGTATAGTGACATTTGGTGGCCCTTGAGGAATGTTTGGGTTGTGAGGTCCCCTAGTGTAGCTTTAGAGCCAAGAAAATGTCAGTGATCTTTCTGCTTCCCCCTTGAGCCACAATAAAATCCAGGGTCTGATTAGTTGTTTGGACGACACCTAGTCATGTTTTGATGGAGTTTGGTAAAACAAGTAAGAAGATCCATTTTTCCCAGGCCCATGAAATGCATGTAGTGGTAAGAAAATTGGGTTAGACTGTGTTTCCCCTGCCAGGACGTAGAGTTCTCCATGTAGTTCAATACCCCCTAAGGGATGGTCGAACCTTTCAGCATATGGTTAGTTAATCTCTCTTATGCTGGGTTATCAGTGGGTCAGCTGAAAGGTCAGAAGCTACAACAAGAACATGAGAAGTCTGAGCTCGGAGCTCTGCATTGTAGGGTGACTTTTTAAAGACTTGGGAAGGGGGTGAGGATGTCTAGGGCATGGCAAGAAGGGGGACTTTCCTGCTCGATTTCAGCAGCTTTCCTCTCAGCTGCCTTTTGTCTCCTAAGAGATCCAAGTTACTCACCTCTCTGATAGAAAATTTGCTCTATGTATTTACTTTTCTGGCAGCTGGGAGGCAGATGTAGCGAACGGCTGCCCACTCTCTGCATATCACTGATTTTAAGCTGAGATCTGGGCCACTTGATTTAAAGCAAAATATTTCTTCTGGTTCAAATATCTTGAGGGAGATGATCTGGGCCCGCAATATAAGCTAAGAATTTAGTGTGGAGAGGGCAGCATATATGCTGGCTTTATGTGTGGTTTCAGCTGTGAGACTCAACAGGGACGAGTTGGAAGTTGACCAGAAGGAAGCTTTTGCATTAACTCTTGATCAGTTCCTCCTCTGGGCAGTGTCCCCTGCTATTCCTGTAGCCGTGAAAGTCATCCATGGAACGGCTGAGAAAGTTCCTTTATTTACAAAAGATTTTCCTAAGTTCTACTTTGTATCGAAAGCAAATCATGTTGTGCTGCCCTTTTAATAATAAAAACTGAGAGATAACATATGGGCGGAGCAGGACTTTGTTTTCTTTCTTATCCTTTTAATTCCTTTTAAGTCTTCAAATCACATTATTTGCTTTGACAGTAACACTTTTTCAGCCTGAGTACTTGGGAAGCAAAGGAGCAAACTGAATTCTGTACTGCCTGATCGAGCGCTGAGTAAAATGAAAGCTAAAACTGGATTACTGTATCGCTATTAAGAGAGATGATCTAAGAGGTAGAAGGAAGACAACCCAGATTTCTCATGCTGTGTTGAGGACCTTGTAGCTTTTTACTTTTTTAAGATTTTCTTTATTTGAGAGAGTGAACAAGCGAGCGAGAGAGAGAGCGCGCAAAGCGAGAGCACAAGCAGGGGGAGGAGCAGAGGGAGAGGGAGAAGCAGACTCCCTGCTGAGCAGGGAGCCTGACACGGGGCTCGATCCAGGGACTCCATCCAGGGACTCCGGGATCATGACCTGAGCCGAAGGGAGACCCTTAACCAACTGAGCCACCCAGGCGCTCCGAGGACCTTGTAGCTTGAAAGAACATATCTTGGTTCCAAATATATTTATTAGAGAATTACCAAGAGAGAATAAGCCTAGAACGTTATGTTCTGGTTTTGAGAGGACTTTTTTGACAATAACATTTGCAAATCGGACACAGAAACTTAAAGCAATACAAACGTACCTGCCCACTCACTGCATAATGCTTTTACTTTGTAGGCTTGTTTTAACTCACAGGGAGCATCAGTGAAAATATATTTTTGGTAGCAAATTCAGAAATTAACTCCGTTTGCTTCTGAGGATAAGAGAGGTTCTTCAGTTTACCTTTCGGCTGAAATACTAACCTGTAACGTTTGTAGCTGTTTCCCTTAAGCAATAATGTGTTTGGGGAAGCTTTAGTTTCCCTGAGAAAAAAACAATTGATTTCTACAACACTGAAAACAAAATGTAAATGTTGCTACGAATCGTATGGAGATCTTAGTGAAACATTCTTAAAGTCTCATTTAAATGTAGGGAAAAGAGATTGTTTACTTGGGAGATTCTGTTAAGAAAGAAGATGCATGTAAACACGTACGCTCATCAGTTTGGGGTTTTTTTTTGTTTTTTTTTTGTTTTTTTTAGTAGCTGTCAGTGTCAAGATGGTGAAATGCATCACGTTTAATATCTGTTTCAATCTAAGGGATTTAAAAATAGCCTATAATTTTAGGGGCATCTGGGTGGCTCAGCCGGTTAAGTGGCTGCTTTCGGCTCAGGTCGTGACCTCAGGGTCCTGGGGTCATGATCTCAGGGCCCTGGGATCCAGCCCGCTTTGGGCTTTCTGCTCAGCAGGGAGTCTGCTTCTGCTTCCCTGTCCCTGCTCGTGCTCTCTCTCTCTCAAATAAATAAATAAAATCTTTTTTTAAAAAAAGATTTATTCATGAGAGACAGAGAGACAGAGAGAGAGAGGCAGAGGCAGAGGCAGAGAGAGAAGCAGGCTTCCCGCCGAGCAGGGAGCCCGATGCGGGGCTCCATCCCAGGACCCAGGGATCACGACCTGGGCCAAAGGCAGACGCTTAACTGACTAAGCCACCCAGGTGCCCCTAAAACCTTAAATAAAATTAAAATAGCCTATAGTTTTAAAACGTAGCTTATATAACAGCACATTCTTTTTGAAGTACCTCTGCCAGATTCCCAAGGGAGTTAGGAGAAGATTAAACTTTAAACTTTAGTTATTCTGATGAGGGAAAACAAAAAAAAGTCCTTTCCATGTGGCCAGAGTTTAAACCGGATGCATAGGAATATAAATTGGAACAGCCACTACGGGAAACAGTACATAGATTCCTCAAAAAAATTAAAAATAGATCTACTTTATGATCCAGCAATTCCACTTCCGGGTGTATATCCAAAAGAAAGGAAAACAGGATATTGAGGAGATATGTGTACCCCTATGTTTATTGCAGCGTTATTCACAGTAGCCACAGTAAGGAAACAACCTAAGTGTCTGTCAACAGATAAAGGAAAAAAGATATGGTATGTCTATATACAATGGAATATTATTCAGCCATGAAAGGAGGACACCCTGCCTTTTTCAACCACATGGATGGACCTAGAGGTCATTATGCTAAGTGAGATAAGCCAGACAGAGAAAGACAAATATTGTATGATCTCACTCATATGTGGAATCTTAAAAAGCTGAACTCATGAAAACAAAGAGTAGCATGGTGGTTTCCAGGGGCTGGGGTGGGGGGATGGGGAGATGCTGTTTAAGGGTACAAACTTGCAACTAGTACATAAATAAGTCCTGGAAATCTAATGCACTGCCTGGTGATTATAGTCAGCAATACTATATTATAAACTTCAAAGCTGCTAAGAGACTAGATCTTAGTTCTCACCACAAGAAAGAAATGGTAATTATGTGACATGATAGAGGTGTTAGCTAATGCTACCGTGGTAATCATATTGTAATACATAAATGTATCAAATCAACACATTGTACACCTTAAACTTATATAATGTTATATGTCAATGGTATCTCAATTTTAAAAATGAAAAATGAAAAATCAACCAGCTGGATAGATTGGACTAGATCATTGGTTAATTTCAGAATACCTTGTAAAGCAGAGGCCTGGAGCCAACTAAGATCGAAGGGAAGGTCAATGTCCTGAGTCCCACCCAGATAGAAGTTTACAGCTCCCTGCTGAAGGCGTCACAAAAGTGCCCCTCATTCTTCTACACCAGTGATTCTCAAGCAGGGCAACTGAGCCCCGCACAGACATGTGGCCATGAATGGAGACATGTGTGGTTGTCACAACTGGAGGAGAGTCTTTTGGCATCTAGTGGGTAGAGATGAGGAATGCTGTCAAATGTCCTACAAGACCCCCCACGACCGAGAATGGGGGCACAGGTTGGCAGCAGGGGCTCTTAGCAGTGTGATGCTTTCACGTCACATGGGTGGGAGTATGGCAATCCCAGGCAATCAGTCCCTTTTTAAAATCAGTGTTTGAGTAGAATGGGAAGTTCATACAGACTCACTAAGAAAAGACCTCAATTTCCACAGATAGGGAACTGGTGTCTAGAATGATCCGTGCTGATGGATAGTTGAGAAGGGAAGAACACAAAGGGATTATGTCCCCATTACCACCCCCATGACCTATTACACGTCCCTCCATACCCAGCACCAGCATGTGACATCTGTCCCACAGTGAAAATAATACAGCTGTTCTAGTCAGAAGAACTAATGTCGGCTGTTGTAATAAACAGTGACTTCCCACAGCAACTGTTTATTTCTCACTGACATTTGACTCCAGTGCGGTTGGCCAATGGCAGTGGAAAAGGAGGAGTCCCGGGGCCCGAGCTCTCCCAGTCTAGCAGCTCTCTCATCACTAGGGCCTTGGGGACCTTAGCTATGTTCTCAGCGTCTGGCCAAGAGGTGACTGAAGGGAGAATTTCAAGGACCATGCAGAAGGCTTTAGGGGCAGGCTACTTGCCACAGGCCAACTCTATTCCCTGGCCTCCCTTAACTGCAAGGGGCTGGGAAATGTTCAGTTTTGTGCCCAGGAGGGCTCGGCAAGCACATGCCACTGTTTCTGCCAGGATATCATTTCAATATCTGAGGACAATGTGATGGAGCTTGAAATAGGATAGTATTTGAGATCAGCTGTGTAAATTATGAAATGGATTCTCTTTGTATTGTGACAGGGCAAAATTTACGTTTTTTTTGACAAGAAAGTAAAAATAATCAAAACTCATGAATTTCGGGGACCCGTTCTTACCATGTGAGTTTATCCCCCTTTGTTCCTTCACCCCTCTCCCTCCAACTTAGGCTGCTACCCTGAGACGTTGAGGTCAGCTCAGGAACAGTGAGTAACCAAGCTGACAGCAGAGAGGGGCCTGGGAGTAATGATAAGGACTGTTTTTAAGGTCCAGACACTATGCTAACCCATAGATTTGTTATGGAAAGGACACAGCTGAGAAATCACCAGAGCCCACAGCCTTGAAATTTTCATATCCACTTCCTGTCAAAAGCCCAGCTGAAGTGGTTCATTCCTTCTAATATTTGCTCTCTTAGGTTAGTGCTGCCCAACTTGGTTGTATGCAAGAATCATCTAGGATGCCATGGTGGACAGATTCTAAGACCCGCTCCCCCCCCCCACATTTGACTGTCTTTTTTCTGGCATTCTCATTGTATAATCGTCTCACTTGAATGAGGGTGGAACCTGGGACTTGCTTTTAACCAAAACAATATGGTGAAGGTAATGGGATGTCATATCCATGATTACATTACTAAGATTGTAACCCCTGTCTTGCTAGTGGACTTTCTTTCTTGCCGGCTTTGATAAGATAAGCTGCCACGTTGGAAAGGCTCATCTGAAAAGGTTCTAAGGGCATCCTCCAACCAACACAGCAAGGAACCTAGGACTTCAAAAAGCCCTTAAATAACTGAATTTTCTTAACAACCTGCATGAGCTTAGAAGTGGATCCTTCCCTAGTTGGACCTTCAGATGAGGTCCCATCCCCAGCTGGCAAATTGACGACAGCCTTATAAGACCCGAAAACAGAGGTACCATCTAACGCATGCCCCAATTTCCTACCCACAGAAGCTGTGGAATAATAAAATGAGTGTTGTTTTGAGCTGCTAAGTGTGTGGTAATTTGTTTACAGCAATGATAAGTAATATAGATGCTTGTTAAAAATACAGATTCCCAAGTCCTAGCCACAGAATCTGTTTAGCAAAACTAGAGAAGGACTTAGGAGTCCCAATTGTTCACCAGCATCTCAGATGGATTCTGAAGTATCTGGCTCAGCAATCACTCCAAATTCTGTCATCATTATTCTTATATCTAGTCAGCCTCACCAGAAAGTTATATAACTCAGCGATATTGTTTTCGCTTGCAACAGAAATGACTTAAAAGTTACATTTCAGTGATTTTCCTCTTGGTCCATTATTTAAAAATCTGCACTTCTTTTCTATTGAGGTTGTAACAAATTACCATAGAGTTAGTGGCTTGAAAAAACATAAACTTATTATCTTACAGTTTCGGAGGTCAGAAGTCCAAAAATAGATCTCACTCGGCTAAAATCAAGGTTTCAGCGAGGGTGGTGTTTTGGAGGTTCTGGGGGAGAATCTGCTTCCTTGCCTTTTTCAGCTTTTAGAGGCCACCTGCATTCTCTGACTCATGGCTCCCTTCTAGCAATGGCATCGCTGAGTCCTCTGCTTCCACTGTCACTTCTTCATCTGACCATGCCCCTCCTACTTAATTTCTTTTCCATATAAGGACCTTTGTGATTACATTGGGCCCACCAGGATAATTTAGGAGAGTCTCTCCATCTCAAGACTCTTAACTTGATAATGTCTGCAAGGTCACTTTTGTTATGTAAGGTGACATTCGCAGGTCTGGGGTTTAGGACATGAACATCTTTGGGGGAACCATTATTTTGCCTACCACAAGATCCATTGAATAACATACCTATGTCTTGATGCTAGTAAAATATAAAATGTTTGTCTCTTCCTTTATATCATGTGAACTATATAATTTGTCTTGTTTCTTTTCTCCCTTAGCTCCTGGGGCTCTTGGAGTTCAGTTGTAATAACTCTGCTGACTTGTTTCTAATCCACCTGCTGCCCTTGGTTCATTATTTTGTTCTTGCTCTTTTATTCTTATTTTAACAGTTCTGTTTTGTCTGTGTCACTTATTATAAGTTGATTTTGAAACGTAACGAGAATATACAAATCCCCATGTTTAAGCTTAACCCCTAGAGCCTCTGATTCCTAATCTCTTGCCCTCTAAGGTCACCAGTGAGTGAATCATTTTCTCACTTGGTACCTGGACTTTCTCTCTTCTATATCTCCCTCTACTGCTCCTGCTTCGTCCTTCACACAGCCATCCCTGGACCTCTAAGCCCCTCACCAATCTAGTTGTCAGTTTCCCCAAAGGGACTGTGGGTGAGCAGTTCGCCCTCCACCCATTGGGTCGAGTCTGCTAAGGCCCTTTATACTGTGATGGATGAACTAATCTCTGAACCCTTGGTCAGCCTGCCCCTGGAAGAAAGATGTTCTGAACTGATCTCAAATACACTGGACTCATTAAAGTACTCGAACAAATTGCCCTCGGAACTCCCCTAATAGCCACACACCTCAGGGAGACCAGTAATATTATCCATATGTTGCAAGAGGAAATGTTGAGTCAAAGAAGGCAGAGAGAGCTATAGATTCTCTTTCTTTGGGAAAATTATCTCGGTTTCAGTGTTTTAGATGACTTAGATGGATGAATCCCAAGCCTAGTTTTCCACTTCCTCAGTACACCCCAATTATTGTTAGCAGTGCTTTGACAAAATAATTGTGTTAGCCTAATTGAAATACAGATTTCAGATATCATATTTTGGAATGGTCAAAAGAGCAGAGAATGGAGTGCGAACTTTAGAAACACAATGATTAAAGTGCCTGCCAAAATGTTTTGAAGTTAAGCATATATGTTCAGCTTAACAAATTTTTATAAAACAAACACCTATATAGCCACTCTCTCCAAATGCCCAAATTCTGTCGGTGCCTCAAAGACCAGATTAGATGTCCTTCACCAAAGACTTGCATAAACCTCTTTCTTGTAATCTTTTCTTCACTAAATTCCAGGAACATCTTGGTTGGATTCTTCTCATGCCCCATTACATCTGTATTTAATGTGTGTGTGTGAATCAGATATATATATATATATATATATATATATATATATATAGAGAGAGAGAGAGAGAGAGAGAGAGACATACACACACACACATACATATCTATATACATATATATATCAGATATATATAGAACCAGATATATGTATATCTGATTCACACATACATTCACTCAGTGTCATTGTTCTACTATAATTTAAATATAGTTCATCAGAAGGGCGCCCGGGAGGCTCAGACGGTTAAGCATCTGCTTTCGGCTTAGGTCATGGTCTCAGGGTCCTGGGATGGAGCTTAGTGGGGAGTCTGCTTCTCCCTTTCCCTCTCTCCCCCCACCCCCGACCCGCCACTGGCTTGTGTGCGTACTCTCTGTCTCTCTCTGTCTCAAATAAATAAATAAATAAATAAATAAAATCTTTTAAAAGTAAATAAATAAATAAATAAATATAGTTCATCAGAGAGGAATGAGTGAATGAATGAGGGAGGGAGTGAATGAGGGGTCGAGTTCATGAGGTCAGGATGGAATAGTCAAGTCCACCATGTTTGGGGAGTTCGACAAGGGTCAGTAAGCCAGGTGAGCCAGGGTAGCTCTGGACAAAACTTCAGTCCTGGCTTTAGGCTGAAGCGGGTCTTCACTCTGTCCACCTCCTGGGATTAGATGGCCCTTAAACAATGATCAGGGTTCAAAGAGAATCAGATAATTTTCGAGTGCATCCTGCTCCTGTTTAAAGAGAGAAAGGGTGACTTTCAAGAGAGTAGGGCGTACTCTGCCATCGCTTTACCTACCTTTGTATCATGTTTGACTCTTTTCAGGAGGTTTTCACATGTAGATTCTGATTCAAGCTCAGGGGAAATTAATTTTGCTCCTGCATTCATAACTGTTGACCATGGAAGCTAGTCTCCAGGGGCATCCAGCAAATGATTAAACATTTATGTTAGGACACTTGCTCTTTTCATTGATCTCATTTTATCCTCAAGAGAAAACCTAAGGGATAGAAATGCCTATCCCTCCCTTTTTACAGATGATGGAATCCGAGTGCCTCAAAGAGTTTTTAATGGCATGCCAAAGGTCATCTGTCTACTTCCTAGTTGAGTATCTGTGTTCTACTCAGCTGTGGTGCAGAGGAGTCTGATACGTAATGAGAAAGCAGAATTAGGGATTTTGTTTCGAAAAAGTGGCCCAAGTTGTTCTAATTGTGGTCTTGTTTATGACTAAGTTTAGTATGGAGCCATAACAGTTAAGTATTCTTAAATATATACCCTGCTTTATTGTAGATGGTAATGATTGAGTACCAACTGTGTGCAAGCCACTGGGTTAATGGGACAGTGCACCCCACAAAGCTGCCTTTTCCTCATCTCCCCGATGGGAAGGAGGACACAACTCTCTTTGCTTTCAAAGATCAAGTCTCTTTGGTCCTTTTTTTTTTTTTTTTTTTTTTCAATTTCTCTGGTCAGAATTAGCTGGGGCTCATCTCTTGATATTTAAAGAAACACTTTTTAAATTAAAAAATCCCATTTTCCCCTCAAAAAGCCTACTTTTTCCATATCAAATAAGCTTTGTTTGGGGGTTATTATGATTTGCTCTAAGTTTACGAACTTGATTCAGCAAAGATAAATGAGTTACGCGTTCTAAGCAGTATCCGAAAACAGCGTGCACAGAAACAGTTTGTTGCTACCTGGTATATACAAGCAACCGGTGGAAGGCATAGGGGAGGGAAGCACAGGGGACCCCAAAAATGCTCTTGCATTTATTACAGAGTGTGATAGTTTATGATTATAATAAATATATACTATGCATATTGTCATATGCAGTAAATCCCACTGCTCTTGCACACTTTCTCAATTGATCGTGCCAGGTTGAAGCCTGGAGGTTTTACAGTAAAATCTGTTCATTCATTTATTTCTTCTATAGGCATGTAGATGTTTAGAGATTAGAGATTAGGAATTAGACATTAGAGGTAGAGATAGAGGTAATCGGTGGTTCTTACCTGGGGGAGATTCTGGGACACACACACAGACCAGGGAACATTTGGCAATATCTGGACACATATTTGGTTGTCACAGCTGGGAGAGGGAGTGCTACTGGTATCTGCCCGGTGCAGGCCAGGGGTGGTGCCCAACATCGCACAATGCACGGGAGAGCCCCCTCCCCTCATACACACACACATGTGCGCGCGTGCGCGTGCACACCGAAGAACTCTCTGATCCATAATGTCAATAGTTATGAGGTTGAGAAACTTTGAGATAGATACAAAGATGGCTAGATACATAAGTAGATACATAGATACATAGGAATAAAGCTAGTTATTTGCACAGTGCCGGGCACTGTGCTTGGCAGACACTGACCAGGGTATCCCTCATTGACAGCATAACTTACTGTAAAGTCATTGTGTGTTTTCACACCTCAAAATCTCAGTCTTGTTTCCAGGCCATGTACAACACAGTTCTTTTTTGGGAAAAATTAAGTTTGGCCTCTTCCAGGATTTGTTGTCTTTCTAATCAGTATTTTTTAGGAGTAAAACCACCGAAACATACGTTTCTAGGTGAAGTTAATTTTTTGCACAGCATACATAGTTCCTAGCACTGATAACAAGTTCAGCAGACTTAATCAGATTCAGATTTGGTATGCTGTTTCAGTGGAAAAGGAAAACAAATATAAGAGGGCACTTTAGAACTTTGGCTCCTGTTAAAGAGTTTATGTAATTTGCTGCATTAGAGATTAAATCCAAGCTCACAAGAACCTCACATTTATGATATAAAACTGATTCAAGATGAAATATGCCGTCCCCTGAGATGTCTTTGCAGATCTGTGTCCCTGCTCTCCCGCTTCCAACACGCCAGCCATTACCAAAATCTCGATCAGTTTCTACATGGAGATTTCTTTCATCTAATAGGGCATGTGGATTCTCTGATCAGTATCAATAAAAGATTTGGAGACCTGGGTGTGATTATCCCATCCACGAAATACATGTTTGGACTGATTCAGGGCACACAGTAATCAAATACTTTTGATTGACTGTTAATATCTCACACTTAACCTTGTCAAGACTATCCGGACTTACAGTTAATACTGTTTCAAGTCCTTTTTGGAAAAACACCATGGAAAATGTAAGTGAGTGCACACTGGTCTGCAGAAATTCTTAGCATGCATTAATTGCAGATTAACTGTGAGGTTAAATGATCAGGGAAACTTCTGTGAAATACTGGGGCTCCTTTTAAGAAAAGAACCCCCAAAGACCAAATGTGCAATTGTGAATACCTAACCTAACCATAGGGATTTTTTAAAACTTTTTTGGGCCCCCTTTTATATGTATTCCCAGGCAGGCAAAAAGCTAGATTAATTTCTAAATAGAAGTACCCATTAGGATGAAGTCAAGATCAATCCTAAATATATCCTTTTGGCATTGGGACACTAGAGTATGGGATTCTCAGAGAAAAGCTCTATAACACATGATAGCTTTCAGTGTCAAAAGCTTGCTGATCGGTCTGCCCAAGGTTCCTGAAAAACCTGCTAAACCAAAGCTCTTCATTGACACATCTGCCTTCAGAATCACATAGAAAAAAAAATACCTAACATTTGGGGAAAATAGAAAAAGGCAGAGAAGTTTCTCAGTACTCCAATATGTTTCCAATCTATGTCAAGTCTCTCAGTTCTTTTAAAGGCTGATCTTTTTTCTGATCCCTGTAACTTAACTTAGCAGGGAGCCACACAACAAGGCAGTGGAGCTTGAACACCCTCCTGGAGACCACCAGAAGGCTACGGACTCTTACTTCCATATCTGTCTGTTCCTCTTTGCCTGTTCCTGCCTCTGTTTCTGGACTTCTTAGATGGGTCTTTTCTTCCTCTTGTTTTTCCTTCTCTGGCTACAGTATAAAACTAATGTGTTCTTCTTGTTCTGGGGGGCTATTAAAAGCATTTTTAAATATTTTTACTCTTTTATTTTTGAATACTTTTAGATCAACAAAAAAGTTTCAAATAAAGTACAGATACACCCTATATACACTTCATCTGGTTTTCCCTGATGTTAATGCCTCACATTACCGTGGGACGTCTGTCAGAACTAAGAAACCAACATCGTACCTTACTGCTGACTAAACTCCAGACTTTATTTGGATTTCTCTAGTTTCTTCACAAATGTCTTCTTTCGGTTCTAGGATCCCATCCAAAGCGCTTAGTGTATGTATTTAGTCATGTCTCCTTAGGCTCCCCTGGGCTGTGAGTTTCTCCATCTTTCCTTTCCTTTTCAAGACTCGCAGTTTTGAGGAGTACTGGTCAGGTATTTTGTAGAATGTCACTCAGTTTAGCTGCGACAATTTGAATGTTTGTGTCTGCTCCCCCCCCCCCAAACTTCATACGTTGAAATCTTAACCCCCATTGTGATGATACTAGGACGTGAGGTCTTTGGGAGGTGACTAGGTCGGGAGGGCAGAGCCCTCATGGTTGGGATTAGTACCCTTATAAAAGAGATCCCAGAGAGCTCCCTGGCCCCTTCCACCATGTGAGGGTATGACAAGAAGTCTGCAGCCCAGAAGAGAGCACTCATCCAACCATGCTGGCAAACTGGTATTGAACTTCAAGTCCCTTCCATGGGTTTGGGGAAAAATACCACAGAGGTGAAGTGAAGTGTCCTTCTCATGACATCATAACAGGGATATTTGTATGTTTCCCTAAACATAACTTTTGAAATTCTTCCAACCTTTAATTAAGTTGCTGTTATCTACCGTAATATATGAATGTGTGTCTGACACATAACATTTACCCGATGTTACTTGGTAAATGAACGAATGACTATCTCTGTGCCTCTCTCTGCCCTCATTTATACGCTAGGGCAGGGGCCCCGGGTGGGGAAGAAGAGAAATCCTAGGCAGCCTAGATGCTAACCTTGTGATAGTCCAACCACGGTTATTGATCTGGGTTTTAAAGAGTTAATGAAAAACTACTTTGGGAAAACTGTGATGTATTTTCATCTTCCTAAAAGAATGTTCTAAATTTTCATTTAGTTTTGTTATTCAACTGTGGTGTTTTAAACAGTGCTAATGAAGTGGGAACTAAGCAGCTAGGAGTGAAGAAATACAGACCTTGGGAAATGGGGAGGTGGTTTAGAATTATTGCTGTAAAATTGCTTGTTTTCATTGCTCTTTGAGGATTTGCCCTCCCGTGTGGTTATTTGCCATCTCATTAAAAGGGAAACTCTGAACGACATGGTCTTGAAACACCTGCCGAGCCAAATGGAAAGAGGCAGTCTTTTAAGAGCTGCGGTTTTATTTTTTCTGTAGCTTGATGGAGTTTTCGTTTTCTTTTTTTTCAAATTTATGTGTTTTCTTTTGAGAGAGAGCGCGCGTGTGCAGGAAGAGAGGCAGAGGGAGAGAATCTCAAGCAGACTCCCCTCAGGGCACAGAGTCCAACGTGGGGCTCGATCCCAGGACCCTGAGATCCTGACCTGGGCCGAAATCAAGAGTCATACGCTTAACCCACTGAGCCACCCAGGTGCCCCTTGACTTTACTCGAAGCAGTGAATTTTAAACTACCAACAGACACAATTGAAAAATGCAAAGTTAAGTAAATTGTTGAAAAATTCAGCCCGCTTTATTTTGCAGAACATGCATCCCCCCCAAAGCTAAGTTTAAAAGGCCAAAATGATTGCTAGTCTTTGCTGGTGTCACCAGTGGTTTTGAGGGGAAGTCAGCTTCTCCTGTGCCAAGGCATACAGAAAAATGGTCTGCCACTGTGACCCGAGGACCTAAGAGTTTCTTTGATTTCCTATTCTTTTCTACACTGGTTGGTAATAATTTTTAAATGCCCTGGCATTTTTGCAAGCAATTTAAAGGCCAAAAATTCCCGGGTGGGGCTGGTTTCTGGGAGTAGGATGGGTGGGGGAAATCCGTAATTCTAGTCTTCTAGTTTGAGAATAAACATTCTTGATTAAAATGAAGGTGCAAGACCCCTTTTCTCCCTCTTTGACAGTGGGTCCAAAAATCAGATGATAGGTCGGTGAGGAAAATCTGAATAATTTCAACCTTTGCTCCTCTTCGCGTTCAAAAAATACTAAGAAAACCATGGGTGACAGAAAGGGCTTCTACAGGGAATGAAACACCTAAAAATCAACTTAAAATAGAATTTTAAGAACAAATTCCTCAGGACAATTCATATACTATGGCAACGTTGCCGGTTCGGTACTTGGACACTGAATTGCAAAGGAAAGGTTTCTTAAGATAAGCATTTGTGTTTCAAATTTCCCCCACTTGGCTCTTTATGATAACAGCTTTTGTAAATAGCATAGCAGTTGAAACATTTATTATTGGAACAGAAATGCAATTACATGCAGATGTTGTCCTGTGATTCATTGCTTTGCGCTACACACATTTTAAAGCTGGAGGAAGAACAAGCAGGTCATCAAGTAAATGCTCTAGGCTGAGCTCCACTTATTCTCTTGACTCAAGTTATCTAATCTCTTTCATGAGTGTTGCCACAATCTAGGCCTCCATGGCCCTTCTTGGCAGCCTGTTTCATTGTGCAATTACTCCAACTACCGTCAAGAATGTCTTTTCATCCAACATAAACGTTCTTTACTTAATCCAAACCTGGTTCTTTCTCCAACATTACTGTTCCGAGACATATAAAATGACCACCACCATTTCTTTTTTCAAGTGTGTCATTGTTGGCTACTTTTTGTCAAGGTGGGCCTTTTCTTTTCTTTTTTTTTTTTTTTTCTGGCTTTGCAATGAATGAACTATGGTAACTGCAGATAGTGACCAGAGAGCTATGAAGGAAATAAAACGGGTGAATTGATAGAGAACCACTGGAGGTGGGATGGGTGGTGACTGGCAGTCCTGGTTATCATGGGTGGCCCCCTACTGGAGAAGAAGACGTTTGCATACATTCTGAGGGTTTAGGAGCTAGCTAGCAGTGAAGATGCCAGGAATATTGGTTTCCTGGTGCTGCTGTAACGAATTATCAAAAGCTGAGTGGCTCAAAACAGCCCAAATTTATTATCTTACAGTTCTTGAGGTCAGAAGTCCAACGCAAGTCTCACCGGGCTAACGTCAAGGTGTCAACAGGGTTGCATTCCTTCTGGAGGCTCTAGGGGAGAATCTGTTCCCAGCTTCTAGAGGCTGCCCACGTTCCCTTAGATCATGGTCTCCTTCCTCCATTTGCAAAGCCACCAATAGCTAGTCCAGTCTTTCACATGGCATTGCTCAGACACTGATCCTTCTGCCTCCCTCTTCCACATTATATGGACCTTGTGATTACATTGGGCCCACCTAGATAATCCAGGATAATCTTCTTACCTTAACGTCAGCCTACTAGCAACCTTAATTCCATCTGCAGCATTAACTCCCCATTGCCATTTAACGTAACGTACTCACAAATTCCAGGAATTCAGATGTGGACATCTTTGGGAGGCCACCATTCTGCCATCCACACCAGGAGGAGCGTTCCAGGCAGTGGGATTAACATATACAGAGGTCCTGAGTTCTGAACAAGATGGGTATGTTGGGGAAGGAGAAAGCTGGCCAGTGAGGACATGGTCCTATAGGATTAATCTGGAGAGGCGGACAGAGGTCAGACCGCGAAGAACTCTGTGGGCTGTGGTATGATAACTAGATTGTCTTCTAATTATAGGAGGACACCACTAGAGGTTGTAAGCAGAGAAGTGGCACGAGCTGATGTGTATCTTAAAAAGATGGTTTTGGCTGCTCTGTGAAGAATAGACTGCAGACAAGCAAGAGCAGAAGTAGGGAGAACAATTAAGAAGCAATTACAATCATCTAGTTCAGAGGTTCTCCAAAAGGGGTAATTTTGTGGGCCCCCCCCTTGAAGATTTGGCAATGTCTGAAGATACTTTTGGTTGTTGTAACTGGGAGGGTAAGAGGAGGGGAGATACTCTCGGCATCTAGTGCGAAGAAGCTGGAGATGCTGCTGAACATCCTGCAAAGCTCAGGACTGCCCCATCGCAAAGAATGATCCAGCCCAGTTATGCTGAGGCTGAGAAACTGATCTAGCCATAGGATGACCCTGGCTTGGACTGGAAGGGTCAGAGGCAATGGTCACAAGTAGTCGGATTCAGGATTCAGGGACATTTGCACTAAGACTCATCCATAACCAGGCTTGAGCTTTCAGGGCTTTATCAAAGGAAGGAGAGGCTATGGGGCTGACTGCAAACCCGGATTGCATTGGAGAGGGAGCGGGTACGGGTGTGCATGGGGGGAGGAAGGGACATATGGTGTGTGGAGTGCTGGGCTTTCCCCGACGCACCTGAAAAGACACACCACGGGACTTCCATTGCAGTTGATGTCGGCTCTTTATTCTCCCAGCCTCTGTGCACTTGGTGTTTATCACGATTTAGAACTGCAAACCCAGGGAACCTCGATCCTATTTCCTTCTCCAGCGCCACTCGCTTGCTGACATGAGACAATTGACTTAATCCTCCTTGTCTCTATTTTCGCCTTTGGCTCATAAGGACAGCATTTGCTTCATTGACCTCAGCTGGTTATGAAGAACTTGGGGGGGGGGGGAATTAAAATGCTATGTGCATATACCTTGTTGCAAATTTTTGCTTCCTTTAATTTCATTATTGTAATCCTTCTAGGTTTTCTTATATTTTTTCATCCTTGATATTTTTGTAGCTGAAAGGCAATATAATTGATAAATATTTGGCAAATTGAGATGGGAAATTATATTTTGGATTTTATTTCCATGACATCCTCAAGAATTACGTATTCTAATTCTTTTTGAATATTTAATGAGGAGGCTGGTGTAGTAACATTTCTAGCTAATTTCATTTCATTTCATTCACCAATTTATTCACTAGCACCTGTGTGGAAAGCACTGTTAAGGGAACTTGAACAATAGGAAAATGGCCAAAATAGGGTCCCTCTTGCAATCAATATGAGTACCTTGCAATCATTATGAGTAACATGCCATTCTGGGACACTTCTTATAATGTAGAAAGAGCAGAGGTCTGCACAGTATATAGCCTAAGGTTGGCTGCCCGGTTTTGTCAATAAAGCTTTATTGGCACCCAGCCATGCCCATTCATTTACATATTATCTGTGGCTGTTTTGGACCACAACAGCAGAGTTGAGTAGTTGTAGGAAGGAGAATTATGAATGGCAAAGGTGAAAATATTTACTATCTGACCCTTTGCAGAAAAAGTTTGCTGACTCCTGACCTAGAGTACTTAGTCTTTTGGAAATTTCTGCTTTTGCCTCTGAATTTGCTCTGATTTCTTATTTCTTACAATGAGGCTCTCCAGTGAAGTAGTGCTCTGAGAATTCCTGTTTTCTGGTGCTTACGGTGGCTAATACCACCATACCAAGGGCTTTACAAGTAAAAGTGCTAAGCTGTCAGTATATATTCGATTTACAGGCTTGTATTTGCTCACTGTAGTTTTTCTACCATGTATTTTATAGACCATTCATTCCAATCCTCTGTTTGTCCCTGTTGGACATAAGCTTCCTTTTTAACGTCATTTCCAGCCCCTACTCTTCAAGGTCATTTTGAATTATAATACAATCCTCTGAGGTGTTAGCTATCCAATTTGGCACCATCTGCAAATTAAATCAACTTGTCTTTTATTTCATCACTCAAGTAACTGATAGAAATATTAAGAAGAGCCTGCCTCAGGACATCCTTTATAAATGTCACTGTTTCCCTCAAGGTTCAGCCAGAGCCACCGATTAATCTCTGAGTGCGCCTTTAAGCAAGCACTCTAATGGAAATGGGAGCTGGTCAGTAACTTCCAAACTTAAAATGCCAGTCCTTATGCCATCCGGGGTATTCAATATGCCTGCCTCCTTGGTGCTTTCCTCCAGCCACATGGTTTGCCGTATCTGCCATGTCTTCATTCGCCATGTATTCTAGTTCTCTCTCTTGCTCTGAAGTTAAGCGGGGCCAGTGGAGTTGCGGCGGCCAATGAAAGGTGAGGGGAAGTTTAAGTGTCCCTTATGAAGTGAAGTTTTGAAAGGCAGTGCGTGATCCACCAGGTCCCTGTTTCCTGTCTCAGCAGCCGCGGAAGTATGTGTTGAAAGGAACCTTCATCAGCCTGGGCTCCTGAATGGCTATGAATAGGAGAGCCTTCCCTGTTGATCTGTGTAAACATGTGGCATGAGTGAGAAAAACACCTTTGCTGTTAGAGGCCACTGAGACCTGGGGGTTCCTTGTTACCAGAGCACAACCTCGCCCATCCTGCCTGATACAGCACCATAACATTTTTCTAGAAAGCTCCCACTATAGCTAGGGACCATGCTTTTTCTGTGTATCCTTTCCCATTTGTATCCTTCACAGACCCTCATCCATAGTGCATATCAATTAAATGCTTACCGAATGGAAAGGAACTAAAAATAGATAAGTAGCTAGATAATGGGCTATAGTATTATGCTTTTCCATCACTTCTTCATATACAGAATTAATGATAAAACTAACTCCTTGTACATCCAGCTTCCCGAGCATCTTCAAGATGTTTTGCAATTGAACGTGCCGGTCTTTCTCGATTGTTCGAAGGACGTTTCATGATATGAAGGATGCATCAAGTTTTACCTTTCCCTGATACTTAACTTTATGTGGTTCAGCCCAGGCCCACCAAGTCTAATCATGGTAAGACCATCCTCTGGCCAGTGAGAGCAACCTGGACTGTTAGAGTGTTAGCTCGGGCATTTGTCTATTAATATTTCTATATTGACGTGGAACTCTAGTTCAACATTCTTGTGTCATGAGAAGTCCAGGGAAATGTTAGAGTTTCACATTCTGTAATATAGATGTGCACAGCCTTTCCTTGAAGATCGTTAGCTGCGTGATAGGGGAGACATGCCTGACTTGCTCACGGCTGTATTCCTAGGACCTAGAAGAATGCCTGGACCATGAGAGGCATCAATAAATTCACTGGGGATGATTGAAAAAAACACCCATTATGTATTTTCAGTAATCTGTGAGATGTGTGGTCATTGTTTTCTCTTTGGAGGTGAGACTTCAAAACATTACCCAAGGTCACACGATCAAGACGTGGAACCAGCATGGAAGCACCTTCTAACTCAAAGGCATCTGCACTTCCTTGGGTAGCGTGGTGTACACCCAGGGTGCGGTAGAAATAGCAAGCATTCTAGAGTCTGATGGACTGAGCTTTGAATTATAGCTCAACTACTCATTAGTTGTATGTCGTTGGGAATTTCTAAAATCTGTCCCCTGATGTTTTCCTTAAACCACTAGGGTATTTTCTCCCCATCAAGTAGGTCTTGTATTCTATTTAGTTTCCCATAAGTGCTATTTTTTTGGCCCGGTGTAATTATTCAGCTGTACGCACTCTCTCATTGGGGGCTTCTATGGTTAGGTTGAATTCATGCTGCTTCAGTGACCCAGCCTTTCCCAAACCATTTCTCGAGGCATCCAAAATGGATTTAGCAGAGGGTTATAGTCCTTCTTTGAAATATGCTACTTTGAGATCCAAATTTCATTTTGACCTTCCAATTCAATAATTATAGCCTAAGATATTTTGTGTTTAAAACCTAAATGATTGTTTGCTTAGAATTGTAAGAACAAATTTGGAGGCCAGCTTAAGGCACTTAAAGGTTTAGCCTGCCCTGGGGAAAAAAAAATGCATTCTTTGTCTTGCATCAACATGTTAATAAAGTCTAAAGTTCCTGCGTAAACAGAACTTGCTTCAGCGGGAATTATGAGAACATAAAGGGTGCAGGATCGTAAATGGACTCTAGTAGTGAAAGCCATTTACCTAGCGTGGTACACAGAGTTTTATTTAAGATTAATGAAAACCCAATAAGTAGAAAACGCTAATATTCCTGCCAGTGGGGGAGTCGAGATGAGTCTTAACTTGATGCCATAGAAATGTGTGTACTGCGAACAGAAAAATGTGTGCAATATTTGCAGTTATACCTTCATAATATTTTATAACCCAAATTCGTATTCAATAAAAATATACTTCCTATCTCATTTTATGATCTTTCTGGAGTCATTTTAGCAGTAAGTTATGACTATAGAAAGAGTATTTTAATCAGTTTGTATATTGCATTTAAACTCTCTGGACATATGATTATTAAAAATTATATTTGAAATGGAAAGCTGCCATTTTAATGTTCTTCTGTCCCTTCAAGTCGAGTCTATTTTTGGAAATTCTACCGGAGTTAAATTCTAGAAGATCTGGGATTTGGGATCTGCCACAAGCTGATCATGAGACTAGAGCAATCACTGTATCTCTGCGAGTTAGTTTTGTTATCATAAAAAGGAAATAATAACGCACATGCTTCCTAGTGTTCCTGTGGAGATATGAAGAGGAACTGTAGGCAAAAATCTTTGCCTGGTGTAAAATGCTATTCAAAGATTAGTCACCGGTCCTGACAGTGTGATTTTTGCCCTTTACTGCTCTTAGCAGAAGCCCTTCTTCTTCTTTTTCTTTTTTTATTCCTCACAATTTTCAAGAGTTTTATTTGAGCGAACGTGGATTGGAATCAGGTAGTGCTAGGAGCGCCCCCCGCAGAAACTCTTGACAATTGGTTTGTGCTTGTGCTGGCTTAGGTATGTAAACATTCTCTCCCCTTTCCTGAGCAGGGGCCTAAAACACAGCACTGAGCTATTTTTACTAAGATTGACACTATCCCAGGAGCAGTCACCCAGTGGATGAAATAGGAACAAATGATTCATCTGAAGATAGGTTTTATTTAGCGGGCAGTCTTCACCTCCAACACCCAGTAATAGGAAGTCATGGGTCTCTAGCGAGTCACAGGAAGACTGCAGTGGAATTGGTTAGACTTGAAAAGAATTATTACTTTGCTTGGTGGTAGATAAATGTAGGAGGGGGGGAAGAGCCGATTATTAGACAATTGATATGTCACAGACTTACATTTAAAAACTGTGTTTCGGGGCACCTGGGTGGCTCAGTCAGTTAAACGGCTGCCTTCGGCTCAGGTCGTGATCCCAGGGTCCTGGGATCGAGCCCTGCATCGAGCCGCGCATCAGGGTCCCTGCTCAGCGGGAAGCCTGCTTCTCCCTCTCCCTCTGCCTGCCACTTCCCCTGCTTGTGCTCTCTCTCTCTCTCTCTCTCTCTGTCAAATAAATAAATAAAATATTTTTAAAAAATAAAATAAATAAAAACTATGTTTCGAGCCCAGAGTTAGGCCTTGCAGGAGTTCTTTCAAAGATGTAGCTTCTTATCTTCTGAAGTCCAGGAAGCTGTTTAAAAAAACTTTTCCGTGTAATTATGCAAATTCACATGTCTCAGATTTCCTTCCTGAAACCATCAAATAACACTTCAATATGTGGGCTCAGGAAGGTTATTACGGAGAATAAATAGATGTCATTATGTGTCATTTCGCCCATCAAAAAATACGGTAGCGATTACTGCCTTGTAAAGGGAGTAAACTCAAAACGATCATATTGCATTATCTACTAAGGGCCTGGAAAAGTTGAATGACTATTAGTTACTGTGCTCACATAAAGCATTTGAGCCTTATTTGATGGAATTTTATTCACATTCTCTTCCTATCACATCGTCTATTCACTTCTTTGAAAATCATTTCAAGACAAGTCATCCTGGTTTTAAAAACATGGAGGCAAAGGATAACGTCCTGTACTTTGGTTTTTGCTCCCTACGGTGCCTTCGGATAATAGGAGGTTGGTCACAGCTCCTAATATAAAATACTAGCTGTTGACTCACAGTTCTCCTAGAAGGGCCAATTTCACAGACTGCCGGGACAAAGATGATTTTAATTAAATTGCACAAATCCCTTTGTGCTGCAACCAAACCCTGCGTAGGCTGACGGACTCTGAGCCATTCTGGCATGGATAGAGTTAACCAGGTTACCGGGATTCCTAGTTAACTTCTTTCACCAGGAATGCAATTCGTGTTTACCTATATAAGGAAACCTGTTAGGCTGACCTGAGTTTGGCAGATTTTTGCGCTGACTGGGAGGCGTGTAAGCACACAGCCTGGGAAGGGGAGTGATTTGGAGCTGGACAGAGCAAGCTTCCTGAACGCCCCAGCCATTCAGCTGATCCGAGGCAGCCTGCTTGGAGGACCTACAGGTTTGTCTCTTCCAGATCACAGCTGAGGAACAAAAACCTCGTCCTGGGAAAAATGGGGAAGCCGGTGAGTCTTACCGATTTCTCTCTGCTTGCTTCAGCTAAGTGGCACGTCCCCGCGGCTCTCACCCAGGAAGCAAAGGGAGAGGCGTAGCTCAGCCTCCAACCCCACAGCTCCTTCCCGAACAAACACAATGCTTCGCAAATACCTCCAGACAACTTTTCCTGCCTGTTTTACACACCAGGAATTCACAGAGGCAATGATTTTAGCACCTTAGACATTCCAGAGAGTGTTTTTACTAGCCACGAGTTTGTAGACCATCGTGATGAGCAAACTTTCTCATCTTTGTTGCACTCTGATACAGTAGAAATGAGCCTTGGGGTGCTTTGTGAGGAGGCTGAGTCCCCAAGGAAGTAATAGTAAATCTAAGTGGGTTCTTAAAACCACAGGCGGTGTGATATTCCACAGAAGTGCAATTTGTCACTAAAAAGGCAGTCTGAAAGTATCGTTTTTCAGTCATACAGCAGCAAAATCCTTGCATCCTGCACATGTAATAAAGGACACCTTCTGAGCCACTGAGGAAAGAAAGAAGCCGGGCTGGGCTCTTTGTTCTAGACAATGTAAAGATCACTTGTGCATTTTGACAAGTAGCGTATGTCTATTTACATATAAGGCAAGAACGATGAATATGAGCTTGATGTCAAAGGCATTGCAGTTGACTGAGTGAGAACTTGGCTATACTCTGTATGTATACAGAAATCTCAATCTGAATGTAATTAAACATGGAAATGTGAAAGTCTTTACCAGACTTTTCAGGGCAATTGTAGTTAGGCTTGGGAAGAGCCAATTATAAGAGGCAACTGAGAAAGAAGAGAAAACTATTCCAACTGAGTTATGGGGCACAGGTAAAACTTTAGAAAAGAGAGTCGATTTTCTTAGAGCTGTCAAAAGTGATCTGGAATCAGGAATTGTTTTTTATTTGGAAGACATTTTTAATTTTTGCATGCCGAAGGGGGTTTTCTTAATTGAGTTAGCTGGGATAATTGTCTTGGAATGATCTGACTGTTCATCTATCAAAGAAATAGTGTCGTTTCCTGTCCTGTCCAGCGACTTAATCCTACGAGCTTGGGGAACAGGACTGTGCTGCTGACTGCAGCAAGTAGCACGAAGACCCGGTTTCCGATTCCTCAGATTCGGAAATTGACCTCCAGAAAAGCCATCAGCCCAAACAGAGTTTAGAGGGTGACCACTTGTTTAAAAATTGAAAGCGATCGTCTGTCCTCTGCTGGGGCTACTGATTTAATGCAGGGATTGGCGGCTACCTACTCATAAAAACAAAAACTATGGCCAGTTTTGTTTAGGGCCCTTGACTTGAAAAAGCATAACTATTCCTGGTAACGTAGTTTCAATGAAACCCGCTCACCTCAAGGAGAGTGAAACCTCGAAAGGGGCACGTGTGATACCGTAGACGTTTTAGTAAATAAAGTTCTCAATAGCAAAAGCAGCAGAACTGAGAAGACTCGTGCAGACGTTTTAGAGCCAGATATCTCGGTGCTGCTCAGAAAAACAGGAGTCTTGATATTGCATTGCTTTCAACGGGAATCAGTAACCCAGGAGACGCAAAACACTATTGGAAAGTATACGGTTAATAACAGATGTTTATACCGGGTTGTCTCACCCTGCCGATGAGATGGCCCCAGGCCAAATCAGCCAGCATGTCCGCTGTTTTTCCTGTGAGTTAATATGTACACAGTTATTATATACTAATTACATCAACAGCCAAGGGAATATATAAGCAGAAAGATAGATAAGTCTCCTGGGGTGGGGAGGGCCTCGGGTAAATGGCGGGATTTTGAATCTCATGTCTAGAGTTCTCCTTGCCACTGGCACATGAATTGCTGCAGATGACTGGGCGGGGGGGGGGGGGGGGCTGGCTGACTCCACAATCTCCTGATCCTTGGCTCCTCGGCAGCTCATTTGGGGGCAATGAGAGGGATTATTCTAACACCTTGGCGCTAATAGAGTTTCAGGAGGATTCCTTCTTGAAGATGACAGTTATCTCAGTGTCCGAAGCGATCCTGCAGTGAAAGGCAGTGAGTGAGCGGGATGCTGTGTTGTCGCATTGGCCCCTCCGAGCCCCCACTGGCCTGTTGCGTGGAGGGTACAACCATTCAGCAGTCTCTTTAGATCTGGGAGACGTTAGGAGGTATCTTGGTTAAAGGAGATTGAAAACTACTGGGGGGAGAAAAAGACAAGGGGAAACAGGTCTTCTCAGAGCCTTACCATGGTCCTTAGCTAATATGTGTTGTGAGTCTCCGAACAAGTGTAGCCTATGAAGTATGGTTGGCTGCAGATGGGCCCAGTGGCTTTGGTTTTTCGGCCAATCAGCCTAATGAATATTCTTTCAGACAAAGTTTCCCAGTGGCTGGGCCACAGAGCACTGGTAGACGCGACGAATGGGTCACAGAGCTGCCCAGATGTTGGTCTCTCTTGGCCATAGAGCCGTGCCGGGGCCGGGTGTCTCCCCCTGGAGGTTATCTCTGGGCCACGCAGCTTCCTCAGTGTGCCCCAGTGCATCGCGCAGATAGGATCCCTTTCTGTATCTGTCATGATGGGCGACAGTTAGGAAACTGTCTGACAGTCCAGGCCCAGAATATAGACCGAGCAAGTCAAAATTCTGCTATACTCTGTTAAGCTAGGCCTTGGGGCTAAATGTGAAGGAAAATATCCCAACTTTTATTGCCCTTCATGCTGTGGAGGTTATGTCAAGGCCCTCAATATGTTATCCAGCTTGCCCTCTCTATTACATAAAGAATTTAAAGAGGTGTTCCTGCGGGTGTGTGTGTGTGTGTGTGTTGTTCGTAAAGATCTCCTACACAACTGATGACAAAGTGTTTCCTCATGGGATCCTTCCTAACGTTTCATGCTGGTTTACACTTCCCTTTCGCAAACTGCTATCAGGGTTGGTTTGGCGGGGATTCTGCTGCTGCCACTGTGGCCTAGTCCAGAGGCAAGGACATAAAAGAACCTCGTTTCAAAAGTTATTTATTAAATGTAAATTCCTTCCTTGGACACTGTACCAGATTTGTACACAGCATTCCTGTCCCTGGTGAACTTTCTCTGGCTTTCTCTGCCTACCATTTGACATCAATTACCTTTTCAAAAACATTTCACGTTATTAATTCCTGTTACATTCATTCAGCAAACATTTATTGAGTGCCTTTTGAAGTCCTATGCTAAGTACTCTGGAGGAAAAGCGGGTATATAAGAGACAGATGAATTCAAACCAAATCTTCATGCCACCAATAGCATTTCTGCCAAGAGAAATCTCATTGCTTCTTGAGTGTGCAGCATATGAAATATAAATTGCTACAAACTTACTTGACCACTTATTTTTTCTCTGATCATCCTGAGGTACTTTAAGTCAGAGCTTCCCAACCGGTGGTCATAAACCAGGTAACGCACAAGTCATGACGTTCGTGCTTTCCGTGACCAGATGATTTCCACGTCAGAACATGTCGGGTAGGTGCCAACGAGCTTAGCTGTACTTACAGAAGAAAGATGCCACTTTGCTCCCTGCAGAGCATCTGTAAATGACGGAGAGCTGGATGATGCCTCTTTATATTTCGTTAGTGTAATTTTTAAGACCACACTTTCTTGGGGGTATCAGGGATTCCTGGGGCACCATACGAAGAAGAGATATTTTCAGAATACTGAGTAACTCAAGAGCCTTGATAATGGTTTTTATCCACTGGAGATGACTAAGGTTCAAGTTCCAGTGACGATCCTCATGAAGCAGACGAAAGCAGCTGCTATTACTTCTAAGGTTGTATATATAAGGCTTAGGACTAGGGAGCATGAATTAATAACTGGTTTGTGTCAGTAGGATTCTCCAAGTATCTAGGGCATTGGCAAAACCAATTTAAAATATATTTATATTTGAAGAAAGGTTAGCTGGCGAGGTGATAGACAAGAGTAGGGTTTCTAGTTACATGTAAAAGTACATTTCCATATTTTAATTAATTGCTTGCAATCACATGGAAGGGAATCTTCTGTGAGTGAACCTTTCAGAGAAATTAAGTTACTTTATATATTATTGCCAAGGGTTCAGTTAATTTTATTTTTTATTTAAAAGGAAAATAAAAATGGATAGCAGTGCTTTGTGGAATGTAGCATTTTCAAATATGCGTGGTACTTAATAGCAGGATCTGCATAAAGAATGGCTCTTACTGTACGTCGTCATGTGTTCCCTCTCCTGTGAGTTGCCCTTCACTTGTCTAAACTTGAGACAGAAATGAAATTAAGCAGAACCTCCTCAATTTGACAGTTCGAGTTTTAACACATGACAGAACTGGAATTTTGGTTAAAAAGCTTAAGCCAGGAAATGCTGCATTATTTATAGGTATTGCTCTGCAACGGAGGCCTTTGGTTATTTAAACCAAAATTATTTTCCCCCCTGAGTATCTAATTGTGCCGTTATTTAGACTGCACTGACGTACTCATCATGCGTTGCCTCGGGGAACAAAACAGTATATAAACTCTAGAGAATGGATAACAAGTTTACTCGGACGGATATACTTGGCTTAAAGTTAAGAAACAAAGCAGCGGATGGTGGGTTTGGCCACGTCATCTTAAACTTCTCTGGGATTCGGTTTCCCTCATCCGTCAATGGAGACACAAATATGCAAGTCATTGGACAGTTATGAGTGTGGAAAACAGTCGTGTCTGTGAAAGCACCTCACGCAATGCTGGGCATGAGGCCAGCTGATAAGTATTAGTTGGATCCAAAATGGATGTCTTCAAGTAAACAATTATAAAGGATTGAAGAAGTGGAAGTACACAGGCACTGGTGGCCTGTAGGTAATTTTGCCCCCTCGGCGATTTAGAATGTGTTTTTCAGTGAAGCGTGATGCGCTTTCTAATGTCTTGTTCCAGGATCTCTTTGTGTGCCTGCTTGTCCCTGGAGGTTTTTGTGTTTGAAACCCTTGTTTTGAAGCCTTCCGCCTTCCATAGGCATCTATATTATCTCAAGCATAAGCTTCCTCCTTTTAAGGTGTTTTCCCAAAAGTAACACGTTTTTATAAACAAAACAGAAATACTCACTCCGTACTTACTAATTTGACAGCTTGAAAGCTTTTCCAACAGCAATGGTGGGAGACTGGCCTAGTGAATCCATTGCTGAAAGCCTCTCATTTTATTAACAAGTTAGAACATTTCCCTGGCTTCAGTTCATAACAACATTTCTCCAGGGGTCTTGAGGATGGACCTCTCTAAAGGTGTTATGCCCCCAAAGTTACCCCCAGACCTCACTCTCTTTCTCCCACCCCCCACCCCTACCACATCCCTCTGCTTTTTGGTAGAGACCCAAAGATAGTAGAGAAGCTCTCTCGAAAGAAATGTTGTATTTTGGCGCAAAGCATGGTAGCATGGTGCAGAAAAGCACACACAGGACAACTCCAACTCGAAAGTGATTTAGAGAAGTTGGAGTCTTAAAAAGTTTATCTTGCCTATATTTCCCATTTATGCATGTACAGGAGGAACATATGATTTAAAAAAAACTGGTCTAAATAAACCTAAAAGGACTTGTTCAATAAATGTAGCATAAAATATTTAAATGCTAAGAAAACATTGGTTTACAGTCGAATTGGAAGATTTTTCTCTTAGTGTGGTATCTTATCTCAAGTTCAATGAAAGTAAGTCAGACATAGGGGATCTATACTTTTTTAATTTTTATTTTAATTCCAGTTAGCATACAGTGTTATATTAGTTTCAGGCGTACCATATAATAATTCAACACTTCCGTACATCACCTAGTTCTCATCGCGATAGGGATCTACATTTTGATCAAGGCACTGCTGTGGGCTGAATTGCGTAGTCCTCCCTGCTCTCAGAACCGCACCAGCACTGTATTCCTTCCTCAGATGGTCCTACCTGGGAATGGACTTGTCCATTCACAGCCCCCGGAATATCCACCAAGTTACTACGCTTCGCAGCGAGCTAATACCTTAACCTTTCTAACGACGTGTCCACAAATGCATTAAGAACCAGCATGCTTGGTGGATTCCATAGATCTCCTGGGTATCTGTCCAGACAACTTCCCTCCGGTCCCACCTGAGCCCTGCGAGGATCTTCCCCTGGCCTGGGGGAAACTGTACCTCCTTTCCGTGTCTTTGGTAGGCTTTGCTGGGCATGTGACTTCTCCTCTCCTAATGGGTGCGTCTTATTTCAAAGAATGCCTAGAACTCAACAGAAGTGAAAACAGTATGAACTTCTATGACCGAGAAAGTTCATGGGCAGGCAAGACAAATTAGATCGTGACTGCAGCCTAGGCAGCAACGGTGTAGGATACATCCCAATACCAACTATGCTAAATTGGAGAGAATTTCCCCCTGAGAACTCATGAAATACAGTGTAATGCCCCCATCCCACAGGGATGCCTAAAATCTCAGCATTAGAGAATGATTTCATTATCTTTTAAGGCATCAAGAGTGTTCCAGTAGAAACTAATGGCTCTAGAGAGAGCAACACCGGTAGTCACCATATTTACTGCTCTGGCATGGATTTCTTTCCAATTAAAACCACATAAGGGAGTAAGATCCCATGAAAATGGGACAAGCGGTGGGATGGGGGTGAGGATACAGGAATGGAGAGAGGACAGGGAAAGAGAACAACAAGAAGGAGAAGCTCAACATCCATTCAATAATACTTAGCAAATTCCTGCTCTGAACAGGCATCACCCACATGCTCAGACTAAAGTAGAGCCGGCGCCCAACGAGATAACGGTCTCGTGTAGGAGGCAAACATTGATGCGATGTCCCACAAACAAGGGTAAAGGTGCGCCTGGAGCAAAAGCTAGGAAGTGTAGCCGTATATTGCCATGAGATTGTACTGGGGGGGCTTTAGCTAATCGGGAAGGAAGTCAGAGAAAGCCTCTCCGGGAGAGGGATGCTTATACTGAGAGCTAGTAGGAAAGGACATGAGTCAGTGTGCTTGGAGGGGTAGGAAATGGCCAGACTGTATCAGGGAGTTTTCAACAAGCGATGCCATTTGTCTTTTGGAAAGGCCACATGGGCAGCAACATAGAAAAGAGATCATTGGGGTGTCAGAGTGAATGTGGATGAACCAAACAGGAGCATAGGAGAGGGGTCTGGGGAGAGGTGATGTCTACTCTTACTAATACCGTGGCAGTAGAAATGAAGAGAAGTGGGTGGATTTTAGTTTCTGTTTCCGAGATGAAAAAAGACAGGAGTGGCAATGAAGGGGACGTGGGTGATGGGGAGGGACCAGGAGGTGTCAAGGCAGACTCCCAGGAAGTTTGTTCACCTAACTAGAGGGATAGTGGGATCATTAATGACTTAGGGAACAATAAAGTTGACCTGGTTTAGGAGTAGGGAGGGGAATCGTTTGTAGCCTGCTGGAGTGGAGAACGCACGGGCTTTGGGGCTGAAAGTATTGCTGTGGGTTTAAGTCCTGGCTCATCCATTTAGTGGCTGTGTGATGCAAGGTTTCTGAGAGCCTCAGTTCTCCCGTCTTGAAAAAAGGTCGTAAACACCCACCTCACAGGGTAGCTGGGACAATCAAAAGAACTTCACATATGGTCAAAGGTCCTACATACATGAGTTACTATTATTACTCCACAAATTCACCAGCAGTGAAGCCTAGAGGAGGAAGGGCTGTTTTCACTAACTTCCTGAGGGGTGAGGGAGTAGGGTGGTATGTGAGAATCTGGACCGCTGAGATCTCAACACTCGGTAAGTTTCCCTAAGTGAAGTTTTCTCCTGGTTGATAAGGTACAGGACAGCTATTCACTTCAGTTGTCCGGGGAATACCTTCTGATCTCATCCCAACCCCCTCTCCTCCTCTCCCTCGGCCTGGATTAAGGGATCCCGTATAGGAACAAGCTACATTACTTTTCTCAGCCGAGATCCCTTATCACTTGTAAGAGGACTATAGGATTTAGGAAAATGTAACCCGAGAGTTTGCACTAACAGATGAGCACACTCCATTAACTTCACACTCGCTGTAGTGTTTGGGTGAAGGTTTTACCATTCTGTTTTTCTAGCATCAACTTAGCGAGAGCCTTTTATATGACATGTGTAATTCTACTGCCCTCGAGTGACCTCAGCGAATTCCTTTCTGGCTTCCAAACGTGCTCTCGTTAAAGGGAGCCATTAGGCAGTGAAGCTGCGGCCATCGGGTTAGGAAAACCTTGTAAGGGGCAGGTGAAGAGGAGGAGGGGGTTAAGCCCTGTGGAATCCAGGTATTAGCTTCCCTCCCTGCAGGTGTTCTGGAATGGTAGGCTCCAGCTCACTACCAAAATTCTCCTCCCCTCGCCTTGTTCCATTTCTCTCCCTTTGTTCCTGGTACACACTCTTACGTCTCTTTACCTCAGAGCCACATTCCTCTCTCAGCGAATTTTCAAGAAGATGAAGTTTCCCACCAAGACCATTCAGTCATTTTTCCATGCAAGAAATACTCATTTTCATACAGGAAACCGTGTGGGAGAGAGTGAGAGGCTTTCCATTTTGCCATCTCACTTGTGTCATGTTTGGGTGGCAGACGATGAATACGTTTGTACGAACTTTCAGTTAACCAGCTTGGTCCTCCATCTGGGTACTTGAGATTTGCCCATATACACCCAGACTGGGAGCTGGGCGTGTGGGAGGCGTGGGGAAGGAAGTGGAGAGGAGGCTGTTATCTGAAATAGAAGTCTTAGACACGTTTTTAAGAGCTGCTTCTTCCCCTGCCTTCATCTTTCTTTTTCTGTGTGACCCACTTTGGTGCAAATGCATTCCAAGATATAAAGGCAGTCTAAAGAGGCAATTCTAAATCTGAATTGTACCGCCAGAGGGGCTGCCATTTCGATTCATAAAGACATGCTTGGCTTTCGTTGTGCTGAGTTCAGGGCGGGAGCATTCCAGAGAAACTTGCATTAGCATGTGCAAGAGTAGTCACTCAGCATCTGGAGGGTTTAGAATTCACAACACGGTATCAGGAAGCCAGAGCTAGACAGGGTCGCAGCAGAGAAAGAGTTTGCTTCGCCCGTGAGTGTAGTTACCTGCCAATAAATAATTTGCCAGTTGTTCAAAGATAACCAAAGAACCTGGTAGAATGATCCCGAATGAAGGTCACAGCAAAGAGAAAGCACATCTAACGTTATAATGAATGAAAAATGGGGGGAACTTCTGTTTTCAGGCCCCCAAATAAAGTTCTTGCAAAAATAAAGATGTGAGCTTTGCACACCATCAGGCCTTCTGGGCTGTTTATCCTGCTTGGAAAGACTGAAAATGGGGAGGAGGAAGGCCTCTGCCAACAGATTGTAGGTCATAAATTAGTTAATAAAATCTGTCCTGTGTTATCTCTGAAACAGCCTATTTTATATATACTTGTCCATTTGATTTATTTGTTTCTCTGCTTACTCCAGGTTGTATTTTGGTAGCATAAGTCAATATATGAGTTTTAGATTGTACAAAAGTTTATTTATAAATGACCTGCCTTCTGTGGCGAAAAGAGCAGTGGTGTGTGTGTGTGTGTGTGTGTGTGTGTGTGTGTGTCAGTGTGTTGTATATAATTTATTGCTGTTGATCAGGAATTTCAAAGTTAACTTCAGATTTCAATATATAATACTAGTGATTCCAATTAAACATGTATTTTGTTATCTGCCGAAATATATTTATTTTTATCATAAATTTAATTTTTATTGCTGCGTCCAAGAACTTTTCAGGGCTTATAGAGTTTGTAGCAAATTATTTCCACTTATGAGTGTGAGTACATCCAGTTCTCGTTTAATGTCCTAGAGTCACTATCAATGATAAAGCAACACTGTGTGTATCTATGTACATTTCTATATATAGTGCGTATATGTACATGTGTGTGTCCATTTGAAAGTTTCTCTATATTAAGGAGGGTAAGCTGTAGCCAATTGTTTACTGATTCTTTTCAAAGTCAGATAAAAGATATAAAAAAGAAAATGTCCCAATTTTTTAAGACCAAGTTAATTGTTTGGAAGATAAGTGGAAGTCCACAGAGGTGGGGGGTGGGGAGCAGGGGGTGAGAAGAACAGGAGAAGGAGGAAAGGAAAGAAAAGAGAAGCAGGAGATGAGAGAGGAAGGGAGGTCCCAACGCAACAGAAATCTCCTCTCCCCTCCCCTGCCAAGCCCACTGTCCCCGTACAGACGAAAGCCCAGCAGACAACCAGGTGGAGGACTAAGGGATCAAGAAAAGAAGGGGTAAGACACGAACTGCTAGAAAGTGCCCAAGACCCAAAAAGAAAACGAGAACAAAAGAAAGGGTGAGAACGAAACAGCAGGGGAAACGCTTGCCCCATGTAAGCAGATGAGCCAAAAGGAAACACAGAAGGAAGTAGGAAACGAGGAGGTCATGTGAGAAACTCAGGAAGTGTGGAAGGAGACAGAAATGGTCACTGTGCTTGAGTGGGCGGGTGGCGGAGAAGACGCTGTTCTCTGGGCGTCTCGATGAGGGCAGCACAGAAGCGAAGGTGGGCAGGAGGCAGGCGGGAACAAGGAGAAGGGGGTACCTTTAGCCCACGTGAGAAGACAGCCAGCCAAGCGCTAGGTCCCAGCGAGTGGCCGCAAGGTCATGCCCTGGGCCGGGGAGGGGGTTCTTCCCGGTGAAACTGACCCGCGCAGATGGCACGGCTGGTCTCACCTTCATAATTAGTCCTGTGCTGCGATAGCAGCGTGAATGCAGTCTACTTTGTAAATGTCCCCACTCGGCAAGAGTGGTGTAGCAGGAACCCCAGGGTTCCCAGACGTGAGGTGCTCCAGAGGAGGTTACCTGTTCCTGATCTAACGAACAGTTTACTCTGGGGCAGTGAATGATAGATAGCTTGCTGGCCTGAAGAGTTAACCCTCCAGATGGCTTCCGTCCTCCCAGGAGTCATTTACTGAGCCAGCAGTACCTGGCTTACTAGTTATTAAACACTTTGAATTTTGGAAGGGGAGTGGGAGGGAGAGGCTGTTGTATCTGAAGCCACGGCCACTGCCAGGTTTCACCCGAGTACCCAGTGCTTGACTCTGTAACTGCCAGGCTTAGAGCCTGCACATGAAATTCCCAATCCAGTCTCCTGTGGCTTTGGACTTGCTCGTTTATTTTTACTGTGATTTCGCTCATAATAACTTATGTTTGCAATTCAGCAACCCGAGGAATTGTTTTTATGGCAAGTTCGGAACTTACAGTCAATCACACATTTCAAGGCCCGGTTCAGGAAACGAGTTTGACGTGGCATGTTAACAGTGAATTATTAATTCTTACCTGCAGCAGGGAACGATACTCAGAGTGGTTGGGAAAAGCTTGCCGGTTGTTGACTCAAAGTGATGCGGCTGCATTTAAAACTCCAGTGGGCAATTCCGAAGATGGCAAGCTTTACTTTGATACCGTGCCATTGCACCTCCATTAGTGCCCTGGTTAGAATGCAAACATCTGCTTGCTTTTATTGCCCATGTGTTACTTAAGATGGTCTGTTTTCTTTATGACGTAAATCACTGGAATCAACGGTTTTTAAAGTTTCTCTCGGTGTTTCCCTGAAACAATCACTCTCTACAATTGTTTAATAGATAATTGGCCCTTTAGCTACACAACAAATTATACAGATCGCATTCTCTACCCTCCTGACCTTTTGCAAGGATGACATTGGGACGAAAGTACCTGGGCCTGCGGTGGAATTTGTTGTCTTCGGGGTTTGTGTGAATCGTAGGTCCATGTTAGCGCATCAGGTCAAGGGAAACCTCACGTTTCCATTTACTGAATATGGGACAGTCGGCCTGCTGATTTTTCCCAGTGACCAGAGCTTTGTGGATTTGCCCTGCAAGGGTTTACTGTTCCTTCCCTGCATATTTACCTTACCCTGGTCACTGCTGGGCAATCTGTTTGCCCTGCGGGCTGTGTGCACATCCAGACAGACAGAAAAGCTTCGGTTCAGGAAGGACCGTCACTTTCGTTCCAACAGCCTGGCTGTATTCCAGGGCCTCCTGTTGGGAATTTTAGAATTTTACCTTACTTTGATGGCGAGTCAGGGTTGGAAGCCAGTGGAGTCGACTGCTCAAGAAAATGAGAGCCATGAAACCAAGGCTCTACCTATGGGAAAAACAAAATCCACCAATTATGATTCCAGATTTGAGAAAAGATTGGCATAAGCTATAATGGATAGTAAAATGGCTCTCCTTAGCCCACTGATTAGAAAAGCTTGGGAGGACATATCTATACACACTGGGTCCTATAACTCGTAGAATGTTACAGAATAGGCCATCTGGAAGAGTACTCTTGTAGTATTCCATAAAATACGGCTCTTACTCAGGTCCTAGGATTGCGTGGAGGGAGGAGGCTTCCATGGAATTCCCTAGGGCAGAATATTGGAAGGTGATCATTTGAGGATTGTGAGAGCTCCTGAAATGGGCCAAAGAATTAAGACAAGGACTAATTGGGAACTCTGAGAGGCCAGACAGAACAAACATGGAAATGTTAGATTGTAATGATTCTTTCCACTACTATGTGTTTCTTGCTCTCTCTGGGTGTCAGATACTGAATTTATGAAAATGGAAGGGAAGAAATGAGTGTGTGCCACAGGGAAGGAAGTAGGGGTAGGGGGAAAGTGGCCGCTGCCTCATGACTGGGGAGAGAAAAAGAATGGGAGAGTGGGATGGGGAAAAGTTGAAGTCATTGCATGGAGTACATGTAATCACTACAATGTGGCATTTAAGACATTCTGTAAGTCGCAAGTAGGGGGTGTGAGTAAGGGAGATAAAGTACAGTCCAAATTAATTTTATTTAATTGGTTGAAAAGACTAGATGAGTGGTCTTCAAACTTTTCCAATATTTCTAAGTATTCTCTCTCTCTCTCTCTCTCTCTCTACACACACACACACACACACACACACACACACACACACACGATGCAAATTATCCCTCCATAAATTAACCAAAATAAAATTAATATGTATGTATTGCTTCCCACCGCAGCTAAGGAAAGATGTGGAAAAGAAGCACTCACTTTGTTTTCGCAGCCCTCAGTTTCCCACAGCCACCATCCCTAGCTGTTCGATGCCCTCTAAAGACATGCAGAATGTAATAGAGGCTAGGAGAGCAAACTTCTGAGCCATGCAGGCCTGGATTAGAATCTCTGCCAAGCCACTTGCTAGCTGGACCTCCCAGTCTTAACACTTAACTCCCTGACATTGGTTTCTCTGACCACCTGCATCCCAGGGTCATTTGCTAAGAGTAAATCAGAAGACTTAAGTGCAGTGTTCTGCGCACAGTAAGTGCTCAGTACATGCTGGCTAGTACGTCATCCCTTCTAAGTCCCTTGAGAGTGATGGTCTGATAATTTGATAAACACGCGAGCTACAGAACTGTCACTCTGCAGGATGAACCATGCAAAACACCCTGCCTCTGGGTGAAAGGGTGCCCACTAAAAAGTTTTTTAATTTGTTGGCTAATACTGCTTTTACTCCAAATCACTCACGGGGCGCCTGGCTGGCTCAGTTGGTAGAGCATGCATGTGACTCCTGATCTCAGGGTTGTAAGTTTGAGCCCCACATTGAGTACAGACATTGCTTAAAAATAGAATCTTAAAAGAATAGAATCACTTGGACTTCCTTCAGAAGTCTGTGGACTTAAGCAGGACTTAGGATCTTTTTGTTAATATAGTTAATGAAAAGGATTGGTAATATGCTGAGACGGTGACTTGCCACAGTTGAAGGTGGACATTCATTTTCTGTCACCCTGTCCTCTGTGAACTGGATCTTTACACCTTTAAAGGATCTGTCCGAGACCAGGATCAGCCTGAAGTTTTGAATATGAAATGTTGCTCAAATAAATTTGGACTAATGTTACTAAAATATTCAAGTGATTGCAGGCAACCATTGTAACGTATGTTGGCTCAAACCTAGCTTTTAAGAATTTTGCCTGCAGACAAATTCTCTGTGAAATGCTTGAACAAATTAAACACAAAGTTAAAATTTGTTTGGAAGATGATGTTTTACCCAGACTGGTTTTCTATTCCCTCTTCAATCAGAAGCACGTTAGTCCTTCTATTTTTTTTATTTTATTTTTTATTTATTTAATTGACAGAGAGAGAGAGAGAGAGAGACAGCGAGAGAGGGAACACAAGCAGGGGGAGTGGGAGAGGGAGAAGCAGGCTCCCCGCGGAGCAGGGAGCCCAATGCGGGGCTCGATCCCAGGACCCTGGGATCATGACCTGAGCCGAAGGCAGTCACTTAACCAACTGAGCCACCCAGGCGCCCCCATGGTAGTCCTTTTAGAAATACACATGTCTTGTAGACCCATTTCAAGAGAGCAAAAACCCTAATCAACAGCGAAAACCTAGTTCTAGAAATATGCAAAAATGGCAGCAATGTTGGATGAAAGAAATGAATATCTGTAGCTCTTTCCTCTTCCTATCCCTCCCAAGGAAACAGTCTTTTGAAAACCATGTTGAAGTTATCCTAAGATTATTAATAACCATAGAAGTTTTCCAAAGTACTTCATTGCTAAGGTCTTCTTATCATAAGCACTTAATTTCACTTTTTCCTCCTCTTAGACTCCGAGGCATAAATGAAGGATTTACTTGCTTGTTTTACTCAAAGGTAGATTGCAAAACTTGTATCCCTCTGTAGCATTTTATAACCCACTGAGGAAAACACTTAGAAGTTTCTGTCCTTTACACGAGCTATATGAAAATTAAAGAACACAGTTATCTTACCTTAGATCCTTGCTAAGTTATCTTAGATCCCTGAGCCATAGATGTGTTTTCTGCCTTCCCCATATCTGATATTTCAAGAGTGCTTATTTGTCATAATACCTTTCTGTGGAAGTGTCGGATACTTTGTCTTACAGAATAACCGACGAGGCAGGGAAACCTAAAAGATCAACTTCAGAGGGCTTGAGACATCCCTACCTTAAAGCCAGAATTTGGATCATCTGGGGAGACTGTGTAATTTGGGTTCTTAACTAGAAAATCTTTGGTAGAAGCAGATGCTGGGGACCGCCTGCTCATCTGGCTGGATATCCATTGCCTCCTTTCTCCTTTATTGTTCCATGAGGGACCGTTCTGAAATTAGCTTTTTCCACATGCACATGGAAATAATGTTGATAGTAAAATGGTTCAGAGTCTATGCAGTGGCACCAAAGATGCAATTTAGTTGGTCGTTGTCCATTCAGCAATGTTTGTAAACCTATGGTGTTCAGGGAAATCTGCTGGGTGCTTACGGAGAGCCGGAATATGTTCAAGAATCCAGCATCTTCCACAACCTTAGAGTGCACTGTGTAGTGGAGGACGAAGCAATTCTAATATAAAACACGAGCCATTCATTTGTTCAACAACCATTTATTAGGCACCTATTTATTAGGCTACGGAGACACACATTTCCTGCCCTCAAGGAAATTACAGTTTGATAAAGAATTTTAAATAGGTGCTAAGTAGAAGCACAAACTTAACATTTTCATTAGAAACATAACTTAAGTCCAGCATGTGTGAAGAAAGCTATGATCTGCTGAATGTCAGAAATAACAACTCTGGCTCATACATATATCAGTGTTGACCTCATAAAGACTGTGTAATTGACAGAAAAGGACTGAAACTGGTTTGTTGCCTCGTTTTTCTTTTAACTCATTTGCAAGCCAGGCCTTACATTCCCATTGTCTACTGGAAAGAGTTCTGAGATGGTTGAAGACAGCGCTGAAGCTTGAGTGAGCTTGAGTCTCCGGGTGAGAGCCAGTGAAAAGACAGATGGCTGGGCCCCCACTGCAGACATTCTGAGTCTACTGGTCTTGGGGGTGGGGGAACCTGAGACTCTGCATTTCCCTCGGGTTTATCAGTGCTTTGGCTGCTGCTGGTCAGAAGACCCTGTTTTGAGTAGCACCGGTTTCAGATCCAGACCCACGTTGCAATGCCTCCTAGATTCTGAGAGAGTGAAAGGTGGTGGGAAATCTGCACTTCTGGTCATGGCCAGTGGGGTGACAAAGCCAAGTGCCCACTCTAATGTAGTAGTGAAAGATGTTCTTCCTTGCACCATTCAGGGCCTCCAAACTTGACTGGTAAGGCTTTAGATTTGAGGAATTGTAATCCCCAAACTAGTTCAACCCTCTCTAGTCAGTATAGTCAACTTGGCAACCACGCAGTTATATAACCCCCAGGGGCCTGATGAAAAGGGTTTGTTTGCTGTGGTCACAGAGCTTTCGAGTTTCCCGTGCCCATACACACTCGGAAGCATGATGAAATGTTGTTTGCGTGTTCCCACTCTGCTGTCCCCGATCACTTGCCCGTGCTGTGAGACAGTTTCTCAAGTTTTGAGTGAAAAAGCCACACGAGACCTTTATTGAGGGAGGTTGTGGCAAGGACAGATGGTTGGGTGTGAGCTCACAATGCCCCTAAGAGACAAGTAAATCATGTCCCTTCTTCCAGGATGAGAAACACCCTGTCTTTGGTTGTTTCCATCTGTAATTTTACTGGCGTGGCATGTTAGGGTGAGAGCGATACTTGGCAAGATGGAAGAAGTGATTTGATTTCTTGTCCTGACTCAGCCCACGCTGCCTGTTTTGTGACTTGTGACCTTTTGGGGTCAGTTAAGTGCTCTAGTCTGGACTTCCTGGGTCTCTCAGATAAGAATGCAAGATGGCAGGGAATTTTTAAAGGACCTTTTCCATAGCATCATTTGTTATCAGGTGTCTCCGTGATAACGTTAAAAAGCTTATTTTGAAATAGGTGCAAAAGGAATTTTTTTTAAGTAGCAAATGGGAAATCCCCATAGCCCAGAAATTGCACTCTGAGACATTTATCCCAGAGAAATGAAATGGCCACATAAAAAACTGTACGTGAACCTTCATAGAAGCTCTATTCATGTTAGCCTGAACCTGGAAAGAACCCAAATTTCCTTCAACAAGTAGAAGGTTAAAGAAGCTATGGTACATCTACACCATGGAATACCACACAGCAATAATAGGAATGAACTATTGATACATTCAACCACCTGAAGGAATCTGGGGAATTCAGAGTCAAAAAAAGCCAGTCTACTGTAGGATTCCATTTACATGACATTCTTAAAATAACAAAATTTTAGAAATGAAAAGCAGGTTAGTGGTTGCCAGGCATTAGGGGTGGGGGAAAGAGAGGGAGGTGAATGTAGTTCTAAGAGTAACACAAAGAATCCTTGTGGCAATGGAATTATTTTGTATCTTGATCCTGGTGGTAGATAGACAAATCTGTATATGTAATAAGCTCATATAGACCTAAATATGTACACACACATACACACCAGACACACACACACACACACACACACACACACACACCAGTACACACAAAACTGGGGAAATCTGAATAAAATCAGTAGATTATATCAACGTCAATATTCTGGTTGTGATATTATACTATAGTTTTACAAATTGTTACCATAGGAGAATATTAGGCAAAGGGCACAAGGGAGTTCTTTGTGCTGTTTCTTACAACTGCCTGTGAATCTACAATAATCACAATAAAAGTAATATAGGATTGTTCTGTGTGAGTCACCCCCTAGTAACCAAAAACTGGTGTTGTTAGATTTAAAATGTCAAGTTCTACTCAGTAGTTTTTACTAATTATTCATTGACAGATTTTCTCTTCTACTTTTGTGAACTTGTGAAAGTAAGCCATCAAACATGAAGAAATAAAAGAATGATCTTCTCCAGCAGGGACTGGCAAACTGTGGCCCATGGGCCAAATCCACATCATCACCTGCTTTTGTACAGCCCATGAGCTAAGGATGGATTGTACATTTTTTAATTCGAAAAAGATTTTTAAAAAAAAGAATATATTGTGACAAGTGAAAACTATATGAAATTCAAAATTGTCTCCATAAATAGTTTTATTGGCTCATGGCCACACTCATTCATTTGCGTATTGTCTGTGGCGGTATTTGGGCTACAATAGCACACTTGAGTAGTTGGGACAGAGTGTCTGACTCATGCAGCGTAAAACATTGACTCTCCGACCCTTTCCAGAAAAAGTTCGTCCACCTCTGTGCTAGAGGGATCATTGCCCAGGATTTGCTAGTCTGTGACAGCTTCCCATTGTCACTTGAGTTTCCTAAGGTAGTCCTGACCAGAGACATGTGGTTTCCAGACATTCCCTGAGAAAAAATGAGGCAAATAACGCTAATAGTTCACAACATAAGCTCCGTAGGAAAATGTCCTAAGTGTCACTGCCTGAGTCAATCGCATGTAATCTTGGGTTATTTGGCGTGCCTACTCTGCCCCTCTGGCAGAAACATTACACTTTATAAACTCAGCGCATAGGACAACAGGCATCTGTTTCAAAAGAAGCAGGGTTTCTTTTGGTGCACAGGAAAGAATGTGGTCTCAGAGCGAGCCAGACTTGGGTTCAAGTTCAAATCACCATTCGGTCATTTGCCACCTACGTGACCCATCTTTCTGGACTTTCTTTACTGTTCTTTGAAAGAAAGATCATCATACCCAGTCTCCAGGGTGTCGAGAGGATTCAGTGAGCCCATATGTCAGTGTCTAGCATGTAATGGGGCTCAGCAAACGCTACTTCTGGTACGGAAGGCCAGTGATTGCTCTGTTTTGTGTCTGGACTCCCCATGCCTCACATCTCTCAGTCTAACCCCAGGATCTACAAAGAGGCATAGGAATCCTTTGTCGGACATCACTCTGATTCCGTCTTTGCGGCATCCTACACCAGTGTCTGTGGAGTATCTTTTTTCAAAATTAGATCATCTCCCTATTGCCCAGACCTCTCCACTGAGGAAGCCAAGTATAGGCTCTGACACAATGGAATATAAATCAAATCTAGTTTTCAATTATAGGATGAAATACGTCTTCTGTGCTGGGGGAAACCTGCAGATTGATGTTATCCCAGTAGGCTCAGCACTAGTCTCCAGGAATAGGCCAATTCAGGTTTTAAAAATGTTTTCAAGCCTTCAGGCTATAAAGACAGCCTTCTCGGTGAAATCGTACAGTCTGAAGGGAAACGTGCAGGAGACCAGCTTGCCAGTTCATCATAGGCAAACGTTCAATTCAGAGTGCGCTGGCTTGTGATTAACTCTCTGCTTTGGTTCAGCAGGGACCTGGGCGTGCTTCCCACACAACTTCTCCTAGGGCAGACCCAGGCTGGTGGCTGGGAGGCCTGTGTTCTGTGCCTCACACAGTCTGGAAAGGACATAAAATCCGGTCTCCGATGCCCTCCCCGCTCAGGGCCAGACAGAGCAGGGCTAGGATGACTCCCGTGCTGACGGACACGTGCATCCCCGCTCCGTACTTTGGTCTCTCATAGATGCTCCGAGAGGAGGTGTGTGAGATGCTGCTTTTTCTCTCTCTCCTAGTCTCAGAGAACATTGGCATGGCAGGCGGCCACTGGTTGCTGTTTTGTGTCTGGGCTCTTTCTCTGGCGCCGGGGGCAGGGGCCGGGGGGGGGGGCAAAAAAGCTGATGAATGATTGATGTTTTTTTTTTTTGATGGAGTCACATGGGTGTTTTGGAGTTTGTCAATCTTTTTTTGCTTCAGAGCTATGGCTTAAATTACTAGTCCCTTTATATCTCCCCTCTTCCCCATGTGTCTTAAGGCGATGGCAACCCAATAACCAGCAGAATGCAACTACATGTATGTAATGAGCCAATATATATTTTTTCCATGTGGCCACTCAAGTTTTGCTGCCTAGAGATAAATGAGAATTCTCTATCCTCATAGTAGTCCGCCTCCGACCCCATCAGTCTGTCAAAACTGCCCCCAAATAATGTCACCGGTGATCTCCTCTTGGCCTAATTCACCTAGTACTTTTGCCCTTCCTGTATTTGACCTCTGTGATCTTTTCTATTGCTTTGTTCTGACATTTCTAATGCACTGCTTCCCAGATCTTCAAATTTTAGGGACCAATATTTTTTAAGATTTTTATGTATTTATTTGAGAGAGAGCGAGAGTGAGAGAGCATAAGCGGGGGGGTGGGAGCAGCAGAGGGAGTGGGCGAAGCAGACTCGTCACTGAGCAGGGAGACCGACGGGGGGCTTAATCCCAGCACCCTGGGATCATGACCTGAGCCAAAGGCAGACGCTTAGCCGAATGAGCCACCCAGGCGCCCGCCCCGGGACCAATATTTTTTTTTTTAATGTCAGGGGACTAATATGACTTTAAATTATGCCCCTAGTGGCATCACAAAAGAAACCCTTAAAAATATCAAAAAATGGATATTTCGCCATCAAAAAATACAGACAGGATATAATCTGAGAATAAAATGCAGTTTGTATATTAAATACATCTAACCGTATTAAGAAATAAAATTTTCTACATTTTCTTCACTTCACCACTCCTCACTGGGAACTTCATCATAGAGCAATCCTAGTCCGACCCCCCATGGTTCCAAATTCCAGTATCTATGGCAAAGCTTCTTTGCGATCTAGCCCTGCCTACCTTCCCAACCTTATTTTTCATCACTCACATACATGCAGTCTGTGGGTCAGAATCACTATCAGTGGAAGCCTCTCTCCCTCTCTGGACTTGACTCCTTAATAAGCACAAGAACTGTATCTTTGTCTTGTACCTGGCATAGCGTCAATCTTCAAAAAGCATTTGTGGACTTTTCAACTCAATGCTTGAGAGGAGAGATTCTGAGACACACTTCCTGGGTTTGAATTTGAGCTTCTCCACTTACCAGCAATGTTCATTTGGACAAGTTTCTCAACTTCTCTAGTCTCCCCCAAGGCAACAACGCTCAGTGCCAGGACAGACCACCTCAGCCAGGGGGGAAGTGAGAGTATGTGAGTGGCCACCCAGCTTCCCCAGCTGTCTGAGAGGATGCTTGGCCAAGAGGCCCACTTCTTTTTTACTCACTAATATTACTCAGGTGATCTGCAAGGCTGAGGGGTTGGGAGAAACTGAGAGCACAGCAGCCTGGGCTCAGAACTTGTTAAAGAAAGACTACTAACTGTTACACAGTTCTTCCCCCTAACCAAATCACAGACTCCATCAGGAAGCCTGCCCACAAGCCACTGGGGACATGTTGACGGCAGACTCCTCTACCACCTGGCCCATGGACAACCACCACAATCCACACGCCTCACACACCTCACCCACGCCCTCCTTCCCCAGCCCCGGCCAGTCCCCAGCACTTGCTCCCACAAATGGCAAGTGCAGGCCTTTGCAGACAGTTGGCAAGCAAGCGCAGAAAGCCTGCTCTGCTCTGTGGGACTGGGAGCAGGCTCACAAACTTGAGCATTTTAGGGCACCGCCCTAGGGAAAACAAATGGGAAGCTCTCAGCATCCAACCTGGATTTGCAGGATCAAGAGAAGGCATACAATCTTAAGGATCTCCCACCCAAGAGGGAACAAGATGCTTGGAATGGGTGCATCCATAGAAAAGGCCTGAGACTCACGTTAGCTTAAAGACACACATAGGGGACGCCTGGGTGGCTCAGTCGGTTAAGCGTCTGCCTTCGGCTCAGGTCATGATCCCAGGGTCCTGGGATCGAGTCCCACATCGGGCTCCTTGCTGAGCAAGGAGCCTGCTTCTCCCTCTGCCTGCCTCTGTCTCTCTCTCTGATAAATAAATAAAATCTTTAAAAAAAAAAAAAAATTAAAGACACACATAGGCTCAAAGTGAAGGGATAGAAAAACATATTCCATGCAAATGGAAACTAAAAGAGAGCAGGGGCAGCTACAATTAGACAAAATAGGCTTTACGTAAAAAACTGTAACAAGAGACAAAGAAGGTCATTATATGATAATAAAGATGCCAAACTATCAAGAAGGTATAACGATTGTAAATATATGTGCATGACATCGGAGCGCCTAAATATATTGAGTAAATATTAACACATCTGAAGGCAGAAATAGACAGCAATGCAATAAAAGTAGGAGGCTTTCTTTTTTAAAAGATTTTATTTATTTATTTTGAGAGCGAGCGAGCACGCGCACTAGTTGGGGGAGAGGCAGAGAGAGAGGGAGAGAGAGAGAATCCCAAGCAGACTGCCCGCTGAGCATGGAGCCCAGCAAGGCTCGGTCTCACAACCCCGAAATCATGACCTGAGTGGAAACCAAGAGTCAGATGCTCAGCTGACGGAGCCACCCAGGCGCCCCAGTACTCCACTTTCAACAATGGATAGGTCATCACTAAGGGATCTTAGTGATCACAGAAAATCACTGAGGAAAAACGGGCATACTTTAGAACTACGCTGTAGGCCAAATGTGCCTAAAAGAAATATATAGAACATTCCATGTAATGACAATGGAGTACACAGTCTTTTTCAAGTGCACACAGACATTCTCCCGGATAAACCATATGCTAAGTGACAAAACAATTCCTAACAAAATTTAAAAGATTGAGATCCCATCAAGTATCTTTTCTGATCACAGTGGCATGAAACTAAAATTCTGTAACAGGAGGAAAGCTGGAAATTTCACAAATAATGTAGAAATTAAACAACATCCTCCTGAACAACCGGCGGGTCCAAGGAGAAATCAAAAGGGACGTCAAAAAAATGAAATAGAAACATAATATATCAAAACTTATGAGATGCAGCAAAAACAGTTGTAAGAAGAAGTTTACAGCAATAAATGCTGACATTAAGACAAAGGAAAGATCTAAAATTGAAAACCTAGCTTGACACCTCAAGGAACTAGAAATGGAAAAAACAAACTATGTCCGCAGTTAGGAGAAGCAAGGAAATAACAAAGATCAGAGCAGAAATAAATGAGATAGAAACTAGAGAAACAACAGAAAAGATCAACGGAACTTGAGAAAGAAAACAAAGCTAAAGGCATCTTACTTCCTGATTACGAACTATATTACAAAACTGTAGTCACCAAAACTACATGGTACCAGCATAAAAACAGACACAGACCAGCAGAACAGGCAAGAGAGTCCAGAAATAAACCCATGTATACCCAGTCAACTAATCTTTGACAAGGGCACCAAGAACGCACAATCAGGAAAGGACAGTCTCTTTAATAAATGGTGTTGGGAAAACTGAATATCCACATGCAAAAGAATGAAACTGGACCCCTATCTTGTACCACTCACAAAAATTAACTCCAAATGGATGAAAGACCGAAATGTAAGCTCTAAAACCATAAAACTCCTAGAAGAAAACACAGGAAAAAAAGTTCCTGGACATTAGTCTTGGTAATGACTTTTTTGGATATCACACCAAAAGGAGAGGAAACAAAAGCAAAAGTCAACAAGTAGGACAACATCAAATGAAAAGCTTCTGCACAGGAAAGGAAACAATCAACAAAATGAAAAGGAAACCTAGAGAACAAGGAGAAAATGTTTGCAAACCGTATATCTGATAAGAGGTTAATTTCTAAAATACAGAAGGAACTCCTACAACTAAATGGCAAAATCATGAACGATACGATTAAAAACTGGTCAAAAGACCTAAATAGACATTTTTCCGAAGAAGCCATACAAATGGCCAAGGGGTATATGGAAGGTGCTCAGCCTCACTAATTATCAGGGGAATGCAAATCAACACCACAGTGAATTATCGCCTCACACCTGTTAGAAATGGCTGTTATCAAAAAGATAAGAGATAACGAATGTTGGTGAGGGTGTGGGAAAAAAGGGAATCTTTTTTCAGTGTTGGTGGGAATGTAAATTGGTACAGCCATTATGGAAAATAATATAATTTTTTCTCAAAAAATTAAAAATACAACTACCATACGATCCAGTAATTCCACTTCTGGATATATATCCAAAGGAAATGAAAACAGTCTCTCAAAGAGATACCTGCACTCTTGTGTTCAGTGCCATGTTATTCACAATAGCCAAGGTTTGGAAACAGCCTAAGTGCCTCTTGATGTGTGAATAATGATAATGTGAATATCTATATCTATATAGATATAGATCTACAGAGGTAGATAGATAGATAGATAGATAGATAGATAGATAGATAGATAGATAGAATGGAATATTTTTCAACCGTAAAAAAGAAGGAAATCCTACAATTCACAAGATGGTTGAACCTGGAGGATATTATTCTAAGTGAAATAAGCCAGGTAGAGAGAGAAAAATACTTCATAGTATCACTTGTATGTGGAATCTAACAGTCGAACTCAATAGAAACAGACAGGAGAATGATGGTTGCCAGGGCCTGAGGGTGGGGGAAATGGAGAGATGTTGGTCAAAGAGTAATACTTTTGGTTATAAGATAGTAAGTTCTGAGGATCTAAATTAAAAGTATGGTGACTATAGTTAATAATACTGTATTGTATACTTAAAATTTGCTAAGAGAGTAAATCTTAAATATTTTCAGCACACACACACAAAAGGTCACTATATGAGGTGATGAGTGTGTCAGTTAACTTGAGCATGGTAATCATTTCACAATGTATACATATAAAAAAATCATCATGTGTATACTTTAAACATATACAGTTTTATTTGTCAACTGTACCTCAATAAAGCTGGGGGGGCAGAGGAAGCAAAGAGAAGCATAATAAATTTTTAGAATAAAATGAAATATAAATAAAATGAATAAATAAATAAAATAAAATGGGGAATACTGTTTAATGGGTACAGAATTTCAATTTGGGAGGATGGAAAACTTCCAGAAATAGATAGTGGTGATGCTTATACGATGATGTGAATGTACTTAATGCCACTAAATGATACACTTAAAAATGGTTTAAAGGGTAAATTTTATGTTATGAATATTTTACCACAATAAAAGATAATTTTTAAAAAAGAGTGGCTTCTGGGGCCCCTGGGTGGCTCAGTCGGTTAAGCGTCTGCCTTCAGCTCAGGTCATGATCCCAGGGTCCTGGATGGAGCCCCAGGATCGAGCGCCACATCGGGCTCCCTGGGAGCCTGCTTCTCCCTCTGCCTCTGCTCCCCATTCAGGCTTGCTCGCTCTCTCTCTCTAGTGCTGTCTCTCAAATAAGTAAAATCTTTAAAAAAAAAAAAAAAAGAGAGAGAGAGAGAGAGAGAGAGAGTGGCTTCTCAGAGTGGAGTTCTGAAAAACAGGCATGTTAGCTGATGGCTTCATAGAGACAGGCATAATGAAGAGGAACACCGTAGGGAGGGGCACAATAGGGAGGCACAGTACAAAGAGAGGCATCATAGACTGATTGCATCATAAACAGATTCATCACAAAGAAGGGCATCATAAAAAGGGGCATCATAGAAGGTCTTACAGAGATGGACATCACAGGAAAAAGATTTGATAGTTATCATATATAATCTCATCATAGAGAGAAGCAAACAAAGGATCATCCTAAAGAAGTCCATCAGACAAGACCATGTTAGGGGTTTTTATGTCAGCTTCTACTCTCTGGACACCCAAGTTGTGAGCTCTGTGAGAGCAGGAGTGGGTTTTATTCATCTTTACCTTTCCGACATCTGATGCACACTCTGGCACATAATAGGTACCTAATCTTTTTCGTGGAGTGAATGAATATATGTGTACCATTTCTTCTATATGCAGCTAGTGAAAAATATAAAAAACTATTACCCTTTCTTTTACGCAGACTGAATTGGCCTCGTTTTTAGAAAAATTTCTAGTGTGCTGGATTCTCCTGACTTCCTCCCATCCTGAAAGTCCTCTAGATATCCATTTGTGGTAGGCAGGATTATATATATGTCCTTCCCTAAGCGCTGGAAGCTGTGAATGTTATGAGATAGCACTCCCATGACTATGTTACATTATATGGCACAGTTGACCTTAAGATAGGGAGATTATCTGGGTGGGCATGATCTGGTCCCCATGAGTCCTTAAAAGCAAAGAACATTTTTGGGCTGGTAACAGAGGAGGAAGACAGAGAGACTTGAAGCACAAGAAAGATTTGATGCACCATTTCTGGCTTTGAAGATGGAAGGAGCCATGCGCAAGGATGGAAGAGCAGCCTGTGGGAGCTGAGCAACCCTCCACTGACGACCAGCAAGGAAACAGGGACCTTAGTTCTATAACCACAAGGAACTAAAATCGGCCAGCAATCTGAGGGATCTTGGAAGTAAATTCTTTCCCAGAGCCTACAGAAAAGAGCACTGGCTAGAAAATACTTTAATTTCAGCCTTGTAAGACCCCAAGCATAGAACCCAATAGAGCCTGCCCAGATTTCAAACCTACAGAACTGTGAGCTAATAAAGTGTTTTTTTTAATTCACCAAATTTGTTTTAATTGTTATGCAGCAATAGAAAACTAATATATCATTTGTCACTGTCTTTCTTTTTTTTTTTTTGTCACTGTCTTTCTTAAGAAGTTCCCAGAATTGATTTCTTAAAAATGAGTATTCTAATAAAATATTTTTCTTTCAGTTCTAAATAGGAAAAGAATTCCCGGGGCGCCTGGGCGGCTCAGTTGTTAAGCATCTGCCTTCGGCTCAGGTCATGATCCCAGGGCCCTGGAATCAAGCCCCACATCGGGCTTCCTGCTCAGCCAGGAGCCTGCTTCTCCCTCTCCTGCTCCCGCTGCTTGTGTTCCCTCTCTCACTGTGTCTCTCTCTTTGTCAAATAAATAAAATCTTTTTAAAAAAGAAAAGAAAAGAAAAGAATTCCCTGCATCATAACCACACTCAGATATGGTAGAGAATTTGGAACTATCAGACTAGGAATTTAAGATAACTATAATTAATATGCTAATAGCCCTAAGGGAAAAAATGGACAGCATGTGAGACCAGATGGGTAACATAAGCAAAGAAATGGAAACTCTAAGAAAAAAAATCAAGAGGAAATGCTGGAAATCAAAAATACAGTAACAGAAATGAAGAATGCCTTTGATGGGCTCATTAGGAGACTATTCATGGCCAAAGAAAGAATCAGTGAGCTAAAAGATATGCCAGTGCAACTTCTCAAACTGAAATGCAAAGGGGAAAAAAAAAAGAATGAAAACAAAAAAGCAACAGAACATCCAAGGACTGTCAGATAATTACCAGAATTGTGGGAATACCAGAAGAAGAAGAAAGAGAGAAAGGAGCAGGAAAAAAATAATTGAAGTAATAATGGCCGAGGATTTTCCAAAATTAATGACAGAAACCAAACCATAAATCCAGGAAGTTCGTAAAACCCCAAGCAGGATAAATACCAAAGAGTGTACACCTAGCCATATCATATTCAAATTGCAGAAAACCAAAGACAAAAATCTTTCAAATACAGTAACAGCTACTTATTGTGTGCCAAGTGCAATATAAACATTTCACTTATATTACGTCACTTAATTTATATGGAAACCTTTATCTCAAGGACTTTATCCCCCTTTACAGTTTATAAAACTGAGGGTCAGGGATGTTAAAGCTGCCTGGTTAGGAAGTGAATTCAGCTAGAATTCAAACTCAGGACTAAGCCCCAAAGGCCGTGTCCTAAGTACTGAGAAATAGTGCTGATGGTGCCTAGCTTAGTATAATGAATAAGTGTTGACCTCAGTACAGAACGTTACAAATTTCTGCATTTTGCTAATGAAGTTTGGAGGTGTGGTTTCCTATTAGTATGGAAATCATCAGGCATATATTGTCACTTCTGATATTCATACACAGGAACTGATAATGGAACATAAAGGCCAATCTGTAAACGAAGAGAAAAACAATACTGAACAAATAGAAGGAATGTTTTAAATTCCAAATGAGCTTTGACTAATTTTTTTTAAAGATTTATTTATTTATTTGACAGAGAGAGACACAGCGAGAGAGGGAACACAAGTAGGGGGAGTGGGAGAGGGGGAAGCAGGCTTCCCTGCTGAGCAGGGAGCCCTTTTGCGGGGCTCCATCCCAGGACCCTGGGACCATGACCCGAGCCGAAGGCAGACGCTTAACGACTGAGCCACCCAGGTGCCCCAGCTTTGACTAATTTTTAAAGCCAGGGGAAATAACATAATTTCTCATATTACTAGATGTAATTGGGCCAGACATTTTTTGAATTTGACTGTTGACTATCTGTTTTAAATAAGAGCTCTGTAAAAGATGGAAACTTTCTAATCCAAAGGACTATTCCCTGATGATGAAGCTAAGCCACACAGAGCTAGCCTAACCAACCAGGATACCAAAATAATTCCTGAGGGGATAACTCAGCCATTCTCTAGTTTTAAATCTCAATTTAGGTTGGAATTCTCTCTAACTCCAGCCTGGCTAAATCAAGTGATTTCTAAAACTCCTATCACTCAGTATGTACTCATTCTTTGTTCATGTATATGAATTTATTACATCTATGTATTTGTTGGCTGTTTCTGGGCCAATTGGTTACATCCTTTCTGGGTTTTTTGTTTGCTTTTTAAATATTTTATTTATTTGAGAGAGTGTGTGAGAGAAAGAGCACAAGCGGGGGGGGGCGGGCAGAGTGAGAGGGAGAAGCAGGCTCCCTACTGAGCAGGGAGCCCAATGCGGGGCTTGATCCCAAGACACCGAGATCATGACTTGAGCCGAAGGCAGATGCTTAACTGACTGAGCCACCCAGGGGCCCCTCCTTTCTGTTTTTGACACAGAAGTTAAGTAAAGGTATTAGGCCCAGGTGGCAATGCATTTACTGTATTGTTTTTAGCCTATTTTCTGGCTACGATGTAGTGGAGGAGTTGAGGTATCTGTCGCTTTGAAAACTAGTGTCATTGTCTTCCATGGGTCTCAAACTGGTGGCCACATGTGACAAGTCAAATGGTGTTATTAGGCCATTCTGTGAGGCCCTTGCATTACTGATCTATTGCTGCCTAACAGATTACCCCAGAACTTAGAGGCTTAAAATATTATCTCACATGTTTCGTGGGTCAGGAATCCAGGCACAGCTTAGCTGGGTCCTCTGCTCAGGGCCTTACAGGCTATGATCAAGGTGTCCACTGAGGCTGGTATCTCATCTGGAGGCTCAACCAGGGAAGAATATGCTTCCAAGCTCAGTCTTGTGATTGGTGGCAGGATTGGTGGCGAACCTCCCAGTTCGCTGAGAGCTGTTGGCTTGAGGACTTTATTTCCTTCCTGGCCGTTAGTCAGAGGCCTCCCTCAGTTCCTCGCCATGTGGACCTCTCTAACATGCCAGCTTGCTTCATCAAAGCCAGCTAGAGAGAGAATCTGCTAACAAGATGGAGATCACTGTCGTTTTTTGACCCATCATGGAAGTGGCATCCCCTCAACATTGCTGTGTTCTGTTAGAAGCAAGTTACTTCAGGGGAGGTAAATACCAATTCATGAATACTAGGAAGTGGGGAGCACTGGGGACCATCTTAGATGTGCCTACCACAGCACTTACAGTGGTTTGAAGGACAGCATAATTAGGTACCTCTTGTGCCTGGTTAATCAAAAAGACCTCTAGAGCCACAAAGGAGTTTAAATCCCAGATCAGCCACTTCCAATAAGTCTGGACTTGAGTAGAGTTTCTTGACTTCCTCAGGTCTCAATTTCTCCTTTGGGAAATATCGGGATAAAAATACTGGCTTTGCCTAACAGTTGTGAGGATGTAGCAAAAGTGCCTGCTGGTCTCCATGTGATGGGTATAAGTGTTCACGGCATGTTACTATCTTTTTACCCCCCTCCCAGCTCTAAATGAGACTCTAATCAGTGTTTAGTATCTCAACCCCACCCTAAACTTCCTGGAAGTTCTGGAAGTATGCAAATTGTCGTGATTTTTGTAACATCTCACTGGAACAACGTATCAATTAACTCAGTAGCGAATGCTTTTTGGCAATGGTGGTTTCCAATCATGATATTTTTATACAATAATCCAGCTCTGGCCCTATATTGTCCTAAAATTTTTTTCTGCTACCTTCATGCCATGGCCTACCTGCACAATTAGAAACAAGGTTTCTTCGAGCTCTACGGCATTTGTTATCCATTGTTGTACTCTGTGTGCTGGTCAGTAATTGATCATTTTGCCCAAACTCAATACAATTACCTTTAAAACAATTTTTTGAGGGCCCATTATGTGTTTAGAAGATGTTAGGTCTCCTTACCCATTAATCCTCACTAGTATTTGCTTGAGGGAGCGGGGAAGAAGAAGGATGAATAAAATTTGTATTAAAGAGCAAAAACCAAGGTAAAGTGGCCACATCACAGTAATATTAGTAATAATAGCCTGGCGGATGAAAGGGTTGATCTGATGACCTCAACTCAGTGCTGCTTGCTAGTATTACACATTTTGAAGGTTGACCCTAACACCACAAAGAACTAAATGTAATATGAATTCACTTTATAAATAAAAACTCCAATGAGATTGAACAAAAACAATAAGAAAATCCACCCACAAATACCATCGTGGTGTCCAAAAAAAAAAAAATCAAAGATACATCTTCCCTTATTCCAATATGCTGCGTATCTTCCATTTGGCCCTGGAGTATTTGCAGTCAGACTCAGAAACACAAAAATGCATGGCTGCCATCGAATAAATGACCATTAAATGCCAGGTGCTTACAAAACACAGTCTCTAAAATTTCTACAACTACCATACAAGACTGAACTTTCTTGCCTTTCTTTCTTTTCTTCTTTTCCTTCCTTTTCTGCCCTTTTCTCCCTTCTCACGCACTCAGCTCTCTCCTTAGAAACACAAATGAGGACCCTGATAAGCTCAGCACGCATAGCTAGCTAGTGACTCCCAAGTCTGCAATGTTTCTTCTTCACTTTCCTGGCTTGCACTAGAAATCTAAGGGACAATAAATCAATAGTAGAAGCCAATGTGGAGTGAGGAATCAGAGTGGTAAATTACCGCTGTAAAGCTGGGTAGAAACTTGAATCAATGAAATGTAAAAAATTCGGATGAGAACTTTCAGAGGCTATAAACCAAAATAGGGGAGGGGAGCATCAAGGCGTGCCAGGCATGGTTTCTAAACCCTTAGGCAATCCAAAATAATGAGCAGCGTATCTGCTTTTGAGGGGCTCCAAGTCCTGTGGACAAGACAGACCGGTCAGGACATGTTTTAATGCAAGGTGACAAAGCAAGGATGCGAACCTAGTGAGGAACGGAGCAGAGAGGGGGATCCCGCGGGACATGTTACGGAGAGGGGAGCTGCAGAGAGTAATTGCCCTAAAAGGAGAATGTAAGGAATTCTGCAGGTCACGGCCATAGCTTACAAGGCCCCATCGGCAAAGTCCGTTGCAGATGTAACACTCCGCCACGCTCCGTGTAGTCTAGGCATCCGTAACGATGGCTCAGTAGCTCTGTTCCAGTTGGCAGCTCTGACACTGTCCTCGAAGGGGCCTTCCAAGGCCAGCCCCCCAACTCCATGCCTGCTCTCCATCCATTTAAAGAGCTGGCAGAATAAAGGAATAGCTGATTGGCAAAGCCTGAAGAAGAAAACAGGAGGGAGCAAACTGCACTGGTGAGATTTTTAAGGAGTAGCAACGCGTCAACCGTGGATCTCTGCATAGTTGTTGGTCTCAGAGAGGGAGTAACATATGGGAACAATACTTAGTAATGAGTACTAATGTCAACTGGTACTTAATGCTTGAGTGTCCTATCAAGCCTCGTCCGATCGGGCAGCGGGGTATCAGGGGTTCCATTCACCATGTTCTCACAAGGGGAGCCAGCAGCTCTCCACCTCAGGGCGCCGACTTAACTCTTGCAGGCGACGGTGCTTGGACAGAGCCGGCTTCCAGGCTCGCCTCAGCCCCTTGCTTGCCTCATGACTGTGGAAAATTACTTAGCCTCTGAGGAAAATGGGAGAAATGGCACCTACCTCGTAAGATGAGCAGAGGACTGAATAAAATAATGCAGTTAGTAGCACTCATTGCAGGGTTTCCATTCTGGTGCTGATGGTCCATTTGGTTCTTCCTAAAGGGAACCGATGTTGGTGCTGAAGACCACAAATGGATTGTGAAACTCCCCAGAATTGCACCGTGAGAGGTTAAGCAAGCCGAAGGGGAATGTTCTGCTGAGCAGGCCTGATTTCTTAGGGCTCCATTCTCAACATGGCTCCAGTTGTCCTCCTGCTTCTTCAGCAGTTACCTTTTAAATAGTATTTTACATCTGAAAATAGAGGACGCAGTACAGGGAATGCCTGGCCCACAAAACATTCACTGTGTTAGAGTGGATTCATTTATGTTAGATCCCCTTAAAATAAGCAACCAGCGTTTTGCAAAGAGGGTGTATTGATAGATGTGTCTTCCCTGGACAGGGGGATGAAAGGGAAAACAACAGCACTCTTTATTCAAGTAGTATTCAAATCATCCATTTCCTTGGCTTACAACTACAAGATGCTCATTATTCACGATCAGTTATTTTAGAAATTATGGGAAAGTAATTTGGAAGCATGTAGACTCCTACGAAACTGAGTCCAAAATGCCAGTCTGCCCCCCAAGCAGCTGTTAAATTAGTTGGTGGGACACCTATAGAAAGGAAGGGTGTTTAAATGGCCATTAATTAGAGCTCAGAAGGCCCCTAATCAAAAGTTAGACAAAGGGCCCAGACTTCCCAAACACCTCACCCTCCACGTTTGTGGTGAGCCACTGTTCTTAGAAAAGAATGCTGGGTACACGCCCACCCTCTCTGATGAGCCACATTCTTTCCAGCTGATCACCCTGAACATGGCCTAGTTTGGGTTTTGTTAATAAGAAAGGCAAGGTATTAAATAGATCACAAGATGCAAGCTACTCATAGAGGGCTTAAAGCAAAACCACAAGTTAGATTGACACGGGCTATGTCAAATATTTTTCTCTTCAGCCAAACAAAAATGTGGGCTTGCACAAAGCAAGTCACTAACCCATCAGGGAAAAAAAAAAAAAAAAGATTAAAAATAATACTAATCAACTTTTCATCTCTCTGTAAACAGCCTTTTAAAGAAATTATACCATTCGTGCCAAATGTGCATCTGGTGCTAAGTCAAAACCCATAAAATATCGTACAAGAAAATCATGAAAGCAAACGAAATCACACAATACTGTGAGTATGGGGTAGAAGTGTTACATCGGGCAGCTTCCTGTGCAATGTGAAATAATCCATGTGTGATTGTCAACAGCCTTGCAAATGCACTTTTTCAATTAGAAGACATTATTCCTGGGCAAATAAGAAAGTTTATGAAAATCCTGAAGAAAAGCTTTTTCTAAATCCGTGTCGGCTTTACATGAGAAGGCTGATGAAGATGTATGTTTGATTTCTTGCTTAGCCTTCCTTCCCACTTACTGCTTCTTGGTGAACGAACCCGCAGCCTCATTCCCCCATGGGAAAAACAGTATGTGGGGATTTGGTTGATGGCCTTTACCGAGGCAAGGCAGATAAGGGGTTTTATGGGTAGTGCGATTTAGACTTGGAGGATTTACCCTTGGATTATAACCAAGACAAGGGAATGAGGCGGTTGGAACAAATTTTCTTTAGGTTGTCTTTACAGATTGTTTACTGATTAATGGCCTTTTCAGAATTGTAAAATCTTGTAAGGCCGATACCAGGACTAGTCCTGCTCTTTCTGTTGTTAATCTAAATACATCGTCATTAAGAGAGGTTAGTTATTTTAGCAAAAGACAGAGATAAACGACTTGTTTTTTCATTGGTTTCAAACTAAAATCAGCTCTCTTCTTTCTCCTTAAAGAGCTCTTCATCCAAATATTATGATCTTTAAATGGCTGGTTTGAAAGCAGTTTTAAGATCCTTCCACCAACTACAAATATTGCTGAGTTTCAGACGCATTTAAGTGTAATCTTGGCATACAGTCCTTGAAGGCATAAAATTCTGCAGCGGGTTTCAGGGAGTCGTCCTGCAAGAGCAGCACTGGTCTTACAGGGTTTCGGGAAGACGCAGAGCAAAAGGCCTTGCTCTCTGCGTGGCGTGTTGGTTACTCTGTGGTGCTGCTCGTCTTACTCAAATGCAGCAACAAATGATACTGGGGCAATCCGTGTGTGTTCTGGATTCGTAAGTGTATAGTGTACAGGAAATAGAATGTGTTGGTCTATGTTGAAAGGGGAAAATAATTAGAGAGTATTCGCTGATCGTTTTTCTTCTTTTTTTTTTTTTTTTTTTTTAATGTATACTGTCTTGAACGGTGGTTTTCAACCTGGAGTGGTTTTGCCCCCCAGGGAACATTTGGTAGTATCTGGAGGCATCTTTGGTGGTTACGGCTGAGGGGTGGGTGCTCCTGACGTCTGGTGGGTGGAGGCCAGGGGGGCTGCTCAGCATCCTGCAGTGCCCGGCACGGCCCGACAGCCCCTACCACAGAGAATTATCCGCTCCAAAATGTCAGTAGTGCCTAGGCTGAGGAACTTGGCTCTAGACTCATCACCGAGTCCATGGGAAGCACTAATTGTGGGGAGATGGAGTAGGTGGGTGAGTATGTTTTCATTGGCTCAGGACGTGTGTGTGAACTAAGGAAAGGTCAAAGGCTTGACATTTTTCACCTTCGAGTCTCTTAATGGATCAACTGTTATTTCAAAGATTAAAAAGGAGAAAAAGCCTAGGTAAGTGCTGAATTTATAATGAAGTCATGTCCCTTCTTGTTCCTTGATCTGCTTCCAAAAGAGGAAAGAAAGGAAATCACCCACAGACTGCAGTTTACGCTTCTTTTGTGCTTGGGTTAATTAAACAGAAATGAACAGCAGTCACCGTCTTGGGGAAGGTGGTATCTGCGTCTTAATTATAGATTTGCCCCCCAATGCGTTGCTCTCTGGGGAGTGAGGTGGTTACCCTGAGGTGCTGGTGCAAACTGTCATTTGACGCTGTGAGTTGCAGGGTGTGTCACCTTCAGTCACTCGGTTAAAGTTCCTTAGCTGTGCGCCTGCCAACTGGTTTCTCTGTGATGGTTGATCTTGTGTTGAGAGCAGCTAGCTGGGTTTCTCTTAAATGCCTGTGTCTATGTTTGCTACATTTCTATGACAATGTGTTCGCACCAATATAATTATGACTGCATTAGCACTTGCCCTGTAAACCACATGATTCAGGGCTTTATGAGTAGGTAATAAAAACTCTCTCCAGGCAGAAACTTGTCTCAGACATGGAACCTTGGGGGTGGGGGCAGGAGTAAATGGTCAGTGTTGGTTAGGACCTTCTGAAGTCTGTGGTCATTAGAAGTCCCATTTATTGGTTAACCCTCTGCAGAGCCAGGACCGGGTGCTGCGGGGTTAAGATCTTTAATCATTTAGCTACACATGGGACCTCCGCCAAGTTTCGTCTGCATTCATTAATTCTTTCAGGAAATATTTGAATGCCTAAAACGGGCTGGGGGCAGGTGACCCTTCAGTGAACAGCACAGGAGTTCATGTTCTCCTAGGGCTTATGTTCTAGAGGGTGGGGGGAAGGGAGAGAAGACGGAAGAGAGGGAAGAAAGCAGAAAGGTGGAAGGAAGGGCGAAGGAGAGAAGAGAGAGGGAGGAGGGGAAAAAAATATCAGATGGGAAGGGCTTTGCAGAGAGTTAACGCACAGTGAACCGTTGCTATTCCAGGACCGGAGACAAGGCCAGTCTCCGTGGGAGGTGACCTGAGTGCAGAGTCAGCCATGTGAAGGGCACTCCAGGTGGCGGGAGCAGCGAGGCTGCATGCGAAGGCGGGCCCCCCGGTCCGTGAAAGAAGGGCCAGGGGCAAGCGGCAGTGCGTGTGCTAGCCGGTGGACCAGGGCCTCTGGGCCCCTCTAAATCCGGGTGAGGGGCTTGACTTTTTCAGGGGGAGCGGGGCATGGGTGTATGAGCGATGGAAGTTTTAAATAGGTCCCTCTGGCAGCTGGGAGCAGGAGGCACAGGGAGAGCGGTTGGGAGGCTGCTGCTGAAACCAGGTGGCCGCAGCGGGAGCATGTTTGCGCGGCGTCTCATGCACCCCCTTTCAGGGAGAGGGGGCACGGCTGAGGGGCGATGAGCCAGTGCGCGCGGTGTGAGTGAGGCGTGGGCACCGTCAGCCTGAGATCCGTGAGACCCGGGGTGGGGGGCAAGAGCCTTTGACAATCAGTTGCTCATCTGTAAAATGGGATTTAGAATGCCCCACCTGCAGAACCGCTCCTCGCCCAGCGCCCAGCGATAATCATTTTATGTCCGGACAAATCTGGTAACTCATATAAGCAGATCAGCTCTCTGTGGGCATCTTCCAAGGGTATGGGAAGGTAAAGTATTACCTTTTGAATTGCTCTCAGAACGGGATCGAGCCCCTTTTGTGTTCGAATCGATGTGTATGGAAGCATCCCCGTTGCTGAAATCATTGATTTATCTACTTCCTTGCTTCCTTCCTTCCTGCTGCTCTTCAGTTTCCACATCTTCCTAGCGCCTGTTTCTCCTTTGCTTCCCACACTTGTAGGACTTTGAGTACATGAATATGTATTGCCTCAAGTTACCTTCCAGAAAGATGGAAACGTTGTATGAGAATGTCCTACTCCCTCTTCTTAATTGAGATCTAATTCATGTGCCATAAAACTCACCCTTTGAAAGTGTACAGTTCAGCGGGTTTGGGTACATTTACAGAGTTGTGCCTCCATCACCGCTGTCTAATTCAGATCATTTTCATGACCCCCAAAAGAAACCCTGTGCCCATTAGCAGTCCTTCCCCATTTCCTCCCCAGCACCACCCCCGCCCCACAACCACTAATCTGCTTTTCTGTCTCTATGGATTTGCCTCTTCCGGACATTTTATACAAGTGGAATCATAAAATATGTAGCCTTTTGTGTCCGGCTTCTTTCACCTACCATAATGTTTTCAAAGCTCATCTATGTCACACCTCCTATTTCTGAGCTGTATATTTATTTGTATTTTTCACAATATAATTTTTTTGAGAGAGAGTGCACGTGTGCAAGCAGGGTACCGGGGGGGGGGGGGGTAGAGGGAGGGGGAGGGAGAGAGTATCAAGCAGGCTCCATGCTGGGGTGGGGGGCTCGATCTCACGACCCTGGGATCATGACCTGAGCCAAGATGGAGAGCCGGACGCTTAATCGACTGAGCCACCCAGATGCCCCCAAAATAGGATTTTCCTTAACATAGTAGTCGTAGCTGCTAGGAAATTCTACCCGTGACTTTTATTTTGTCACAAGGAAGAATATGTAGTCAGTTACTCACAGTTTATTGATTTATCGTCGCTACCTTAGTACATCGTACAACTAGAATGTTCTCCTTTTGGTACCCGTGCAGGGTTGCCATCAATGATTTGATTTTTTTTCACACTTGTTTTATTTTTTTTTTAAGATTTTATTTATTCATCTGAGACACAGAGATACAGACAGAGAGAGAGCATGAGCAGGGAGAGAGGCAGAGGGAGAGGGAGAAGCGGGCTTCCCGAGGAGCAAGGAGCCCGAGGTGGGGCTCGATCCGAGGACCCTGGGACCAGGACCTGAGCCGGAGGCAGCCGCTCAACCATCTGAGCCACCCAGGCGCCCCTTTTCTCACTTGTTTTCGAGCTGTCTCCCTTGTTCCCAGTTCATTTTCTTCCTTTCCTTCTTCATAGTCTGGGGCAGGGCTGGCATACTATAGCCCACAAGCCAGATCTGGCGGGCCATCTATTTTTGTAATCAAAGTTTGCCGGAAACATGACTATGCCTGTTCATTTACGTATTGTCTATGGCTGCTTTCACATTATGATGGCAATGTGGACTTGTTGCAAGCGAGACCGTGTGGCTCACAAAGCCGAAAATATTTACTAGCTGGCCTTTATAGCAAAAGTTTTCCACCCCTTGCTCTTGTGTCTGACTGAGGACAGGCCCTCGGTGCTGACTTGGTTCCAATCAGAATGATTTGTGACTCATTGTGACCTCCGTGGACTGGGGCAATTCACTGACAAAATTATGAAGATGATAAAAGCATTTGTTGAAATAGCTGTTTTCCTCTACACAGGAAGGTTAAAAAAATATTATTTCAATGAAAAAAGATGTTAGAGTATTTCTTAATATTTCCAGACAGAAAGAATGTTGGTGAACATAACTGTTACCTTGAGGATTATAAATGTCATATTGTAATCACAGGGGCTCATTCATACCACCCGGTGGCACACAGATGCGTATCAAACTTGACAGCGCGTAAATGACTTAAACCTTCCCGAACTCGGCAAAGGCAGCTTTCCCGGGAACACTCGAGCTGGAAGCTTCCATGATCCCATTCCTTGGGCTTCCATGACGATCAGGACTCACATGTCTGGAGTCTTGGAGGAAAACCCGGGCAATTTTCATGTTATTGCCTCTTTACCTGCCAATACCAACTGGACCCTTCTCTGGACTGAGACTTGATCCCAAAGCAACACATTTGGCATGAATGTGGCCTTCCTCCTTTCCTCTCTGAATTTGAGAAACAACGAAGAATGTGTGGTTGTGGTCGCCATTGTTTTTTGGAACAAAACGGAAGCATGCTTTTGTTGTATTTTTTTAAATTTCCAGATGCCTCCCTTGTCAGTCTTCCCACTTTGATAGCCATCTCTTTCTTGACCCCCTTGTGCCCCTGGCTCGTATGCCCCATTATCTTTACATTTCTATCTTCCCCACTGCTCTGTGAGCCTTTGAGAAAAGACACTGTTTCCTTTTCATGCCTCTGCTCCCAGTGTGTGATGAAGAATGTGGTACTGGCAAGGTCTGAATAGATGTCGGTTTGAATGTATGCGTCCATGCACAGAAAGCTTCGAGCAGTCTCCTTCACATGTGTCATTTTATTTATCCATAAATTCCTTATATTGATATAGTTTCTAAATGATTTATTTCATGAAAAATGCAGGTGTCTATTCTCAACAGTGGCATTGTCTGCCCTTTAATCCGTCCATTCAACTGTCACTAACCAAACAGCCATGATCCCTGGAGAACAGAACTGTGCCGGGTCAGGCAACAGATACTACACAAAGAACCAAAATACAAACATGCATACACACATTTCTAAAACGCGGTAAGAGCTCAGAGTAAACATGATTGGAGGCTGTGGAAGAATCTACATGAAGAATAATACGAAGAATCTATACTGATTTAGATTGAAGAGTGTGATTGCCAAAGTGCTGGCCAGAAACAAAATTCACTTTAGAGGTTCAAATGAAAATTTGTTAACGAAGAGGCTACTTCCAGAGGTGGGGGCAGGGTTAAGGGAAGACAGGAGAGATGCCAGCCTAACCCAAAACTAGCATCAACTGGAGGGGCAAGGGGACGGAATGGGGCACCAGGGCTTAAAGAGAGCTGGAGCTCTGGTGCCCGTGGGAGGAACTTTCTCCCAGAGTGGAACCCAGATAGGAAAGGGGGTGCAAGTGCCTGGATATCCATTTCTTCCAGCCCTCAGAACTCTTGCGGATGCTTCCCATTGGCTGAATCCAACCCAGAGTCAGCTAGCAAGGGTGCTTAAGTCATACAGACACCCAGGGGTCAGGCAGACAGAGCAAGGCATGGCAGGATGGAGAATGGATAAGGAAGGGGCTGAAAGGAAATGGGAAGTTGTGGGTTGCCTTTCCTAGGGCATGATATTTAGGTCATGATATGAAATGTAAGGATTTAGTGGCAGGGGGAGGAGATTTCCAGTTAGAGGAAACAGAATGTGTGAAGCCTCTGAGCTGGGAAAAGAACTTAGGGATCACTGTGGCTGAAGTAGAGCGAACAGGTAAGGGTATGAGGTGGCAGGGTCTAGGTCATGGGCACCTTGTAGGTTTTGAAGCAAGGTTAAATGTTATCCCCAGGGCAGTGGGAACTTACTAAGAATGCTGAACAGGAGAAAACCTAATAATCTTGGTGTACAGCAGTCTGGAGAGGGAGAAATGATGGGAGCCTGGCCAAGGGTGGGGCAGAAGAATGGGAATTCATTCCCATAAAAATGAAGAATCCCCCACCCTTCCAAATTATGTATTATTAACCCACTTCTAGAAAAGTTGTATTTTTGTTTTTAACCCCCAGACAGCTAAAACTAAGATTAGAGCATTCCCTCAAGAGGAGATTACTGACACTGTTAATCTACCTATTATCATGGAATTGTAAACTCCTGTACTTTAGCCAGTATAAATTTCCTCATTTAAAATCTGAAGAGAATGATATGCCTTAGCGAACGATTTCTAAACCTTGGCACTATTAGCATTTTGGACCAGATAATCTTTGCTGTGGAGGCTGTCCTGTGCATCATAGAATGTTTAGCAACATCTCAGGCCTCTACCCACTGACTACATGCTACCCTCACCCCGAGGTGTGAGAACCAACATGTCTCCGGATACTGTTGAACGTCCCCCTAAGGTGGCACTGTCACCCCTGGTTGAGGACCACTTTGGCTTGGCACATACTCTGGTATCGCTCTTCTTTCTTCCACATGGGGTTATGATTTTACACCTATTTTTCCATGAATTTGGGGTTCCCTGAAAGCAGGGAAGATGCCTCATCCTTTTCCTATGCACACAATAAGCAACATATTGAGAGATCAATACGTATTTGCGGAACAGGTGAATGAACAGTGAGTGGACCTTAAATGTGATACAGCTGTGAGCATGGGATTGGGGTTCAAGGGGACAAGTCGTTCTCTCCCACTGCTGCTGCTTCTCATTAAAAAAAAAAGGATCATTAGGGGCGCCTGGGTGGCTCAGTCGTTGAGTGTCTGCCTTCGGCTCAGGTCATGGTCCCAGGGTCCTGGGATCGAGCCCCGCATCGGGCTCCCTGCTCCGTGGGAGGCCTGCTCTCCCTCTCCCACTCCCGCTGCTTGTGTTCCTGCTCTCGCTATCTCTGTCTCTGTCAAATAAATAAATAAAATCTTTAAAAAAAAAAAAAAAAAGGATCATTAGAAAGAGTGTGAAGGGAAGTTATCAGAGACCTCCCAAGCGGTATAAAATGTGACGATTTCATACATAATTGCTTCAAATAAACCCATTAAACTTTACAAAATCCTTAATTGTCTAGATTGTGGCTGTTTAACTTCTCTAGTCAGATTCAGTTCATCAGTTTCTCTGAGCTGCATCTGATTGAGTGGAGGGACTGTAGTGGTTGACACCTGGGCTTTGCAATCAAAATTTGGATCAAATTCTGGCCCTGCCACTGCAATCAGCCAAATGCTTTAACAAGCCTGAGTTTCAGTTTCCTCATCTGTAAAATGATGATGGTGAAATCTCACTGCTATATTAATAAATGCGATGATAAATGTAAAGTATCATTTCTGAACTATAAAGTATTATATAAATATTCATTATCATTAATGAGAGCTAATCAGAGGTCATTAGGGAGCCCTGTTTAATTTTTTATTACATTTTCCAAAAAACCTTTTCTTCAAAAAACTTGCTTTTGTGAGGTACCTGGGTGGCTCAGCTGGTTATGTGGCTGCCTTTGGCTCAGGTCATGATCCCGGGGTCCTGGGATCGAGCCCCGCATCGGGCTCCCTACTCAGCGGGGAGCCTGCTTCTCCCTCTCCCTCTGCCTGCCGCTCCCCCCGCCTGTGCTCTCTCTGTCAAATAAATAAATAAAATCTAAAAAAATGCGTTGAAAACTTGCTTTTGTTTGTACTGCTTTTTAGGCAAAAAATCCTTTGTCGGGAAAAAAAAAATACTTCTTTTGCTTTTCTTTAAATAGAATGTTTTTTTATTTTCTTAAAATAATTCTTCCTTTTGGTTTCACAAGTAGTACATGGAAACATTCTTATTATGAGAAAGTCAAACGAGCAAAAATACAGAAAGTAGATTTCTGAAAAATATATTCCTCATTACTCCCACCACCATTACTCACTCAAAGGAAACCAGTCTTAACACTGTGGTGTTCAAGTTCTTTTTCTGTTTTCACATCTGTTTACTTTATTTTTTTTACATAACTAGAATTATATATGCGTGTCATCTTTTTTATGCAGTTATCCATATGTCTTAAAAATATTTTTGCCATTAGGTTCTAATAAATGGTGCATTATTGAGATAAATACATTATCTTCTCTTGGACCACCAGCCCATTCTTCATCTAAATTAAATGCCCACAATAAATTAGAAAGTATTGCCTAGAAAACGGCATCTTTCCAAGCTGCTCAGAACAGATGGAAAAGAACATCAAATGTGTCATGTGCGGACACTTAGAGCTTGTTGCAGAGTGTGCTTTTCCACTATGGCACAATCAGGCAACCTAAAATTTTTGAAAATACAACTTGTAAGGGGAGTTGGCATTAATGTTAGTTGGTGAGTTCCCGTAATGAAAGGCACACAGAAAACTGTCAATTGTATTTGACATTCAGATTTTCAAATCTAATATGAATGCTGCCATTGCCCATTGTTGGGAAGCAACATACGTTTCCCATTCACTTTTGTGTGAAGGCATTGTGAAGTGTTAAGTTCTTTGGAGTGCTGTATTTGTGAGTCACTGTGAGTATGTAATCCCTATAAAAGTCTAATGAGGTTTATTACATTGATGGCAGAATATACTTAATTATTAACCACCTTGATGTTTGGTTTGGTGTGGTTAATTTCATGTATTTTAATTTTATAGCTTTGTAAAAACAGGGTCTAGTTAGAACTCTGAAATAAAGTAGAATGAATTGTGTTTTCTTCTCACCTTTTCTGTAAAAAATAGACATTATTTGTCTTACTTGTAGCAAAATATTAGTCCATTCAGAAGTCTAATATCTTTCATGAAATTGATGGGAAAACTGCTTTTATATCACCAGAAAAAAATGTTTCTCCAATAGGAGTGCTATTTCCAAAAAAAAAAAAAAAAAAAAAAGCTACGTGTCTGTTTTTAATTTCAAATTTAGTTAAGAAACAATTCTGATGGAGGTAGAGGATTGCCAAAGGAAAATGGTTTCCTGCTGCTAAAGAAATGATGAGGCAGGCACTGTGTTTATTTTTATAACAATGTATTTTGATCCTGTGACAAATGTTTCACCATGGCTTTAACATTTTTTCCTATTCTAAACTACATTGTGTACGTTAACATTTTGATCTGTCTCGACTTCTAAGAACACTAGGATGTATTGTTGGTGTTGAAGACTTTTCTTTCTGGTTTTGTGTAGGTTTAATTCAATTACATGGTTGGTAAATGCCTCCCATTTGCAAAGTATCAGAGAAGTGCTATCATGGGATAATAGATGATTAAACCAAGGGCTGTCCATCTGGGGGAGTGCGAACTCATCCCTAAGTAATCTGGGCACGAAGCAGAGACTAATAAGTTCTATAAGCGAATGAGAAGAAACACTGTAGAAGGAAAACAAGGAGGAAAGTTGACTTAAATAGGGAAGATCCTGGAGGTCTTCTTGGAAGAGGTGAGCACATTGAGAAATGGGTGAATTTCCGTAGATTATTATGAGGGTTCTGGGGTTGGAAAACGAATATTCCCAGGTGGACTGGAAAGCTTAAAATACAGCATAGAGATGACACTGCAGCTGTCTGCTTAAGGGTATAGTACAGGGAACAGTCCAGCGCTGTCCAATATGGAAGCCACTAGCCACATGTGGATGTTTAGTTATTTTTCTCTCGGCTAATGGTTCTTTATTAGTAGTTATTTTTAAATTGAGATCTAATTGATATATAATATCATTTTCGTTTTCAGTGTGTGACTATTTAGATTTGAATGAAACTTGATAAAGTTAACATTTTTCTCAGTCATATCAGCTACAAATGCTTAGTAGCCACCATGGGCTACAGGGGGGTTGAAGGAGCGGTGGAAAGATTATTAATCAGTGTATCTCAAACGTTAGCTAGAACCTAGAAGGCTTGTTAAAACACAGATTGCCAAGACCCACTCGCAGAGATTCTGAGTCAGTAGGTCTGGGGTGGGACCTGAAATTCTGCTTCTCTAACAAGCTCCCAGGTGATGTGGATGCTGCCTGTCTGGGGACCGCACTTGGTAGAGGGCTCCTGTAGAACAGTGCTTCACAAATGATCACTGTATGAATTTCCAAAGTGTGGTATCCCGATACATATATTTTCAACAGTAAAGATGAATTACTAGAAGAAGGATATTAAAATATTTTTTAAATTTACAAAACCGAAACCATATTGGTAGACTTGATGGATGTAGAACTACATTTCAATGAAGATAATCGGAACAAATATGAGAAAAAAAGAAAGACTGTCTAGGGAGGTCTCTAGATGAAGACTCTGTATTTTTCTATGTATCTCCATGGTGAACCACACCAAGGGGTTCATGGGCCGCATCGGTCCATGGACCGTACTATGGTAGCTTGAATATCGGCTCGAGGACCCTGTATTTCACGCTGCTTATAATAGAGATTCCTCACAGCTTTTGAGCAGGGAAATTATATAAGCCAAATCTTAGGAAGGGTAATGTGGTGGCAGTGGAGAAGAGTAATGGGGAAAGGAGGCTGCCAAAGCTGGGGAGACCAATTCCAAGGCCATGACAAAATCCAGGCAGGAGGAAGTAAGGGCGGCAGACAGGAGGAGTCAGATGCCAAACATGTTGAGGTCATAGAATCAGCAGGATTGGGCAGCTAAGTGGATGTGTGGTGTGAGGAAGAGGAGAGAGGTAATGATGACTTTGAGGTTTCGATCCTGAGCAACTGGAAGGGCAGCAATGGCATTCACCAAAATAGGAAACACCAGAGGCACCTGAATCACCATGTACTGAGGAGCAGCTACAAGCCCTTTTTGTTATCCCTCAGATCAGATTTAAGTTTCACTCATCTGTGTGGTTTTCCTTTAGGATATTAGTGGACTCTTGTTTCAGAGGTGTACTTTATAGGTCAGTACTACACACATCGGAAAAACATCCTGTTGGGTGAGCGACTCATACGAAGATTATTTGCATGTGAGATTGGACATTTAAAATGGCACTCTTGCCATTTGCAACAACATGGATGGACCTAGAGGGTATTACACTAAGTGAAATAAGTCAATCAGAGAAAGACACATACCATATGATTTCACTTATTTTTTTAAGACTCACTTATTTTGAGAGAGGGCGAGAGAGAGAGCGGGAGTGAGGGGTGGGACAGAGGGAGATAGAGAATCTCAAGCAGACTCCCCACTGAGCACGGAGCCCAAGGCAGGGCTTGATCTTGTGATCCTGAGATCATGACCTGAGTCCAAATCAAGAGTCGGACACTTAAACAACTGAGCCCACCTAGGCACTCCTACAATTTCACTTATATGTGGAACCTAAAAAAACAAAACAGGTGAGATATGGATATCACACCTTTATCCATTCCTCTATCAATGGACACTATCAATGGTCGTTTCCATATCGTGGCTATTGTAAATAATGCTGCAATATACATAGGGTTGCATATATCTTTTTGAATTAGTGGGTTTTTTTTTTTTTACCCCCTTTGGGTAAGTACCCAGTAGTGAAATTACTGGATCATATGGTAATTCTACTGATTTTTTGAGGAACCTCCGTACTGTTTGCCACAGTGGCCGCACCAGTTTGCATTCCCACCAGCAGCGCACAAGGGTTCCTTTTTCTCCGCATCCTCACCAGCACTTGTTATGTCCTGTCTTTTTGTTTTTAGCCATTCTGACAGATGTAAGGTAATATGGTGGTTTTGATTTGCATTGCCCTGATGATTAGTGATGTTGAGCATCTTTTCATGTGTCTTTTGGCCATCTGGATGTCTTCTTTGGAAAAATGTCTATTCAGGTCATCTGCCCATTTTTTAAATTGGATTATTTGGGGTTTTTTGGTGTTGAGTTGTATAAGTTCTTTATATATTTGGGATATTAACCCCTTATCAGATATATCATTTGTAAATATCTTCTCCCACTCAGGAGATTGTCTTTTGTTCTGTTGATGGTTTCCTTTTCTGTGCAAAAGCTTTTTGTTTTGGTGTGGTCCTGAGAGTTTAATTTTTTGTTTCCCTTGCCTCAGGAGACATATCTAGAAAAATGTTTCTATAGCCATTGCCAAAGAACTTACTGCCTATGTTTTCTTCTAGGAGTTTTATGGTTTCAGGTCGCACAGTTAGGTCTTTAATCCATTTTGAGTTTATTTTTGTGTATAGTGTAAGAAAGTGGTCCAGTTTCATTCTTTTGCATGTAGCTGTCCAGTTTTCCCAAAACCATTTGTTGGAAAGACCATCTTTTCCCCATTATATATGCTTGCCTCCCTTGCCATAGATTAATTGACCATATAAGCATGGGTTTATCTCTGGGCTCTCCATTCTGTTCATTGACCTATGTGCCAATGATGTGCGGTTTTTGTGCCAGTAGCATGCTGTTTTGGTTACTACAGCTTTGTAGTATATCTTGAAATCTGGGATTATGATACCTCCAGCTTCATTCTTCTTCCTCAAGATTGCTTTGGATATTCAGGGTCTTTTGTGGTTCCATACAGATTTTAGGACTATTTGTTCTTGTTCTGTGGGGAAAAAAAATGTTGTTGGTATTTTGATAGGGATTGCATTAAATCTGTAGATTTTGGGGGGTTGTATGGACATTTTAACAATATCGGTTCTTCCGATCCTTGAGCATGGAATAGTTTTCCATTTGTTTGTGTCATCAGCAGTTTCTTTCATCAATTTTTTATAGTTTTCAGAATACAGATCTTTCACCTCCTTGGTTAAATTTATTCCTAGGTATTTTATTCTTTTTGGTACAATTGTAAATGGTATTGTTTCCTTAATTTCTCTTTCTGCTACTTCATTATTAGTGTATACAAATGCAATAGATTTCTGTATGTTAGTTTTGTATCCTGTAACTTAATTGAATTCATTTATCAGTTTTAGTAGTTTTTGGTGGAGTCTTTAGGGTTTTCTATTAGAGTATCATGTCATCAGCAAATAGTGAAAGTTTTACTTCTTCCTTATCAATTTGGATGCCTTTTATTTCTTTTTGTTCTCTAATTGCTGTGGCTAAGACTTCCAGTATTACGTTGAATAAAAGTGGTGAGACTGGGCATCCTTGTCTTGTTCCTGATCTTAGAGGAAGAGCTCTCAGTTTTCCACCATTGAGTATGACATTAACTGTGGGGTTTTCATATATGGCCTTTATTTTATTGAGGTATGTTCCCTCTAAACCTACTTTGTTGAGGGTTTTCATCATGAATGGATGTTGTACTTCATCAAATGCTTTTCTGCATCTATTGAGATGATCACGTGGTTTTTATCTCTCCTCTTATTAATGTGATGTATCCCATTGATTTGCAAATATTTAACGACCCTTGCATTCCTAGAATAAATGCCACTTGAACACAGTGAATGATTTTTTAATGTATTGTTGAATTCAATTTGCTAATATTTTGTTGAGGATTTTTGCATCTATGTTCATCAGAGGTTTTGGCCTCTGTTTCTCTTTTTTGGTAGTGTCTTTATCTGGCTTTGGTATCAGGGTAATGCTGGACTCGTAGAATGAATTTGGAAGCTTTCCTTCCTCTTCTATTTTTTGGAATAGTTTGAGAAGAATTGTATTTACGCTTCTCTAAATGTTTGGTAGGATTCACCTGTGAAGCTATCTGGTTCAAGACTTTCATCTGTTGGAAGTTTTTTGATTACTGATTCAATTTCATTGCTAGTAATCTATTCAAATTTTCTATTTCTCCCTGATTCAGTTTTGGAAGGTTATATGTTTCTAGGAATTTTTCCATTTCTTCTAGGTTGTCCTGTTTGGTGGCATATAATTTTTCATAACATTTTCTTATAATTCTTTGTATTTTTGTGGTGTTGGTTATTATTTCTTTTTCATTTCTGATTTTATTCATTTGAGTCCTCTCTCTCTCTCTCTCTCTCTCTCTCCTGAGTCTGACTAGAAGTTTATTAATGTTGTTGATCTTTTCAAAGAACCAACTCCTGGTTTCAGTAATCTGTTCTATTGTTTCTTTAGTCTCTATTTCATTTATTTCTCCTCTAATCTTTATTATTTCCTTCCTTCTCCTGGTTTTGGGCTTTGTTCTCTTTCTAGCTCCTTTAGGTATAAGGTCAGGTTGTTTATTTGAGATTTTTCTTATTTCTTAAGGTAGGCTTGTATTTCTATAATCTCCCCTCTTAGGACACCTTTCACTGCATCCCAAAGATTTGGGACCATTGTGTTTTCATTTTCATTTGCCTCCATGTATTTTTTTAATTTCCTCTTTGATTTCTTGGTTGATCCATTTATTGTTTAGTAGCAATAATTATTTAGTTTAGTTATTTAGCCTCCATGTATCTATGTTCTTTCCAGATTTTTTTCTTATGCTTGATTTCTAGTTTCATAATGCTGTGGTCAGAAAAGATGCATGATATGATTTCAGTCTTTTTCAATTTATCAGTACTTGTTTTGTGGCCTAATATGTGATCTCTTCTGGAGAATGGTCCGTGTGCACTTGAAAAGAATGTGTATTCTGCTGTTTCTGGATGGAATGTTCTCAATATATCTGTTAGGCCTATCTGGTCCAGTGTGTCATTCAGAGCCATTGTTTCCTTGTTGATTTTCTGTCTGGATGATCTATCCTTTCATGTAAGTGGGGTGTTAAAGTCCCCTGCTATTATTGTATTACTGTCAATTACTTCCTTTATGTTGATTTATGTATTTATGTATGTAGGTGCCCCCATGTTGGGTGCATAAATATTTACAATTATTATATCCTCTTGTTGGATTGTTCCCTTTATCATTATGTAGTGTCCTTCTTTGTCTCTTGTTACAGTCTTTGTTTTAAAGTGTATTTTGTGAGGGCGCCTGGGTGGCTCAGTTGGTTAAGCGACTGCCTTCGGCTCAGGTCATGATCCTGGAGTCCCGGAATCAAGTCCTGCATCGGGCTCCCTGCTCAGCAGGGAGTCTGCTTCTCCCTCTGACCCTGTTCCCTCTCGTGCTCTCTCTCTCTCATTCTCTCTCTCTCAAATAAATAAATAAAATCTTTAAAAAAAATAAAGTGCATTTTGTCTGATTTAAGTATTGCTACCCCAGCTTCCTTTTCACTTGTATTTGCATGGGAAATGTTTCTCCATCCCTTCACTTTCAGTCTGCATGTGTCTTTAGGTCTGAAGTGAGTCTCTTGTAGGCAGCATATAGATGGGTCTTGCTTTGGGGGGGTGGAGTCTTGCTTTTTGACTTGTTCTTCACCCTGTGTTTTTTTATTAGAGCATTTAGTCCATTTACTTTCAAAATAATTCTTAATAGGTATGTACCTATTGCCACTTTGTTACTTGTTTTATGGTTATTTTTGTAGTTTTTCTCTATTCCTTTCTTCTTCTCTTGCTCTCTTCCTTTGTGGTTTGATGGCTTTCTCTCTCTTTTTTTTAATGGCTTTCTTTAGTGATATGCTTGGATTCCTTTCCCTTCATTTTTTGTGTATCTGTAACAAGTTTTTGATTTGTGGTTACCATTAGGCTCATATATAACATCTTACGCATATAGCAGTCTGTATTACATTGATGATCATTGAGGTTCAAACCCATTCTAAAAGCACTAAATTTGTACTCCCCTCTTCCCACATTTTATGTAAATGAAGTCATACTTTATATCCTTTTACTTTGTGAATCCCTTGACTGATTTTTAGAGATAGAATTTATTTTACTGCTTTTCTGCCTTAACCTCCTTACTGGTTTTATAAATCATTAATCTACTACTTTTATTTTATTATGTGCTTGCATTTACCTGTGAAATTTTTTCCTTTCATAATTTGCTTACTCCTGATCGTGGCCTTTTCTTAGAAAAGGCCAAACAGAAATTTTTTTTTTTTTTTTGAGAGAGAGAGAGAGAGAGAGTGTGTGTGCGCATGCATGAGGGAGGGGAGGGGCAGAGGGCAAGGGAGAGAATCTTAAGCAGGCTCTCTGCCCAGTGCAGAGCCCAATGCAGGGCTCAATCTCATGACCTGAGCCAAAATCAAGAGTCAGATACTTAACCAACTGAGCCCCCCAGGGGCCCCCCAAACAGACTTTTCAATACAGAAAACAAAGTGGTGGTTGCCAGAGAGGAGGTAGGTGGGGGATGGGCAAATTAGATCAAGGGTATTAAGAGGCACAAACTTTCAGTTGTAAAATAAATAAGTTACAGAGATGAAAAGTACAACATAGGGAATAAGAAAAAAATGGCAGATTTTTTAATGTTCTAGTAATACTAAGACCGAGGAAAAGTACTATATAGCTTGCAGATTTAGGATTGGTCCAGAGTTCTTGAAACACCTTGAGAGCTCTATACAACAACTTAATCTTTCGATACTTAGAAGAATGTATTGTTGTTTTATAAATATAAAAATCACATCTCCAAGAACAGTGACAATACTGATCCAACTTACTGGAATGTATTACTAATTATCGAAAAGATCATCCTAAATACCATTTTGACATGGAGGTCTAGTGATGGAAGTAATTAGTAGGTAGTGTTTTAAACCCACTAAAGCAAATGATAAAGTTACCTTTGAATATAACAGGAGTTATGGAATACTTGAGGATTTTAGCAACAACAAATTAATGTCATATAATGCACTAGGAAGGCTCTGGGAAATCTCCTCAGGTCACTAAAGGGAATTTGATGGTTTTCTTTCTTGTTCAATATCCATAACACGTCTATCACCTTTAAACCTACAGACAGCAGTGTGGCCATCTTAAGAATACTATTTTCAATGTACCTGCACATCACAGGGTATACACTAAGGGTATCACTGTCCTAGGTGTTTGGAGCAAATTTTCATGATGCCATGCAAGGAAATTTTGTTTTCAGATATAACCCTTACTTCTTACACTTTTCAAAAAGTGGAAAATGTGTTATTTCCTATGTGACTGAAAATTCTTATGTTCACAAACTAAAGGAGTTTTGATATGAGAAAGTTGTTTTGATTAACTCAAGCAAAAGAACATTTTTCTTCTTTCTTTTGCTGACTTATCTAGGCCATTTCAATAATCAATCCTCAGCTTAAAATGTAAACACTCAGCCCAGTGGAACTCAGGGATGCATTGTCACCTCCTTCATCCATGTTTCTCTGAGTCTGGTTGGATTCATTGCTTCTCTCCTCCCAAACTGTATTTAAAAATATGCTCCTGGCTGAAATTAATGTTTCAACAATTAGTTTAGTCTAACTCCCAAAACAGATTAAAAGATCTCTCTCTCTCTATTTAGGACCAGGTGCCTGGATTAAGTTTTTGAATTCTTCTTGATGCTCCCTGCAACTTACACAAATACAATCCTTACTTTCAGTTCTCCACCCTTCCACACCCGCCATCAGAGCCCTGGTGATGGATGTAAATTAATGAGATAAGTCATGAAAACCACAGGATTGGGAAGACATCTAATTTTCTCAGCTAATGGACACTTGAAATGTTATTGGTCGCTAGTCTCATGTTATGTGTTCACACTAAACCCATAAACAAAGATGGGCTCCCTTAAAATTGTTACTTTTAAAATTGAGATTTCCAGAGAATCCAGCCTTTATCCACATTCCCTTGTCTCTTTCTTTAATACCATTACCTGTCAGCCTACAACATGTTCAGATAACCCACAACTTCAAAAATTAGCAAACAAGTAAGTACTCAAACACTTCTCCCTCAACCAACCCAGTTCTCTCCCTGTTGCTCACCCAACTTTCAAGAGAAGCTTCTAGAAATCATGGACTATCTTGGTCTTGACTTCCCCACCTCCCATTCACTCTTTCACTGGATCTGGCTTCCATTCCACAGATTTACTGGCGTTACTTTTGCTGATACCACCAAAGACCTGCCATAATGTCATGTCCAATGCCCTCTTCTCTGAGCTCTTCCCACTTGGCCTCAAGAAAGACTTTAACTTAACTGACAATTCCCTTACTAGTCATCTCACCAGACTTTTATGACACAGCCCTCTCCAAGTTTTCCTCCCACCTCCTTCTCATTTCTTTTGCTGGTCCCTTTTCCTTTGTGAAAGCCTCCAAAGTGACTGTCTTCTAGGGTGTAACACTAGCCACTTTCTGGTTCTTGCTCCTAGTGATAACCCCTCTTTACCCCCTTGGCATGGCCATCACCTATATACTATACTTCAGACACCCAATTCAGCATATTTACCCCAGCTCTGGTCTGAGTTCCAAGTGGGTGCCCCACAGGGACTCCAATTCTTTTTTTTTTTTTAAGATTTTATTTATTTGACAGAGAGAGAGACACACAGCGAGAGAGGGAACACAAGCAGGGGGAGTGGGGGAGGGAGAAGCAGGCTTCCCGCCGAGCAGGGAGCCCGATGCGGGGCTCGATCCCAGGACCCTGGGACCATGACCTGAGCCGAAGGCAGACGCTTAACGACTGAGCCACCCAGGCGCCCCAGGGACTCAAATTCTACACACATAAAATTGAATTCGTTATTTCCCTCTTTGTCCCCCTATTAGTTTTCTATTGACGCCATAACATAAGCTTATAACATATAAAATTACCACAAACTTAGTGGCCTAAAACAAGGCAAGACATCCAAAATGGTTCAGCATTACTGCCTTTCTTCTGGTGACTCTAGAGAAGAATCTGTTTCCTTGCCTTTTCCAGGTTCCAGTCGTCACCCGGATTCCACCTCATGACCCCTTCCTCCATCTTCAAAGCCAACCGTGAAGCACCTCCAAATCTCTCTCTGTCACCTGTGCTTCTATTGTCACATCTCCTTCTCTGCCTCTGACCCTCCTCTCTCTTACAAGACCTTTGTGATTATGTTGGGTCCACCTGAATAATCTCCAGAATCCAGAATGATCTCCCTACCTCAAGATCCTAAGCTTAATCCCATCTACAAAAACCCGTCTGCCTTATGGTAATATTTTTAGTTTCTAGAGATGAGGACATGGACATCCGTGGGGACATTATTCTGCCTACCACACCCCCAAACCACTCCTGTGTGCGTCTCTTATCTCAGTGAACACTTGTCCAGCACTCAGCCAGTGAAGCTGGAAACTTCCTGGCCATCTTCTGTTCCTCTCTCTCATCCCTTACATCGAAACTTTCTTAGGTCCCATATGTTCTACATCTGAACCTCTTCATATATATATATACAATCTTTCCACCCTAATCATTACTGCCTCTATTTAGAACCTCTGCCTTTCTACCCCGGACTTATTAAACACCATCCAAAGTTGCTTTCCGGACTCCTAACCTGTTCTTCTGTTCCAGGACATTTCAGACCCCGTTTCCAAACTCCAGATCTCCCTAGGCCTCAATCCCGCTTGTCATGCTCGTTCATGTTTTTGTGACTTTGTTTGTATGTTCCCGCCTACCTGGAATGGCTTTCTCCCTTCTCTACTTGAGAGACTTGTGTCCATGCTGCCAGGGCCAGTTCAGCGCTGAGCTCTGCAGTGCTTCCTCACATGCTCACGCAGGAGTTGCTAGAGGATGTGCTAGCCCAGCGCTCCGTGTTCATAAACACAGAGGCGCTTACTGTTTATTGTAGCTCTCTGGTCATATGGCTGTCATTCTGGCTATGTGATAAGTTTCATAAGGGCAAACAAGGTGTGATGTAACTTTTCTAATCAGATTCCAAATTCTCCCTCTTCCTCCTTCTTTTCTAGTCTTCCTTGCTCTTCCCTCCCCACCCGACGAGCCCTCCTTGCAGCTCAGTTCATTACAATCTCTTCTCATCTGCATGCTCACTGGAAACTTCTCTCGCTCCCCAGGTTGACTTTCAGCTTTCTTTGTGATCCCACTGTTTCTTATATATGTGCATCTCTTTGCCCTAGAAGGAACCTCATTGCCTGGCATTCAGCTATTACATTTATGTATCTATTTCCTAGAGATTCTGGAGAGAAGGAATCATGCACCTTTTTATCTATGTGTCTCCAGCACGTGGCAGCACAGTGCACGGCACGTAGTAGCTGCTTAATATATATTTATTGAATAAACAATTGAAAATAAGTGAAAAAACTGATATGCCCATTGCCACCTTCTCCACCTGGGAAAACCTAACTCATTCAATTGTTTGTTGTTGTGTTGTTGTGTTGTTGCGTTGTTTCCTGTTTCCTTATCTCTCAGGCTGAACAATATGCTTAAAGCTAGGAACTGTGTCTCATTTATTGTAACCTAAGCACAAAAATAGCATCTAGAGTACTAGTCTAGGTTCTCAGTAATTGCATGGAGTTGAAATGGTTGCTCTTTTTTCATCACTGTTGCAAGAACTTAATTCAAATAAAGTTAAATAGAATTTTAATTCAGATGAGAATGCTGAAACTGGATATTCTGGCTGACATAAATACTGGAATAGACGTCAAGCTTCCTAAGCTCTGTCTGGATTCTATAACTGACTTGTTTGGAGTGCCTTGAGGTTAATCACTTCACCTTCTAGAACTTCTGTGTCCTCATTTTGAAAACTTGCCTGCCCCTACTTCACAATGTTATCAAGACCAAACGGGAAAGTAGAAAACATCTTGAAAAGGGGCACAAACTGCTATATGAGTGCAATTTATTATTAGGAGTCTGCCTTGAAAAAAATGGTGTTTTGCTTTGTCTAATGAGTTAAGGCTCTTGGGAATCCTTCATGCTGATGGAGAAGGAATAGAGGGCAAGCCATGATGCCTTTATATGATCTGGACATTTACCTTAAGAATTCAATCTCTTCTCTCCATCTGGCCCCTCTAGCTCATGACTATTCAGAGGAGAACAAGCTTCCTCCATTACCTACCTGTCAGGAGCTGTTTGTGTAGGAACCTGAGGTTTAAGAACCTTTGAAGCAATCACTGATTAAATTAGCAGAAGAAATACCTTTTTCTCTAGGGTCACCTGGCTTTGAATTAACCTGAATATCCAGGCTGGCATTCTTGGGTCCCATTACCCACACATGGAATCCAAGGAATTGCCAGTCTTCAGGGAGGCCAAGGCTAGCTTGAAGGGTCCCATGCAATACAATCCCCTGACAGGTCGAAAGAAACTTAGAGTGTCTCCGTCTGATGCCAGGGCTTCGTTAATGCCCGCATTTTTCTGTTTTATAACACCCAGTGCTATGCTTCCATATGAGGCTTCTCAATGTGATATCTCAAAACAAATAATTAATTCATGACTCAATTAATGAACATTTTTCTTGACCAGTATATAAAAATGGGTGGATACTCCTTGCCTCCTAGCCTCCCCTTCCTTCCTCTCCTTCTGTTAGGGAGCAGCTAAAGCTCGTCAGTGTCCAATGTGGAGAAATGTCTATTGTAAGGTTTCTTGACCTTCTCCCTTTCTTTCCAATCTGCTTTGCTCTTCCCTTCCCACGCAACTAGCCCTTCTTGCAGCTCAGTTAATTATAGGTAATCTCTTCTTATTCACATGCTCTATAATCCCCATTCTCTATCCTCTCTCACTCCCAGCTCCTGCCTGGTGACCTTGGTGACCTCCACTGGTGCCTCCTACTCTCTCTCTCATTCTCCTTGCCCCATCCCCAACCCCTGCCCCAATGCCCAGTGCCCTTCAGGACCTCAAAAAAAAATTGCAATTTGCTTCTTGCTAAGATACAAAGCATTTTAGAGCTAAGAGATAGTTTTGAGATCATCCACACAAAACAGAAGAATTAGAATTATACCACTTTCGCAAAGAAAATAAATGTTGAGATCTGAAGTGGACTTAGATGTAAAAAAAGCCAAAGATGCCAATATCTAAAGCCTGTGAAAGTGCTTAGAGGCCCCCTCAGAATTTGATGAAAGCCCTTGACCACCTCCATGCTGGCTGGTAATCAAAGCTGCTTTTCCTGGTACCAGAATTCAAGTTAAAGTCATGTTTAAAAGTAACCCTAGGGGCACCTGGGCGGCTCAGTCAGTTAAGCGCCTGCCTTTGGCTCAGGTCATGATCTCAGGGTCCTGGGATCGAGCCCTGCATCGGGCTCCCTGCTCCGCGTGGAGTCGGCTTCTCCCTCTGCCCACGCCCCTCCCCTGCTCATGCTCTCTCTGTCTCTCTCAAATAAATAAATAAAATCTTTTTTAAAAAGTAGCCCTAATAAATTTTATTTTTCTGTTTTTCACAATAATTGCTTTTGTGATTTTCTCACAGAAGAGCTACGAGGCTCATTTATTGTTACTTGTAAACTGACTCTGGAGGAACTTTTAGAAGAGCAATTCTAAAATTCTTTTTTTTTTTAATTTAATTTAATTTTATTTTATTATGTTATGTTAGTCACCATACAGTGCATCATTAGTTTTTGATGTAGTGTTCCATGATTCATTGTTTTCATATAACACCCAGTGCTGCGTGCAATACGTGCCCTCCTTAATACCCATCACCAGGCTAACCCATCCCCCCACCCCCCTCCCCTCTAGAACCCTCGGTTTGTTTCTCCGAGTCCATCGTCTCTCCTGGTTCGTCTCCCCCTCCGATGTTCCCCCTCCTTCATTTTTCCCTTCCTTCCCCTAATGTCCTCCATGCTGTTCCTTATGTTCCACAAATCAGTGAAATTTCTCTGCTTGACTTATCTCACTTAGCATAATCTCCTCCAGTCCCATCCAGGTTGATGTAAAAGTTGGGTATTCATCCTTTCAGACGGCTGAGTAATATTCCATTGTATATTCTTGAACAAGGTTGACTCAATGAGAGTTTACATGTGAGCTTCCAAGATGGCTCTTCCTAAGGACCAACGCTCATGTAGATGTGTAGATTCCAGCATGTACCTTAATCATCACTCCTGGAGTTCTGTGTCTTTAGTATTATTTGTGTCCCATGGAACGTGCGCTCCATGCTCCAAACAACCAACTTAAACATCGACCATGGGCCTGCGTGTGAGCCAGGCCTGCTTCTATCTTGCGTCAACTCTAAACTCTTCAACTAATCTTTGCAACAAATGTCAGGAGTTTCTTGTGGCTTTATACCTTCAGGCCCTCTGTGGTCTCAGATGAGGGGTTTTAAATCTGATGTGCAGATACCTGAAATAAAGAGTACAGGTGTGGAGGGAAAATGGATGCAAAAGGGAATAAACAGACAGATGCTTTAATGCTGTGGGTACTGTCTCTGCAGAGCGAGGACCCAAGGTGGCCATTTATTAGCTCTGTGTCTTGGGCAGTTTTACTTAACCTCCTCGTGCCTCAGGTTCCTTGCTTGTAAAAATGGGGTGGAAAATGACTCATTAATCCAGTCGTTCTGCTACAGTGCACTGAGAGCAAAAACATCTAGCATGGGGTTTGCATAGCTTCATGTTAGCTTTTTCCTTCTGTGGCATGCAAGATCTGTATTAGTTTGAGAAGCTGGAAGAAAAGCCCCCCAAGGTATGTTTCTGATATTCTTTGATCGTCTTATGCTGTCATTTCCTAGATAAGCCCTATCGTATTATTTTCATGTAATCTAATAGCTAGAGATGGTTTTTATTTTTTCTGGTTCCAACTGTGAACGGCATTACTTTTTCACTGGTTTCAAAATGTCAATATTGCTTTTGGGCATTCATGCCAGTTGACTTTTGTAAAGTTACTTTTTTGCTCTTCCCTTTACGCAATCCTAATTAAGACTATTTTTTTAAAGGTAACTCCTTTTGGGGCACCCGGGTGGCTCAGTCGGTTGAGCGTCTGCCTTTGGCTCAGGTCATGATCCTGGAGTCCCGGGATCAGGCTCCCTGCTCAGTGGGGAGTCTGCTTCTCCCTCTGCCCCTCACTCTGCTCTTGTGCTCTCTCTCACTCTCTCTCAACTAAATAAATAAAAAAAAAAAAAAGAAAGAAAGGAAGGAAGGAAGGAAGGCAGGAAGTCAGGAAGGAAGGCCCTCTAGGGCTGTACTGTGCTTTATAATGGCCATTAGCCACATGAGGCTTTTTTAATTTAAATGAATAAAAATTAAATAAAATTTAAAATTCAGTTCTGCAGTCACAACAGCCACATGTCAAGTGCTCAGTAGTCACTTGTGGCTAGTGGCTACTAAATGGGACAGCACAAATAGAGAACATTTCTGTCCTCGCGGAAAGTTCTACTGAACAGCAACGTGCTAGAATGTTCCTGTTGGATTTCAGTGTAAGATGGGTCTACAATGGCACATTAAGGGGCACTATTTCTATTCTTATTTAATCCTTTAAGAAACTATGCATTCATTTTTATCAAATATCTTTTGTTATATCTTGAAATGTTCATATGATCTTTCTTATTAGAGTATAGAATGCTGCATTAATGGATTTCTATTTATTGAACGATCTTAATATTTCTGAAATAAATCATCCCGGATTTGGGATTAAAAAAAAAAATCACTAGATTCTATTTATTACTAAAATGTCTTGTGGGGCACCTGGGTGGCTCAGTTGGTTAAGCAGCTGCCTTCGGTTCAGGTCATGGTCCCAGGGTCCTGGGATCGAGCCCCGCATCGGGCTCCCTGCTCCGCGGGAAGCCTGCTTCTCCCTCTCCCACTCACCCCTGCTTGTGTTCCCTCTCTCAATGTCTCTCTCTCTCTCTCTCTGTCAAAATAAATAAATACAATCTTAAATAAATAATAAAATGTTTTGTAAGGTTTATCAGGTTTTAGAATTGAGGCCATAATTATCTCCAAAAAAGATTGCTAACATGAGAGACTCAGAAGAAATCACCAATAAATCCATAATGTCTTGGTGTCCTTTAGAATTCTGAGTTTGGTATGGGGAAGGTCACTTAAAACTTTCCATTTCTTCTCTTATTCAAAAGAGAGTGTTTATCCTCTTTATTGTTGAGGTTCTGAAGTGGAGGCTCTCTTTATTGTTTGATTATTATTATCTTTTGAGTTATGGTGAGTTCTCAGAATGTTGGATATATGCACTATTGAAATACATCCAAATCCCCACCACAATATAAGTAATTTTAACTTTCTTTCTGTTATTTCATTTTATTTTTTTAAAAGATTTTATTTATTTGACAGAGAGAGCACAAGCAGGGAGAGTGGCAGGCAGAGGGAGAGGGGAAGCAGCAGGGAGCCTGATGCAGGACTCGATCCCAGGACCCTGGGATCATGACCGGAGCCGAAGACAGACGCTCAACCGACTGAGCCACCCAGGCGTCCCTCTTTCTGCTATTTTAGATAGATGCCTAAAACTTAGAGTTGATTATGTAGATATCATTGTAACAAAGATACTGTTAGTTAATGAAGTCATGTTAATGAAGATATACTTTATGTTTTAATTAAACACTTCCAGGAAGATTAATGATTTTATCAGATTGTTTTCATCTCAGTTTTAATTAATTTGGCGTGATCTGTTGATTAATTAAGTTTTTACTAAAATGCCATTTGTAAGTGCAGTTTGTTGCATTTCAGTAATTCGACTTCAAGTAAGTGAGGACAGGAGAAATGAAAACATTAATTTGAAAGGGTTGGGTACACAGAATCTTGGAAGATACTGGAGGTATTTGCACTGGGGACAGGACAAGTATGTTCAGCAAATATATACCATTCCTCAGTGAGGGATTTGTTACGTAGCCTGCCTTGGGCCAGAATGGAGCAAAGAATTATGGGGGGGGCGGGGAGAGAAGCTATATCCTTGATATGACAAGAGGTTTCCAATAAAGCTGAGCAGATTTAACTATTACACAACAAACGATACAACATAGTGTGTTAAACAAGACAAGAAAAATCTAGCACTTAAGTTCAAAAAAGGTCAACTGCACAACAGCAGAATCAGGGAGATTTTGATTTACATCAGTTCTGGCAAAAAAATACTTGGCAGTTATCAGTTGACTAAAAGCTCTAATATGAGGCACAGAATGACTCAGGGACCAAATCACATATTCTGAGGCTGCGTCAATAGAATCATAGCATCTAAAGTGAACAAATCATTAGACCTACTTTTCTCTCCACTGGTCACAATGCAATGATTAAGAGAGGAGAGGCATAAAATAGCTTGGTTTAAAACACACACACACACGTACACACACACACGCGCGCGCGCAACGCACACACGTGATGGCTCTCAGTCAACTTACCGAAAGCTAATACGTAAATTTTCTGATTTATTTAAAAAAAGGCATTGGAGCATTCCAAGGAGAGCTTTAAATAGCTTTTTTTCCCCTTTTTTAAAAGATGTATGTATGTATGTATGTATTTGTTTATTTTTGCCCCTGAGATATATTGTCAAGCTACATTCTTTTTTTGTTGTTTTTTAAAATTTTATTATGTTATGTTTATCACCATACATTACATCATTAGTCTTTGATGTAGCATGTATCATATGATCTCACTGATATGAGGAATTCTTAATCTCAGTAAATAGCTTTAACAGAACTCTTCCACCTTAGTATCTGATGATGGGTTACATGCACCTTTTCTATACAATCAAATTAATAATTGATAAAGCATATTAAATATATTTAGACATAGATTGTTTCATTATTTAGTCAAAATATCAGAATTGACTGCTTTTCAGTTTAAGTTACTTTTTAATGTACTTTGGTTTTGCAGTCATCTTTCAGCAATTTTGGTGGTTTTAACCAATTTATTTTTGTAATCCTTCATGTCCAATTATATACTTATAGTTAATGTATTTCACAATTGAGCTACCATTCAGTGAACTCTTCATATGGCCCTTCCGGGCTCCCATACACCTTTTCTGCTCCTTTATATGATCTTACCTCTCAAGTCTTTCAGTAAAGTCTCAACTATTTAAAACATACAGATGTATGGGTATAGATATATTGCTGTAGGTGTAATCAAACCATAAGATGGAATTGTTTTGGCAACTTATGAATGTTTACTTTTGGATTTAAATTTCAGTACTTTGAATTAAATTTTAACTTAATTCTCAATTTTAAATGTCAATTTATCTGGTCCGTTTTTCAATTTGTATTTAAAATTTTACTTGTACTTATTTAAAGTTTAATTTAGTTTAATTTCTATTAAATTTTTAAATGTTGTGAATTGCTAGTGATAGTAGGAAAAGACTGACAGTCCTTTACAAAATTAGATAAAAGGTTTAAATTAGAAAAAAAAAAAACAGGAAGTGTCATGTAAAAGCATCCAGACTGAATCAGAAGTAGCTGAAACAGTCCTATTACATAGAAAATGCCAATTTTTTTAAATTAAAAATAGTTTTCCATATGGGAAGCTTACATTTACTTCTCTTTTGCCAGATTTTTGGCATTTTTAGAATTCTTATCCTACCCTTAGTTTATTTAACTGTCCAAAAATAGGTATCGGTCACTAAAACCCAACATTCCACTTAAAACTATTAAAGTAATTAAACCTGCAGTAAGTATACTTGGTGTATTTGGCTTCTGGGAAAATTAGCTTTTGGCAAATTGGCCTCCTTGTGTGAAAGCTAGGTGAGATCCTAATTTCAGTTTATAAGGTGTAAAAATCTTGAGGAAGATAGTTTTGAGCCATTTTCGACAAGTTTAAGAATAGATCAAAAGAAACGGTTAATTATGGTAAAATGAAGGGTTTGGACTAACTGTTCAAATTAATCTTCTCTCGTAAAGAACACCAATAGCAGGCACATCATTGATTGAAGGGGACGTTTCTCCTGAGTCCTGAAACGAATCGCTTGCCTATGTAAACACTGGCCTTGGAAGAGTTCATTCAGTGACTTATGCAGATTTTCAATAAGTGATCTTCTAATAAACAGAGAATCTTTTGCCTACCTTCTTAATAGGTTGAAATTAATCCCCTGGTGTATACACTAGACTCACCTTTTGCATTATATCACCTGCGATTTGCCCAGTCGCGGCCAAAGTAGAATTGTTCGCTGTCTTTCCCCAGGACAAAGGGCTCAACAACATGGAATCCCTCGGAAAGCACAGAGTGAGCCAGCAAGTGAGCAAATCCTTTGTGCAAAGCAAGTCCTCAGAGGCTAATTAAATTTGGAGAAAGACAACTAAAAATAGGAGGGAGCGTTTCACGAATGGAAACAGTCTTAAGACCCTCCCTCATCGCCAAAACTCACTGTTTTCAGTGTGTCTGCCATGTTAATTCATTAGCAAGGGCAATGTGCACAATTTCCAATCCGAGGGAAGAGACCAGGGTGGACCCTGTCTGCCGTGTTACCATAGTGATGACATTTGAGCGTCTTTGGAGTGGTGAATCTGATTAGTCAGTTCAGTGTTTTCCCTCATCTCACTTTGTTACATGGGAAAAGAAACTCCTCAGAAGACAGTTTCGTGTGTATTTGTATTTGATTAAAATATAAATGTTTCTCATGCCAACTCATCTATGGAAATGGCAAGACAGTCAAAAGCCCAGCTGTATCATCTCAGCTAAGAGTTTACACAAAAATCCGTTTGCCCTGATGCTATAATGAATTGAAACTTGAAGCCAGTGAGTAGAAACAAACAGCAGGCTTCATGCTAGAGTACTTGTAACTCAATTATCTTTGCTTCCTTCTGTCCGTCCTGGTGGAGCTTGGGCTAAAGATTCAAAGTCTCCATGTATTTGCGTGGATTGGTTGGCAAGCTTGTAGCTAATCTCTTTATTGAAAAGAGCAGGAGTAGAAAAAGAAAATGAGGGAGTTAAAGGTGATCTTCTGTTTGCTGAGAAATGGATTTGTTGACGGCCAAGCTGAATCCAAGGTATTTTCAGTTCTTGTGGGCTTCTTTAAAAGAAAGGAAAAAGAAAATGGGTCCCCGGGGAAATGCAAATGTTTTTATCTTAGAAGGAAGCCTTGTCATCTTTGTGTTTCAGAGGGCGTGTGACAGGGAGTCCCAGGGCACAGAGGCAAGAGTGAGGAGGGAGCCTGCTTCTCCCTTTTCTCCTATCAATTACCTTTGTTTGGTGGCCCTGATTAGGTAACACCTATTAGCAAACAGCCAGCAGATGGCGCTATTTGGTTTGGTGCTAAGGAGCGCCTCCTGGTTTTGTTTTCTGTTGTTTTTTTTTTTCAAAGGAAGTAGGATAAAGAGGATTTTGCTTTTATTTTCAGCTTATTACCCTGTCATAAAGTCAGCCTAAATACCAATTCTAGCTATTATAAAGTATCATCATAGGTCATTTGGATACATTTTCTGCAATCAGAGCAGGATAAAAGGGAAAATAAAATAATATGCCTCTTTTACAAAGGCATGACACGATATTAGAGAGCACAGGCTTGGTGTCATCTTCAACTTTTTGAAAATGATAGAAAATTAGAGGGAAAAGTAGATGGCAGCCTTCACTTTCCTCTCCTGCACGCAAACACATGCAACCCCCCCAGCCCCACCCCCACACACGTATCACTGTCAGGCAGCTCTCAGAAATTATTTGTCTCCATATACTATGTTTCATGGCACCCCGTTGCTCATCTGCTGACACAGAAAAGGAACTCATTGGGGTTTGTAGCCATTACTATCTAAAAATTGGCAAATCTTGCAGAATGAACTCTAACAAATTAACAGAGTTGGGAGAAAGTATGAGTAACCCTGTTGGGAACGTCCTCTAAGGTTGGTGCCCTGGACGGAAGTTTGGCCCTGCTCCAGAGGACTTGTCCTGGCCATTTCACCCGTGGGGGGAAGTGAGGCCCATGATCTCTAAGGGTCTTTCCAGAACTAACATTCTTACATTCTCTTTAATAGTCCCGGGAGGGACTATAGGCAGCACCATTGTCTTATCTGCCCGGGGCCACAAAATCCTTTTTGGTTTCCTGGAGGCAACTGGGGCACACAGAGTTGGCTCCAGACATCCTGCAGCTTTGAAACCTGGAAAGTGATGTGCCTTTCTAACACATCCCCTCTGCTCAATGGGAACATCGTTTCTTGATTGCTAAAAGACAAGTTTGGTTGTTATTACTGATTCTTTAAATGTTTAAGGCTGGCATTTTCTTTTCTTTTCTTTCTTTCTTTCTTTCGTGTAGAAAGGGCTATTTACAGTTATGTAGGCTTTAAAGTTATATTAACTATTGAAGTTACAAAAATCAAAATATTCCTCAAGCTTTTAAGTTCAACTTACAAATCTTATTTTTTGGCTTATAATTCTAGGAACTTTTTTTGTATATAATAAGAACAAATAGTTTCACAGAGGGTTTTGATTAGTGTTGAATCAATTTAAGTTGAGCAATCTAAACTCAAACAATTGTTCTCATTTCTAAACTTAATTAGGTAAAATTCCTTATATATTTTAATCTACATTTATAAAGTTAATATATTCTGTTTTCGGTTTAACCTTTCAAGTATCTGTCTAACTGGCAAACTTAAAACCCTAACAGGCAAAACCTTTTTAAAAAACTTAAAACAACTTTTATAAATCTAATACGTGCATTCACAAATGTGTGTATTTAAGTTTATTACTATTTAAACTTCAAATATTTCAACTTATTGCCTCTAAAACTTTTCAATATTAAGTTTATTAAATATTTAGAATATCCATACTTCTTTAGAGAATGAAGTTCACCTGAAGAGTCAATGTTATTTACTACTTAAATTCTGTTATACTTTTCAATTTATAATTGCAAGTCTAAAATCAGTCTCTCATTTAAAATTGGAATCAAAAGGCTAATACATTTAATCATTTGACAAATATTTACTGACTAGGTAAATATGTCCATTTGCTAATATGCCAAAATACTCTTAAGCATTGAAAGTGTTTTCAACTGCATGCCCAGATCGTCACTACATTTACTGTTTTTCTAAATTTAAAAGAAAAGAATTAACCCTATAAAATTCACTTATTAACTCAATTGAGTTTCCATTGGGTTGACCAGGAATGCTAACATGGTGGCTTATGGGGTAGAGATTTGACCCAGGATGTGGGACATGGAGGCTGCTATCAGCCAGGGTGTGTGCTCTGAGCCTCAAAGGATATCCGTTTTTTAGAATCACCATGTGAACATGTGACTCTAAATCCATTTCTTTACTCAATTCTTTAATCTGATTTGGGTTGAAAGAAGTTGGCTTTCTTTGTGTTGTCTTTCTGGCAAAAACTCTAAAGATATTTTAATTCTTCTCATCTGGCTCTAAAGATAACTTGAAGCCATTCCATCATATCCTGGGTAAGTCTCAGTCCTTTGTTCGGTTCTGTTCCTACATGGAAGGTTCCCACATGTTCACATCAGCCGGAACCTCCGAACTGCTGCCCCTAGAGAGAGCTGGTGCTCTACAGTTCACCACAGACACCCCTCCCAAGCCCCCTCCCAGGCCAGACAGGGTTTCTCAGCCTCAGCACTACTGGTATTGAGGACCAGATAATTCTGTGGGGCTGCCCTGTGAACTTGGGATGTGCAGCAGCCTTCTAAAATCCTCTCTCCACTAGATGCCAGGAACATGCCCCCCCCCAAGTTGTGACAACTAAAAATGTCTCTAGACGTCACCAGATGTCCTCTGGTGAGCAAAATCACCCCTCTACCTCGCTGCGCACACTTTGAGAACCACTAGCTCGGGGCAACCAAGTGTCCACCGAAAACCGATGCAGAACGATAGAAACATCTGTGGCATGATTGTGTTGTTCTTCGTCTTACAACCCCTCAGTGCCTTCGGGTCCGCCCCCCACCCCGCCCGTCTCCCCTTGGGCATTTGAGCCTATGTGCCCTACTTGGACCCTAAGGCAGGATGCTCTGCTTTGAGGAATTGAACCTGTTCTTTGGTTTTTGAATTGTTTTTGTCTTTATCTTTCAGCCTCCATGACATTAGACAGTACGCTTCCTAGATAAAAGAGCTCTGTGTCAGCTTTTAGCTTTGTATTAACAATTGTTACATAAATTGTGCTATTAAAAACATCCGTTTATTTTCATATGGCATCAGGAAGTGAGCTTTTAAAAACACTGCTGTCTCCACACATCCTCATTGTCCTAACCAGGACTCCGGTTTCACATGAATTTCCTGACTCTATCTTTCTTTACATGAACAATGACGAACTGGCATTTTTTTTAAGCCCCCATTGGCAACATTTTTGGTTATAAGGGTTTGAAACCAAAAACAATCAAAATCTAGGCAGCGAAAGAAAATACAGAGTCTTAAAAACTTGGGAATACAGACAGGCTGAGAGATGAAAGGGGAGCCTGGGGCTTAATCTGTCACATGCTCCATGATAAATCATTTCTTCTTGAGGACAAGAGGGACATGCATCTTGCCTCACGAGAGGGATATATTGCGCGGTCTAGCTTTATCTCAGAATACCACACTTGGAAATTAAGGACAGGTTAAATCGCCCGATAAAATAAATCACACAGTGAGATTGCGGAAACCCAACTTGGTAAATGGAACGTTTTTAAAGGTGGAAAGCCAGAAGAACTTCACCTTGAGCTAGTCCGCTCTGCAGCAGGCTCGAAGTTACGGTGGAGGTCTCCAGGAACCCTTCACCAGCTTCCGCACACCGAACTTGGCTTGCACACAAATGCCACCTTAGCGGGTCAGGGCAGCTGGGTTCGTGCGAACTCCGTGGACGTGTGTGACTCCTCTAACACGTTTCTTCTGGGCTGAGTGTGTTCGTTAGCCAGTCTTCCCAAGGGTGAGCTACAGTGATTTTGGGATTTGGGTGAGATCCTGTCAATATGAGGAGGGGCGCAATAGAAATGGCAGTAAGGGTACCAGGTAATGAGGAGCTTTCGGAAGCCAAGGAGATTCCCCATGAAAGTCCTTGGGGGAAAATATGTATTTTCTTTGATATTTCTGTTGACCCTTATTTGGAAAACAAACCAAAAATGTATTGTCCAATATGGTCACCATCAAAATAGGATTGAGCAATATGCAAATAGTTGGAAAATAGTACTACATTTGTGCTACACGGGCCCAATGTTGATATATGTGGAAATAACAGAATAAATGTCCTAAACAGAATAATTAGATAGAAATTGAATTAAATCAGCCTGCTGGCAGGATTTGTCCTAAGAAATTCTGTCCCGCATATGTCGGGAAACTTTGGGCCATGACGATAGAATAAATAAACAATAAACGACTAAAAGAATAAAACCCAACCTTATGATTGTCCTACATAGAACCTTAAAAAATGTTCTAATATTTATTTTTTTAAAGATTTTATTTATTTATTTGAGAGAGAGAGAATGAGAGATAGAGAGCACGAGAGGGAAGAGGGTCAGAGGGAGAAGCAGACTCCCTGCCGAGCAGGGAGCCCGATGTGGGACTCGATCCCGGGACTCCAGGATCATGACCTGAGCCGAAGGCAGTCGCTCAACCAACTTAGCCACCCAGGCACCCAAAAAATGTTCTAATATTTAAAAGCAAGCCCAAAAGGTACTTACATACGGTGTGGATTTTAGATTAAAGAACGTATTTGAGCCTCGGTGTGGCTAATTTTGCATTAAAATCACCATGACTCTGGTCTTATAGTTTATTGTTTAGAGGAGCTGTCTGCAAACTATGGCCCACCTGTTTTTGTACACAAAGTTTCATGAGAACACAGCTGCACCTATCTGTTTACATACTGTACATGGTTGCTTTCATGCTACCATTGCAGAGTGCACTGGTCACAACAGAGACCATGTGGCCCCCACGGCTGAAAATACGAAAATGCATAATATCTGGCCCTTTTCAGAGAAAGGTTGATCGACCTGGCAAAATCATTTGACAGTCCCTTCCAAATGATGATCACTTCTGTAGCTGCAACAGAAAGGAAGGCAAGCATTGTGTTTTCGACATTGCTGTATACACACTGGGTCATGGGTCTAATTAGAAAGCATCCCAGTTACATCCAATACTTAATCGAAGAAGTCTATAGAGAAGACAGGGGAGAGCAAAGAACACTCACTTTTAAAGAAAGACATTTAATGATCTGCTGTGCTTGATTTTCTTTCAAAAGAACTTTATGTTTGAAAATTTGTCCTAAACATGAAACTTGTGTCCAGAGCAATATAAATAGCTCAGTGGGACTTACCACTTTTGGTAAATCATCCCCTCTGGGCACTGGGCAAAAAGAATGGCAGACTTTATAGTTGGATTTTTCAAAAGACCTAAGGCAAGGAAAAGATAGGAGTTATATAAGTGAAACCAGAGGAAAATGAGCAAAGAATTAAAAGAAGAATAAAAAAAATCATGGAATACAAGTAATGACTCAAGTATAAATAGACTTTCTCTTGCACATTATATTAAATAAAAATAATGCTAACATTTATTGTTCTACCCTATGCTGGGTAAATGACATACTTTATCCATTAATTCATACTCTTCAAGGTAACTGTGGTAATTCTTATTTTACAGATGCGTAAATTGAGGCTCTGGAAGACTAGGGAACTTCCCCTCCATATCAATTTAGAGCCATCTGATGCAAAAGCCAATCTATTTCTATTAGGATTCTCTTAAAATGATACTGAGTAACATTACTTCATTGTTACATCACATTAAAAACTAAGTTAATCAGATGGACCCCTACCAGTCAGTCCTATAAACCAAACCTGCCTGATAGTGATTTAATGATGCATCAGTTAGGTAATGCCACATAACGAACCACCCCCATATGTAATGGCTCAGAACAATCATGATTTATTATGTCTCCCAAGTCCGCTGATCAGCTGTGTGTTGGCTTATCTGGTCTTGGCTTGGGAAGGGCTCTGCTGCAAGTGCCTCTCATCCTTCTCGGGGACCAGCAGGCAAGCCCAGGCTTCTCATTCTCATGGCAGAAGCAGAGTTCCAGGGAGCAAGTGGAAACACACAAGGCCTCTTGAATCCTGGGCTGGAGACTGGCACACTGTCACTCCTGCCTCATTCCATGGGCCAAAACAAGTCATGCGGCCAAGTCAAGAGGCAGAGAAGTGCACCCTGCCCACAGTGTACCATGGCAAAGGGCTGGAGCCAAGGAGCCAATCTTCCCCTCATAGACTGATTAAAATTAAGAGGACTTTATTCCAAATGCTAGAAGTTTGAATTATCTGAAAGGCAGGTCCAGAGTTAACGCTTATTTTCCATTGTAATTACCCTATAACCAAGGAGGCAGCCAACTATTGTTCTCTACTAAGAGTTCATGAGAGCAACATCTGAGGTCCACATGGAGGATCCCAGACACACAACCTCACAGAGTTCCTTGGACCCTTTTCAACCACCTGAGTTCTGTTTTATTCTAAACTCTGCCCCAAGAGTAGCCAGCACTTTGGTGTCCTTGGTGAGAGAACAAGGTGCTGTTGGTGCCTGGTGGAGTTCCATTATCTTGATTAAATAAGGAAGTCTTTGCCAGTTAAAGAAAGCAGCATCTTCTTCACCTAGAGAAGATTCAGAAGTGCACAGGTGTGTGTGTGTGTGTGTGTGTGTGTGTGTGTTAGCAATAAAGGAACCGAACGAGGTTTCACATAATTAGACTCTTGTAACAATTCACTTAAAAGTACTAGTCTACATTTTGGGGGCACCTGGGTGGCTCAGTTGCTGAGCATCAGACTCTTGATTTTCTCCGGTTGTGGTCTCGGGTTGTGGGATCGAGCCCCACCTCTAGCTGTAGGGTCCACGTAGTCTGCTGGGGATTCTCTCCCTCTCCCTCCGCCTCCTCCCCTCGCCCTGTGCTCGCTCACTCTCTCTCTCTTTCTGTCTAAAAAATAAACAAATGCATCTTTAAAAAAAAAAAAAAGTGCTACTCTGCATTTTGGTAAAAGGAACCACTTCCTTACTGTCAGTCGCTCTAAGTAAGAGATAGCGGTTGATTACAGCTGTGTGATAATGTCCTGCTGTTCTCAGGTGCTTATACAGTCATTAATAGAAAAGAAAAGCGATAGTGAAGCTTAGACAATTAGTGTCAAGGCAGGAGGTATTGATTGGCGTGACTATTCTGTAGATTCTGCTCCTGCTAGCAGAGCAGGCGAGACGATTATGGACTTTGCCCAGTGATTAACGGAAGATTTGGGCAACGCAGTTTTTTTCTCAAGATGAGTGCAGTTTTCCTTTTTGTTTTATTTTTTGACAAGACAAAGAAAACTTCATATTAGCATCTTCCCAAATAATACGGCCACAAAAGCACACGCAATGTAGGAGATGTTATGGGGCCAGTAGAAAAAGGAAATGTAAGTTGTTTCTTCATGTTCTTTGCTGTCTGAGGCACAGTGAAGAACGTAAGAGTCATTTTGCAGTTTTGGAATGAAGAATGGAGGTGATATTACCTCCTCCTATCTTTAGGGAGGGAGGCCCTCACGAGGTAAGCCAGCAGAAAAATGAAAAGAGAAGGCTGAGCGGCATTTCCAGTGGAACTGGTGAGATTGTAGGTTTCTAAGAGACAGTACGTTATGCTTTTATCTGCCCCCGAGATAGCCTTCCCCTGCCCTTGACTAGCCAGGACCCCCGTCACGGTCGTGCACTGAGCATTGGTCTGCCAGAGGTGTGGCTGCTGGTGAACCCGGTGCAAAGCATTTGACTCAGAAAACAGATTGGTTTGGAAGAGCACTTCCCAGAACGGTGAGAGGCCAGTGAGTCCTCTAAGGGGAGGCCTGGGCCAAGGGGCAGCCACATGGGAGAACGTGGCGGGAGGGGACGGGCGGGTCTTCAGGGACCGAGTGACAGATCCAGCCCGGGTTACCACTGGGCCTCCTCTTGCCTAATACCCGTGGCAACAGAATTCACTTAGAATAATTTTTATGTCTGCCTTTAAGCTGTGCTTTACCAGCCACACGGACATTTCTGATGCTAGAGAACTGAATTCCCCAAAGAGAGGATTGAAGATGGAAATATGTGTGTTCGAAATGCATGCAGAGAATAGGGTAGCAGGCCGGCAACTCTACGACCAGGGAAGACCAGGGAGGATGGGGGAGGATGGGGGAGGCCGGGGAAGGTGAGCTTGGGGCACTCTCTGGAGTAGGGACCCTTCCCTTGGCGCTCCCAGGGCAGGAGGGAAAGCAAGGTGGCTTCTCCAGGCAGGGAAGAAAGTGACTCAGGTCACCTCGCCCAGGCGGGGGGGGGGGGGGGGGGGGGGGGGACGGGGGACAGAGATCCCCAGAAGCTTTCCTAATTGGACATCACCTCAGAAACCAGATTTAGTGTGTCTGGGTTTCCAGCCCCTTCATACAGCAGGAGAAACTTCTGAAAATCATTAGAGCCCCTCGCTCCAAGCCAAGAGTCCAGCCTCCCCCTCGACCTCCTTCCAGCGTTGAGCTGTGGTGCAAAACAGAAATGTTTCGGAGGCTGGCCCTAGGGGAACGTCTGCTCCCCTACCTCCAAGCTCAAATTACTAGAGAAAAGGCATGATTTCAGCTACCTTCATCAGCGCACAATTAGAATAATGTAGATACCTGTGAGCAAGGCTCCCTTGAAAATGGAGTATTTTCTATCTGGGGGCTCCTGAGAAAGGAGTGGTGTTTTACTGGATAAAAGATGCAAACCAGGAAAGGTTACGTATGGGGAACATCTGTAATAATTTGCCTGCCAGTGCAAAACTAATCAGCCGTGTACAGATTTTAAAGAGTTCACTTCATCTGCTTGTTATGTAGATAGAATTTATCCTTTGCATTCTTTAAATTTTTGCAGCTTTTCTTCAAGCTTGAGAAACAAAATGTTAACTCTAATTCAATTACATTTGGAGGAGAGTGACATAGTAAAAAGTACTTCTAAAGATTGGTTTCGAGAGGACGTGGAGCCATTTGGAGACCTGACCAAACTTTTTGTCAATGGTCTACAGATTCAGGGGCGCCTGGGCGGCTCAGTTGGTTAGGCAACTGCCTTCGGCTCGGGTCATGATCCCGGAGTCCTGGGATCGAGTCCCACATCGGGCTCCCAGCTCAGCGGAGAGCCTGCTTCTCCCTCTGACCCTCTCCCCTCTCATGCTGTTTCTCTCTCTCAAATAAATAAATAAATAAAATCTTTTTAAAAAAATGGTCTACAGATTCAGATGAAGGTTAATAAAGAGAATAAATGAATGAATTTAGAACAAAGATTTGAATCTTGTCTTAATAGATAAACTGGCCTTTAATGCAAAATATAGAGTGAATTATGAGAGCAGTTGATACACATTTATATGGTTTAAAACCATTACCAAGATTTATAAATAAAATGTCGAGTTGCCTTCAAATCCATATCAAAATTATTATTTTTTCTTTTTTGTACACACTGAGTTAGTCGAAACAGGAAAACTGCTTTCCAAATAACTACATTGCTTTGGAGAGCAGGCTTGAGCAGAACATTTATTTCCTCATTTTGATGGAGTTTCATTTTCTGCGGAAAACTAAAATCCAATAATAAGAACAAGAACTATGCAATACTTTTCTTCAAAGAGGAAGCATTCAGATGTAAAGTTGCCATAATTAAAACGTTCTTTTTCAGAAAGAGTTAACTTAACCCCCAAAACTGACTTATAAAAATTCCCCACACTTCTTGGAACTGCACGCATGAGCCTCAACAATTACGATAATTACATTTAGCTTTTATTACTGAGACAGCTCTTCTTTTTATTTTTATTTTTTTTAACATTCCATCCCATTGATCTTGCATACGGAGACCATTGAAACCCCGCTTTGGAAAATTTTTGTAATGGATGCTTGTCAATATTTTCCTGATGGCAGTGCTAGAGATCTCAGGCTTTGTCGCTGCTTTCATCTGCAGGTGCCGGCTGCACACACACCCTATTTTATGTGGTCTGATAAAAGAGCATCATTTCATATCGGTTCAGTAATCCTATTTCAATCAACTTCAACTGTGCTAGTGCAGTGTCCTGGATCCAAGTGTGGTCTGCGTGCGGAAATGCACGTTCTTGGGCCCTAGCCAGGCTTACTCTGGTGGTAGAGCCCAGCAACCTGTCTTAAGGCCTCCAGGCGATGCAGACCGACGCAGGCTCAAATTTGAGGACCACCGTGCTAGGATGTCTGGGTGCACGCAGGAGGCAACGGGGGAGGGGGGCAGGTCAGGAGTGAAACCGAATGCTCCAGGTATGCATGGCACAGAGGTGATTTTTCACTGGGGCAGATGAGCTGGGGGTGGGGTTGGGGGTAGTAGCTTCAGGGAGGAAGTGGTTTTTAAATAGGGTGAGAGACCTCCAGTTTCTGAGGACAATGCAGAGATAACCTGACGCTGTGATTTAGGTCCGGTCCCCTGGGAAGTTGCTGGTACACTTTACAATCATATTGGGCCCCCTCATTATTTTTCCTCCATCCTAAAGTCCATATCTGCCACCCAAGCTTTCAGCTCACAACAGGAAGGCAAGACTTCACATGTGATGAATTCCTCTTCGGTGCAACGTGTGTTTTCTCCACGGAGGACCGTGTGTTGCCCCCACTGGGAGCTGCATTGTTTTCACATCCTTTCTTGCTCTGTGTGTTCCAGTGTGTGTCTATCTCCCCCTTCTGATATATGCATAAATGACCAGACACACAGCCTTGACCCAAGCTTGTGTGTGTGTGACTTCACATGGTAGGAATGTCCAGGATCTCAGGCTCCTCGTTTGTGAAGGGAGGGACTTGGACTGGGGACTCCCGAAGGCCCTCCGTACGAGTCCACAGACCCTACATGTTTGTACTTGTCTTTCTTTGTTCACTATATGATTTAGCATTTTAATTAGATGCGATCAATCTTAATATTCTTCAAAATGTTCCTCCCAGAATTAAAAGCTCCTTATGAAATTTCTCTACTCTGCCCCAAACATGCAGTGTCCTGATTTTTTTAATTTCACTGCTGGCTTGTAAATGATTACATCACACTCAGCCATCAAATAATCTGAGAAACTTGTTTGAAAACACTTGCATAAATCAATGGCATGGGCTTTCTTTTCCTTCCAAAGGAGCTTAATTTACATGGACTACAGGAACCGTCTGTGTGGTGAATGGTTGTTGGCTATATGCTTTTAATTTTGCTTCTCTATATGAGCCTGTATGGGCGCATGTGTGCATAAATAGCGAAACGAGGTCATCGCCTTGATACCTTGTTCATTTCCCAAGGTGGTATCATGTCACCAAGAAAATTAGTGACAGATTCACATCAGAGAGTGTAAAATTCTATTCATTCAATATTGCTTACAAAGTACACCTTCTTTTTCCATTTCCTGGTGGTAAGTCTTGGTGTGTGGGATGCAAGCATGGGAAAGCATTTCACAACCGAGAATCAAACAAGCCATGTCACAGCCCAGTTTTCTCCTTGGGTTTCTCTCCTTCGGTGGACCGTCTCTGTCATCCTGAAATTTCTGGAACTCCGTTTCCCTGAAAACCCTAACGAGATGCGCTCACAAGGTGCTCCTAGGCGTCCCCTGGTAAATTGCTGACATTCTTTCCCGCTGAACGCGGCTGACTCGCTCTTACATTTCTTAGTTCATCTGAAATTCCACAGCTGCCACCTGGGCTCTTATGCTGTCGATAAGGCCCCCCCGGCTTGGGGGTTGGTGAGACTCTGGTTCGGCCAGGCTAGAGTCTGCCTTTTACCAAATGTCTTTGCTGAGAAATGGATAAATCTGTTCTTTTTCTCTTGCTGGCTGTGAAATGACAGGTAACTCCCCTTGCTCCGTGAAAGCATCGTTTGATGTTTACTTTGTTGGTTTTAAAAATTCATCTTTCCACGCTCCTTGCCAGGTTGGCTCTACCTCCCATTAGCAACTCTTGCAAAAAATCTGTACTCTGGACAGTGGAAATGACTCAGAGTTCTTCACTGTGTCTACTTTTCATTACTGTTTCGGGGGGGCAGCAGATTTTTGTTTCCTACAGTCTGCTCCATGAATCCCTTTTGCTGCCTCGTAGCCTAACGGAGGACGCATTTGGATTCACATCGCTTTTTGCATATTTCTCTCAAGCATCTCTGCTTAAATCATCAAGGTACAAACTTCGACCACCATCCACCTTCTAACCAGCTGGACAGGATTCACACCAGTGTTTTCATGCTTTTCCCCTTATGTAAATGTCACTTTAAGGTGGCTTTTTCAAACTTTTCCTGCAAGTTCTCTGGCGTTATACTTTTGATATGACAAACAGCCTGGTTTAAAAAAAAAAAATCACATATCCCAGAATGAAACTTACAAGAAAAAATATGTTTATGATAATGTTCCACTCAACATTTTCATATGTCTGGGGCCGACTTCTTTGAATCGGGATACCTAGAAAACAATAAAAAGAAAAATGGCGTTCGATGTTGTTCTGCCACTGAGTAATTTCTGTTTTTGAATAATGAGACTTTTCATTTGTAGTGATGTGAACTTTCCAAGGGAGATGTTCCCTAGATCTGCGACTGATCGTGGAGATTACAGGGTCAGTAGACACTGGCCTTCTGCTCCCGCAGGTCAGGCTAATCACTTCTGTTCCATCACACAACGCACCTCGCTCAGGAAATGAATACAAGATAGAGCAGGAGAGAGGTTTTAGTCTTCTCAGCCCCTCTCTGTTTGAGAATTATTTGTTTTAAGAGGTAAAATTCCATTTTCGGGGGTCCTCCGAGATAAAATTCAAATAGAAAACCTGTCTTCAGTGCTTTAACAGTTTACTTGTCCGAAGGTTATTTATGTACGCGTCTTTTTTTTTTTTTTGCTAAAAAATATCACCGAGTTCGTTTCTTAGTGAGAAAAGCTGAAATTGGAACTCACTCCCCTGAAAACATTCTGTACATGTCACCTCTAACGGTGGCTCATGTCACAGCGATAGGCCCGCAGATGACAACAAAATTATCTCGTCTCCTCTTCTAAGACAAGTCAGTATAAATAGATGTCAGAATGCTTACTTGACACAAAAATGTCTTGAGTTCAACAGTATCTCTCCTTAGGAATTCAGCACTCAGGCAAATATTTCGCTTGCCCTCATAATATTAAAAAAAAAAAAAAGGAAGAAACTGCTTGCTTCTTTTGGCAACCTCACTCTCTTTAAAACATGCTCCATCTACTTATTCCCCCCCCCAAGCTAAAACTATACCATTTGTACAGTTTTGCAGGAGATTTGCAACAGGTCTGAAAAAGAGCTGAATTTCTTATTTGGACTTTTGACAACTCCTACTAAGAATATATTGTCCAGGTTATGTGGCTTTGTAGCCTAAAACATCAAAGGGCTTTGCTTAGTCAAAATTATGTAAATAGCCTCTTTTAGTCTTTTCTAAAAAAGGAGAGTAAGAAAAAAATTTTCCACATTCTTTTTGGCAACCAGTGTTCTACTTGCCAATACATACATCCATATTTTCTAAGTGTGGCTATCTTTTGACCACAATATGAAAGTATTTTTATAACTTTTTCTTCTAAGTAGGCTCCACTCCCAACATGGAACCCAATGTGGGGTTTGAACTCACGACCCTGATATCAAGACCTGAGCTAAGATCAAGAGTCGGACGCTTAACCAACTAAGCCACCCAGGCACCCCTTTTTATAACTTTTAAAAATTTTCCCCAAAATTCATTTTCAAATTCCAGGTCAGGAAAAATGTCCCAGACTTAGGGGTTTTCAGAATTTTTTTGAGCAAGGCTATATTTTCCCAACATTGCATTTTTATCCTGTGAGATTTTAAATGCCTTTCATTTAAAAGTTTTTTTTTAAACTGTGTCCTGAATATGTCTAATGAATAGTCCTTGAAAACAGAATCACCTTATTTATAAATTCAATTCTCTTTCCATTCATACGAGGAACTTTATCCTTCCTCGGGGCATATATTTAATAACCATTAATGAAATCTGAAATTATATATGAGCACTGAGACCCAAATTTGCTACTCATTTTTTTTTCCAGTGGAAATTTCATAAGGGTTTTGGCATGGGAACACAGCAGACATTTAAGGCAGATGGAATAATACAGTTGGCCACAATGGCTCCAAAGGAATCATAACAGTTTATAATCAATAATTTGCTTACTGGGGAAGACAGCCTTTTCAGCCAAACCAGCACAGAGCCTACCACTCACCCTCCCAGTTAGCCGACTACCGCCACCATTCTGCAATCTCGAGACTCCCGTGGATGTTATGTGTAAAAGCTGGGGGGCTCAGCACTCATTTGTTCTGTCTTTTATGATTTCTATTTCCACCCTCCTCTCCCCACTACATGTCCCATTCCCATTTCCCTTAATACCGCTTAATACTGCAAAAGCCATTTGAGCAAAGCGGGGCAACGGGGGCCAGATCCAGCAGTCATCTGCAGAAGGGGACAAGACTTACAGGGGAGGAAGATCCATCCCAGCTGGGTCTAGGTCAGAGACCACCAGACGAAAAGGGACTTGTGGAGCAGGGAAGGTCAGGACCATTGGAAGTTCAGATGAGTTTTGATTGGGCCTGTTAAGAGTGAAGTCCTTGCAGAAGTTCCTTTTGAAAAGAAAGTGGAGAGAACCATAGTCGACTCTCGACTCTGAAAGGTGAGGTTAGCAAGAACAGTGTCCCCACTTGGGTGCCAGTTTCCCTGTAGAGAATAAAGCAATCTGGGTAGCCAAGAGGCCGAGGAGGATGGGGTCTGGGCAGTTGACCTCCATGTGCTCTCTTGCAGGTTTCTAGGTGAAGGGACTATCTGCGGAGCGGATTGACAATGCCATCTACTAGCTGCATGGCCTGGGATTTTTCTCATTTAATCCCCTCGGCAGCTATTTGACATAGGTATTAGGATTATCCTGCCTCCTATGGGCCAACCTGCGGCACAGAGACTCTGGGTAACCGGCCCCAGGTCTTGTGGTTTGCAAGAGGCTGGTAGGTTTGAAGTAGGCAGTTTGGCTGGGGATTGACCGTCTTAGCCCGTGCGCTGTACTCCTTTTGTTGGCACTTTTGAGGAAATGCCAAACGTAATGTAAGTCTATAATTTCAAGTCCTCGTGGGCAGTAAGTCTGAAGATGGCCATGGATTTGAGAATGTATACTGGGTTACTCAACGACCAGATCCTGACATTGAGGGCCATGAAGTTATGATGGCAGCACAAAACCAGTGGTAGGTGGGAGCTCGTCGGGACAGCGTGATCTACTTAAGGAGATCCAAATAACAAGCAGCTGCAGAAGAGGCATACAGGTGCTTGCTAAACATGGAGATTCTTGGGCCCCTCCTCAGATCAGTGGAATCGGAATCTCTGGGGTCTGATCTAGAAATATGTATTTGTAAGTAGTGAGTCTGATGCCCAACCTGCTTTGGGAATCAAGGAGTAAAACACTGCTCCAGAAGAGTCCTTGACAAAATGGCCAGCTTCTCGTCAACCATCTTTTCAGTCATCTTGGTTTGGCCATCCTTGCTCCTAACAACACTGCTCTTCTTTCTTCAGGATCGGTGCACTCAATGTAATTACACTCAGTGTGATATGCACTCAAATAATCCTGTTAAAATGCAGACTCTGACTCAGCAGGTCTGGGGGGCGGCCTGAGATTCTGCATTTCTCCCAAGCTCCCAGATGCCTAACGCTGCCGGTCTGCGGACTGCACTTCGAGTAAGCGAAGTCGTGGTCTCCTCTGCAGGCCGTTCCTTTCTGGTGACGACGTCTCTGCTTGGACCCTCTGTGCCCTCCTCTTCCACCTCACGTCTGCAATTTGTCAGTGTCCTGTAGAGACAAAGCTCTTTCCGGTCCGGTCAGACATTGAGGAGGGACCCCTGTGATGAAAATACAGAGAAAGTTGAAAGAGAGATGGGGAAATTGTGGACTATTAGCAGAGGCATTTTTGGCAGTGAAGAGATACAAAACACTCCACATTCTATAGTGTGGCTGTGCACAAGGATAGCCTTAGAACCTTCCAGAAATAATCTGCTCTGCAGAAATGCAAAATATGCACCACCCCAGAGCTGACCACAGAGGAGCTGTAGAAAGAAAGGACCCTTGCAATAGCAGCAGAAAAGTCTCTCTTGCCTTACGGCAGCACCTGAGCGTCCCTCCCAGCCCCGCCCCCGTGGCACTGATATGTCGTGTCACACGTTTCTCTGGCACATTTAATTCGTGAGGCTGAAAGTACCAGGGCCCAGACCCTACTTAGCTTACAACCCATCATCTACTGCACGCTGTGGATGAGGCCATTCTTCTTTGGGGCAACATCACACATATTGTTACATGACCACCAACACGTGTATTGATAACCTCGAAACTGGTTTTACATCTCCCCGAACCCTACTTTGTTTTCCATTCATCCACTTTATTATAGTGATTATAGTTCCCACTAGCTTTGGGGGATGGGTTAATTCATGGCAATAAATTACTCAGATGATAACTACCCAACATTATAGTCAATTCATATAAATTAAGAGCAGAGTTGTCTCAATGTAAAGGCATCAATACCTTATAAATACGCATTTATTTAGAACCCCGACCTCCTTTTGAGTTTTCCGGGATAGTCTATAAATCTCCAACGCTAGCAATATCGACTTGCGCCATCTCGACTTGCTTGTTGTTTCATTCCAGACTTTGCAAAGTGCACCTAATAAATCAAAGGTGCGTTTTCGCATGTAACTGTTTTCTGTCCCCGGGGCTGGGGGGAGTGCTATAAATTGAACCTGGACCTCGGACAGTGAGGCCCCAGCCTTGCTGCCTCTGCTGCTGTGGGCTCTGTGTCTTAGCATAGTGACAGCCTTCTAGACGCGCGGGGGGCCAGGGAACAATAGGGCTGCTTGGAGGGAAGCCCTGTGGGCTACAAGCAGGGGAGAGGCCAACCCGGTGGAAGAAGCTGGAGCCAGTTGTCACCAGAAATGTATTAGTCCTAGGGGCATCAAGATTGTGTACGTTCCTAATGATTTGGGCCGCTAGAATCGCGTGAACTATTGTTGTCTCCCACTCGCTACGTGGATCCCAGAAGCTTAAAGAATTGGCACCACTTAAAAAAATGTCCCCCTCTTTCCTCTGCAAGAGCAGGCCTAATGTTTACAGTTTTTGGTTTTGAAGGCGCATAGGTCGTATGTGAAGACTGTTTAGAAGGTGTGTGCAAATCTCAAATGCATAAATGTGTCTTCTGGCCAAATAACTCTCACAAATTTGGGGCGCAAAAGAAACACTGAATGGGTAGCTTCTAGATACACACAAGCAGGAAGCTAATGGGATAGAGAGCCTTCCATGAAGAGATGAGTTTAAGGCCTAGAGGGAAAAATTTTAAAACACACCCAAATGATCATTGATTCGGTAAATGGTAAGATATATCTGCAATAAATTAATAGGCCAAAACAAAGATTCATTGAGAGGCGCCCGGCTGGTGCAGTCGGAGGAGTGTGCAACTCTTGATCTCGGGGTCGTGCGTTTGAGCCCCACGTTGGGCGTAGAGGTTACTAAAACAAATTAACTTTAAAAAGTTTTTTTTAAAAGGTGCATTGAGATCATTAAAGAAAACTTTAGTGACTCAAATAGTCAAGCCAGGTAGGCGTCTGAAGAAATTAGGGCATGTGAAATAATGTTCAACATGGATTTCAAAACCCGTCAACTGTCATTTTATTTTCTTATTACCCACATGCCTTGCCTTAATTAGGAAAACTTCCACATCAGTGACATGAGGTCACAAGGTTGTGAAATTCGAAGACTTGCTCTCTGGTGACATGCTGCGGACGTTTTTGACTCCTCTGACCCCCAGGACGCATATCCCAGCTGCCACTGTATTACCTCTCACAAGCATGTTAATCCTCATCTGGTATGATGGCCTCAGCTCAGAATACTCACGTCCTTCCGCTCGTCTCTCCCCTATCACATCCACCCTTCACCCTTTCCACAGGCTGACCCCGCTAACACCCAGATTGAGCACCTAAGGCGCAAGATCCAGAGCCTTCCATGGCTCCCCTCCATCTGCCTGGCTGGCTTATCAGTGACACTGACAACGCGACCCATGCTCTTTCTCCCCTCTTTCCGTCACTCTCCCCCACCTCCTGAACAGTTCACGTTAGTTTCTTTTCCTAATTGATGACTTGTCTGTAGAATAACAGGAAATTTATTATTACCTTTGTGGCTGGCATCAGACTTCTTAGAGGAGTATTTTTTTATAGGCTATATACGGTGGATAGTGAAATCCAAAATACCTATTTGAGCAACAAGAATCAGTTTCTAAACCCCTGGGCATGAGACCAGTGGAAGACTCGATTTTGCCCCTAAGTGGAGGAAGATAATTGCTCTGCCTCACACAGGAAGAATCATTTGGGTTCCCAAAGAACTCTGTAATGGTAGAGAGAGAGTATGGCTAGGAAAATGGTAGAAGGCTGTGGAGTTTGACAAACCAGAACCTTCAGAAAAGAGTCCTAAACTCAGGAATGTGAGTTGAGGCGTGTGAGTGATTTTGTTGGAATGGAAAAGAAATGGGCAGAATTTTATGAAAAAATCAAAGCAGCAAGGGTCAAATGTGCTGGGTCCAGGAGGCTGAACAGCCTCAGAAGTGGTAACCAGAAATCTTGGCTTTGGATATGTACGATCCTAAAAGTTGGTGGTGGGCATGGCCATGGTGTCAGGTCACTCATACTGACATTTCTAGAGACATAATGACCCTCAGCTACATCTAGATCCTGTCAGAAGAGATTAAGGCTGCTACACCAATATATCTTGTGTTCTAGCCACCATCCTCGTTGCGTCTTTAGCTCTTCCCAAGCACACGTGCGCCATCCCGCCACCCTGACTCCATGACGGTTCTCTCTGCTCAGGAACACCTCCCCGCTCTTCTCTGCCTGGTGAACGTAAAAGCTCAGAACAAATATTATCTCTCTTGGGTCTCCTCCTGAGGCCTCCTCCCAGACATAAATCATTGCCTCTTCCGCTGGGCTTTCACTGCTCTCTTGGCCTTTGTCTCTGGGTCTATTTCAGTGACAGACTGTGAACACCAGAACAACGGTTTTGTTTTCTTGCTCTAACCTCAGTGTAAACACACAGAAGGTGCTCAGTACATTAATTGATGGACTAAATCTTTGCTTCAACTCTCCCCCCCCCACCCTTTTTTTTTTTTAAAGTAATCTCTCCGGGGGCGCCTGGCTGGCTCGGTAGAGCGTGCGACTCTTGATCTCAGGGTTGTGAGTTCGAGCCCCACGTTGGGCGTAGAGATTACTTTTTTAAAAATGTGTGGAAGTGGCCTTTATCACAACGCCAATTCTTCTCTTGCCCTCTAGGAAAATAGTAATGATTTCTCCCCTACATTCTCAAGCTCTCTAGAGTTTATACTTGTCAAAAGGGAAGATCATTTCAATAGGGCTGTAAATACATAGGGTAACTCAATTTCCACCCTTTGCCAAAGTGATGCTTCGCCTTAAACCTTCAAGTGGCAGAATCAGGGCCAGGACCTAGTCTTTCTAGTGCTTCGGTCCAGCCCTTTTTTATTCTTTTGCTTGCATTTTAACTTAGTGAAAACCAGGGATTCTTTGCCTCTAAGAGTAAGTACATACGCAGGCTAGAACATCCGCACGGTGGCAGCAACTTGGGCCTTGAGTCGGGGGGTACGGTGGGGGTGATCTCCGTCAGCGGTGCCGTGACAGCAGATCCTCGCTCTGTGGTCACGTCGTGTCCCTTTGTCTCCATCCCGGACGGGCCACCTTCCGTGGGGCTCACTTAACAAGTGGGGTGAAAAGCAGCTGTTCCAACGAACTTCTTCACCCAAGCGTGAGAGGAAAGGAATGGTTCTTCCCCACTCAAGAGATTAATAGAAATATTTATGAACTACTCTGTGTCAGGCATGGTGCTAAAGGCTTTACATTGCATTTTCTCATCTAACTGTCACCTAGAGTTTTGGAAGGTGGGAACCAGGGTCGTCTCAAGGAACTCGGGAACCAGAGCCATACATTCAAAGGATCTGGGGAATTTCTTTGTCTCCTCTCTGCATGTCTTTGCTGGTCAATGTCATTCTCTTCCTCAGTAGACCAGCTTTATCCACATGATGGAAATGTGATCGCCAGTAGCCCCTCCAACTTCACCACTGGAAAGAAAGGGTCTTGCCCTGAACATATGTGAGCCCATACCCTGATCTAGTGCTTAAAATCCCAATGGCAGTACATTTGTATCTTTGGGGTAAATAAGGGTATGTGCACCCCAATGTTTACAGCAGCAATGTCCACAATAGCCAAACTATGGAAAGAGCCAAGATGTCCATCAACAGATGAATGGATAAAGAAGATGTGGTATATATATATATAAAATGGAATATTATGCAGCCATCAAAAAAAACCCCGAAATCTTGCCATTTGCAACAACGTGGATGGAACTAGAGGGTATTATGCTAAGCGAAATAAGTCAATCAGAGAAAGACAAGTATCATATGACCTCACTGATATGAGGAATTCTTAATCTCAGGAAACAAACTGAGTGTTGCTGGAGTGATGGGGGTGGGAGGGATGGGGTGGCTGGGTGATAGACACTGGGGACGGTATGTGCTATGGTGAGCGCTGTGAATTGTGTAAGACTGTTGAATCACAGACCGGTACCTCTGAAATAAATAATACATTATATGTTAGAAGAAGAAGAAGAAGATAGTAGGAAGGGAAAAATGAAGGGGGGCAAATCGAAGGGGGAGACGAACCATGAGAGACTATGGACTCTGAGAAACAAACTGAGGGTTTTAGGGGGGGGGTGGGGGGATGGGTTAGCCCTGTGACGGGTATTAAGGAGGGCACGTATTGAATGGAGCACTGGGTGTTATATGCAAACAATGAATCATGGAATGCTACATCAAAAACTAATGACTTAATGAATGGTGACTAACATAACATAATAAAATAAAATTTAAAAAAAAATCCCAATGGCAGGATTTTGGTCAGCCGGTATTTGAGTCATTGCCTGAATAGTTGGACCAAATACTGTAGCCGAGGTGGAGGTGGTTTTGGGGGGTGTTGGTATTCTTCTTTGTAACCCCCACTAGAGCCTGTGTTGGCTGGGAATTCTCCCAAAATAACAAGGGTGGGGGGGTCTGTTACCAGGAGAAAAGGGGGAAGTGGTGCTGGGCTGGAAACAAGCATGCATCAGGGTTATAGTATTATGTCCCTATTCAATACAAAGAGGACTCCGAGGCTTTAAGGGGGTTTATATAACTCGCCCAAGGTCACCAGGCAGAAGGATCAGAATTTGGCCAGACCCCAGAGGCTACATTCTGGGCTTGTGGGCTGTGCTGATCGTGTAAGTTACAAAACATGTCTACTTGATGCCTATTTAGAGCTAGCTAGCTGGTTAGCTCAGGGCCAAAGTCCCTGTCTGCTTCTGATGGGGCTGATCAAGTCAGGAATGTGGGTCGCCTCATTGAGTCCTTATAAATGAACTCACAGGACCCAGGTCTTCTTTCAAAGAAGAGCTATGGGCTACCAGGTGAGCCAGTAGCAGAATGTGGCTCAGGCCTAATCCCATCCACCGTCATTACTAGGAGAAAATAACACAAAGCATACCTTTTCCCACAGGGCGCCCGCAGCACCATCTCAGTAGGAGAAGGGCCCCAGGCTTTCATTTCCCTTTCCAGATCTTCTTACATTTTCCCTAACAAGGCTGCCTTCCTTTTCATTTTCCCCACAGCAATGGCCCCTGCTGGGCTGAGAGGCAGAGCTATGGTGGCTGATGTTATCACAGCTCACACCCCCTCTGGCCGTTATTAAGTGGCGGCCTGTGTTCAGTTGCACGTTTCTTAGCAACCACCGAACGTCATGTCCTCTCCTTTCCTTCGTGTCTTCCTTCTCCGACCTAGGGGGCAAAGTCAGTAAGAAATGAACCCCTGCCTTCTCGGCTTTCTAAGCCGTGGAAACCAGAAAATTGACAATGATTGCATTTTCAGGCTCTCAGAATGATGACCGATTTCATGGACTGGGGGTGGGGGAGCAGAACCCTTTTCTCACGTGTTGGCAGTGGTTTTGCAGAGCCCGGGTGATTTATAGCGTGCATAAACTCATCTTTAGGGAAATTGATTTAAACTGAGATTCTTTATAAGATCAAACACGTCTACTGCGCTGTAACTCGCTGAAGTGCTAGACATGCATTTGAGGCTAAACATTTCAAAACACGAAGACGGCTTTCTTACAAGTTTCCAGCGGTAACAGCCAGTTCCGCTAGCCTCTTCCTTTTCATATGGTGTGCACTCAGTATGGCTCTGTTGGAGAGGAAGCTTCCCAAGACAGATGCTTAATTTCTTATAAGCAAGCCAACTGCTTGTTCCTATTCCTCGTACATATGAATAAATAACCCCACAGCCCCACCCACCCCCACCCCCACCCCCACCCCCGCCCTAAACATGGAACATGGAACAAAGACTAGAATTCTTTTGCTCACAAAGCTTGGAATCTTGGCTTTAATTTATATTAATCTGGTTTTATTTGTTTGCTTTTATTTTGCATTTTTAGTGCTGCTGTTTTGTATTTGTCTTTGGCTTCTGTGTGCTTCTTCCATCACCGCCACCTCTCCGTAATTCAGTCTCATTTGGGTGTTTGTGCTCAGCTGTAGTCATGCGGGTCATCCGTACCTACACACGTTTGGGAAGCTGCGAAATCGTTTATCAGACGGTGTTTCCAGCGCAGATCGTGAAAACGGTCACCCGGCCCCAGAGGCAGCCACTGTGACGCATCCTGTTCCTTCTAAGCCACAGTGGTATTCTTCTGTCTAGACGCAGTCTGTTCTCTAGAACAGATGACTGTAATCGAATATGTCAGTTTGCAGGGAAGACTTGCTTATAATAAGCTTTTAATTCCTAGTAACAGAATTTAGTGAAATGCAAAGACAGTTATATTGTTTAAAGCGAGGCTTTTGGAATGGACATTTGGGGCTTGGCTCTACTAAACTGCCATGTAACCTTTCCCCTGCACATCATCTGAGAGGACCAGAAAAGTCAAGTTTACCTCATTTGTTTGAATGCCCCCAATAGGCTTTTCTGTAGACCAAATATTCAAACACACTTGGTTTTAGTTCATTTGATAGATTGGAGTTAACGCATTAGTCATAGAGACTGCCAAAATCAACCAATTGTTCCAATGACTGGAGATCTGAAATGCCACAGGGCCACTTATGTGAGGATGGGGACATGCAAATCTCATAGACTTGTGAAGAAAACGAGTCTAATTTTTCTACTGAGAATAATTTGTAATTATTTGAATAAATCAAGAAGTCAGCGATAAAGTATCTCGCCCTCTGGATGTTTAAACCACAAGCAATTTGTCTTTCACCATTTGAAGTGTTTTTAAGGTACTAACAAAGAAAAGTCATAGTAAGGTATTGTAGAAAATTCCCTTTCTTTGCTGTTTAAGAAAAGTAGATTTCATCCGGTTGGTTGTTAGAAGGGCTAAACTCTACCTTCTGCAGTAAGCGCCTCGTGCCTTCCTCAGGTCAATGGTTTAAATACATAGAGAGGGATTTTTTTTTTTTTATTGTAGCGTGTTTTTATGAAGATCCTTCTTGTTGGTCCTTACCTCCTCAAATTCCCTTTATACATCTTCCTACTTTCTGGCCACAGTCTTGAATGTCATGTAAAATGATTACTTTAGCATTAATCTTTGATCCCTATTAAAATGCAATTCTGGAAAAGGGGAGGTAGAATATGGTAATCTCATATCAGTTTTATAACTTTCTTTTTTAGTTTTTGTAACTTTATAACTTTTATAACTTTTTTTTTTAGATTTTTATTTATTCGAAAGACAGAGCATGAGCAGGGGGAGGGGCAGAGGGAGAGGGAGAAGCAGGCTCCCCGCTGAGCAACGAGCCCGATGCAATGCGGGGCTCGATCCCATGACCCTGGGATCATGGCCTGAGCCGAAGGCAGACGCTTAACCTACTGAGCCACCCAGGTGCCCCTATAACTTTTATAACTTTAAATGCCGGGGTTTCAGTCTCTCACCTGAGATCAGGAGTTAATGGAGGGAGACAAGGAAGGCACTGGGCCGTAGAGAAAGATGGTAGTGAGGGAGGGTCTATAGTAGCAGCATGAACCAAAAAGGGGAAAACAGAACAAAGTTGGAAGATGGAAGCCTCAATATCAAATTCAACTTATTTCAAAATGTTTCCTAGGTTTGCTTATTCCCACTGGTGTTTGTCATCAAGAGCTTTATAGAAACATAACGTGCTTTTTTTATTCCCTTGAATGAAGCTAGTTTTATTTTTATTTTATTTTTTTCACATTAAAAAAAGCTTTCATTCAAATTCCAGTTAGTCACCATACAGTGTAATATGAGTTTCAGGTGTACACTCTAGTGATTCAGCACATCCGTACATCACCCGGTGCTCAGCACGACAAGGGTGCTCCTTCATCCCCAGCACCTACTGAACCCATCCTCCCGCCCAGCTCTCCTCCGGTAGCTAAAGCATTCCGACATTTCACTTTGAACAACATGGAGTTATCAGTAACTAAGATGTTAATGAAACAAATGTGGGAGCATGTGTGAGCAGCTGAAGGTAATGAGTCTGTAAACCATAGCAACAAAATAACCAAAGTTTAGTCAGGACTTAGAAAATGCCAGACAATGTTGTAAGTTCATTATGTGGTTTTTTTCTTTTGGTTTTGTTTTTTTAAGTTTTTAAAATTTATTATTTTTAAATTCTAGTATAATTAACACAGTGTCATATTGGTTTCAGGCATACAATATAGTGATTCATCGATTCTGTACATTGTTCAGTGCTCATTATGATAAGTATACTCTTAATCCCCTTTACCTATTTTACCCATTCCCCCCCCCCACCTCCCCTCTGGTAACCCTCCGTTTTTTTTTTTTATTTTTAAGGTTTTTTTTTTTTTTTTTTTGGTTCTTTGTGGTTTTTTTTTAATTTAATGTAATTTTATTATGTTGTTCGTCACCATACAATACATCATTAGTTTTTGATGTAGTAATCCATGATTCATTGTTTTCGTCTAACACCCAGTGCTCCATGCTGTACGTGCCCTCCTTAATACCCTTCACCAGGGGGTGCCTGGGTGGCTCAGTCGTTAAGCGTCTGCCTTCGCTTGGGTCATGATCCCAGGGTCCAGGGATGGAGCCCCGCATCGGGCTCCCTGCTCGGCGGGAAGCCTGCTTCTCCCTCTCCCACTGCCCCTGCTTGTGTTCCCTCTCTTGCTGTGTCTCTCTGCCAAATGAATAAATAAAATCTTAAAAAAAAAAAAAATACCCTTCACCAGGCTAACCCATCCCCCACCCCTCTCCCTGCTAAAACCTAGTTTTAGCCACTTATTCCTCCAGACGTTCCACTTCATTGTCACCTTGAGTACCACTTATTCATAAACTATTTTTTTTTGAAAGACAAAGCATCGGGCGCCTGGGTGGCTCAGATGGTTAAGCGTCTGCCTTCGGCTCAAGTCATGATTCCAGGGTCCTGGGATGGAGCCCTGCATGGGGCTCCCTGCTCAGCGGGGAGTCTGCTTCTCCCTCTCCCTCTGCCTCTCTCTCTGTCTCTCATGAATAAGTAAATAAAATCTTAAAAAAAAAAAGAAAAAGAAAGACAAAGCATCTAAATTAAATGTCACTCAGTATTTTTATTTTTCCTCATAAACCCCCTTTCTTCTTTTTTTTTTAAATTCTTTTAAATTTATCTATTTGACCGAGAGAGAGAGAGAGAGAGAGAGAGAGAGAGAGAGAGCACAAGCAGGAGAAGCAGCAGAGGGAAAGGGAGAAGCAGGCTCCCTGCTGAGCAGGGAGCCCGATGCGGGGCTCCATCCCAGGACCCTGGGATCATGACCTGAGCCGAAGGCGGACGCTTAACCAACTGAGCCACCCGTGGTGTTCCTGCTGTAAGCTCAGCAAATTATGAACAATTGTCTCCTTCCCCCAGTGGACAGGCTTGGAAGAACTACCTTTCTCTGGGTTCTTAGTAGCTATAAAAGGAACAAAGATTATTTTCAAAGACTGAAACCTTTTTTTCACCTAAGAAGAAAAGAATGTATTGGAAAAAAATAAGAAAGCATGTCTTTGCCCGACCTTGTTATCACTTCCATTAATTTAGGATGCAGCCAAGAGCCCGAGGCTATTGTCTTGATCTGCACATCCTGTCTGCACACAGATCCCTAGCATGTAGGTCGCTCACCATTTCAAAACATTTCCAGAATTCCTCCATACTTTGACCCTCTTTGCATTGAAACTGGTAGTCTTAATTTATTTCCAAAGTCTATCTTTTCTCTCCAAATTAAATAACAGTGTCATGAAGCGCTTCATCTTCTAATATCCTAGCAGCAAAGTCCTAGCTTTAAAAGTCCCAGGTTATCTTCTGGGCTTTAGAAATTTGGAAGCATTTAAGCTAAAATAATGTTGACAAAGCACACATAGCCCCTTGCAAGATCCCAATGAGCATTTTCCCCGTTGGGCGTATTTCCTCCAAGCCAAGCTACTGTGCTACTATGCTTGCTTCCACATGACTGATTCCTGATACTTTGCCCCCTTCTGAAAGATGGTTAGCAATATTTCCATGGATTGCTTTCACCAGACTTTAAGATAAGTTACTTTTCAGTGAAATTCTTAGTCTCTTCTTTCAAAATGCCTGATTCTCTTCGAGCAAGCCCACCAAAGTCCACAAGCCACATCTTAGACTGATAGGCAAGTCACCACCGAAGGAAAGAGTTACAATGATGCTAACAACAAGCGGATGTAGAGGCGTTTTCGATGATGAGAGCTTCACGCGTATGAATTTAATCCTCCCAGCGACAAGAATCGAAACCATTGTGAGGTTTTTCACCGTGAAATCCTTCACTTTTCGGTGAAGGAAATATTATTAGAGGCATCCTACTGTCAGAAAAACTAAGACTGAGAAAGGGCAGAAACTTCTGCGTGGACATGCAGCTGGTCAATGGTGGGATTTGATTTCAGGACTCAGTAATTAACCGCTGTTCTATACTTCTTTCACCTTTCCGTGAACCAGTGTAAGTTATACGGGCACAAATAAAGGTCCTCAAGGTCAGTTGCCTTTGTATCGATCCTGTGGCACTTTGCAAGTCACCTCTGGTGGAGTGACAAAGCATGAACTTGAAAGTGAGAAGTTCTGACACTGGTCACTGGCTGGGCCTTATCTCTACAATGGCATCCATGATTCCTACCTTATAGCCATGTTGGGGGGATCCCACGTGAACACGTCCCCATCCCCAAGTCCTGTGTAAAGTCTGAAGCACCACGTGAATATAAGTTCATACCTGTCCACATATTGGATTCTCTCCATTTATCTTTCCTTCACATGCCACATGGCATTCCGGGTCTAAAAATAAGGGGAGGGGGGAGTGACGGTGGTATGGTTCTAGAATGTCTTCAACTTCTGTGCCAAAGGCACAGAAGATTCATTTTCAAGTATGCAAGCATTTGTAGAAACATTTTCTAGATCAATACATCTTCTTGGGTTGCAGTTCGCGGCCCTCTCTGACAGGAGGTCACTGCCCACACGTGGGGCATGAAAGTATTCAAAACAGATGCAGCCTATCCTCTAAGGCCCAACCTCCGGCTAATTTTTCCTGAGTTCTAAAACGCTGTGGCTACATGCTCAGAAAAAGAGAGTGTGCATTTTAGGGTGGGGGGGGGGGGGGGTGCGGGTTGCGGTGGCAGGCACTGACCTCCGCGTTGAATATTGCCCCATTCGCTTTGGTTAGGTCTGCTGTTTCGCCCTGGCAGGAGTACTCTTCGCTCCAGTTATTGTTTCTAAGGTTCATCTTACAGTCTCACCCTTCCAGATACACCGCCACAACTGTTACCCCCCCCCCCGCTTGTAACTCCACATTCCACTCAACCCACTGGCGCTTAACCAAGACCTGCTTGAATCCTTCCAAAGTTCATACAGTGCCCTGATGTCCTCTGAGAATATCTGATGGGAAGTCGAAAATCTTAGCTAAATCAGTTTTTTTTTTTCCTTCCCATTTCGTTTCCTATGCTAATTCCTTCGGGAGGCAAGCAGGACATACGGCTCACAAAACCAGCGAGGCTCCGTGAGAGAGTTTTTCATTGGACTTGGAGAGAAGGCTCTTCAGAATATACAGGGGCCCGGTTTTTTCAATCAATGCCAGAAAAGTCAGGGTGAGATAGGATGTCAGAGGTCATTTATTCTCACGTCCCACCCACCACTCCTACAGGAAGGCGGTAAGAGAGCTTCTGGACAGGGGACCCGTGCTACCCACACACAGGAACAGGATGTCTAACTGTGAAATTCCATCTCCTCAACTGCCCCTCCTCAATCTTATTTCTGTGCCCTTGATCCTCACTCCACAAGAGAGCCAACCAATTGACACCCTCCCCAACATGTCCCAGGCTTTCTGCTATTTGAAGAGGTAAACAGTCTACCCTGAACGCGCCCGATCTCGTCTGAAGAGGCGAACATCCTACTTTTTGTCTGAACAAAGCATTGCAATCAAGCAAGACAAGGCCAGAAGGAAAAAAAAAAAAAAAAAAAACTGGCACGCGGGACAAAAGTTTAGGAAATTTTTTGCATTCAGCAGAAAATCGCTATGCTGTGAGGGTATATCCTAATATCTGTGATGAAGCAATAGAGATAAAAAGGGTGGACGAGACAGTGGAATTAGCTAGTGGAAAGAAGTTGAGAAAATAACTTGCGGGGGGAGGGGGGAACAGACCTGAAACGAGGGTTGCCGGATCAAATACAGGAATGTCCAGTTCAGTTTGTATCTCAGACAAACAAATATCAGTAATATCAGTTCACCCCAAATACTGCATCTGTCTCTTTGTCTCTGCCACTCTGTGTCTCTCCTGCCCCTTCCCACGTTACCCCCCTTTCCAGAGTGTTCTGTCTGTTTCTCCCTCTTTCTGCATGGGATATACTTACCCTAAGAAAAAAAAGTATTACTTCTACTAAAACATTATTCATGGTTTATCTGAAATTCATATTGAACTAGACGTCTGTATGTGTATTTGCTAAACCTGCTAATTCTGGCTGATGTGCCCACAGACTTCCTGCAGAAAGAAGTTTCCAGACAGACAGCCCTGATACCATGGCCATTCTCATTTGCTTTTCCACCTGGGTCTTGCTCCTTCCTGGGCAGGGCCTCCCTCTGTTACCCATGGAGACAACGTTCACCTTGTGAAAGGCAGTGAGAACCGCTGTGGGCGGTTCTACTTCAGGGTTACAGCTTCTGCTTCCAGACTCCAGCCCTCCCTGGCTTCCCCGTGGTTCTCCTGTCAGGCGCGCTCTTCTTTTAGGGCTCTTCTTTTTCTGAGCCCTAACCAGGGACGGAGTCGATAATGCCTCTTGTAAGTCATCGAAACATTGAGGCCAGCGCCCCGACATCTGTATCTGCGCGAGATCAGGACTGCCTGGGGATTGGAGACAAGAGGCACCGCCAAGCTCCCTCTGAGATGGGCATTTCAGGAGACCAGAGGGGTGTCCGACCGCTCCCGGGGTGGGGGGGGGTTCTCTGGCTTGGCCGCCAGCACTGTCCGTCCCTGCACACAGCCTCCCTCCCGCTCCTCCTCTTCTTCTTTTTTTTTTTTATTAATTACTTAATTTTTTAAAGATTTTATTTATTTATTTGAGAGAGAGAGACACAGCGAGAGAGAGAACACAAGCAGGGGGAGCGGGGGAGGGAGAAGCAGGCTTCCCACCAAGCAGGGAGCCCGATGCGGGGCTCGATCCCAGGACCCTGGGATCATGGACCTGAGCCGAAGGCAGACGCTTAACGACTGAGCCACCCAGGCGCCCCATATGTATATTTTTAAAGATTTGTATTTATTTGACAGAGAGAGAGAGACACAGCGAGAGAGGGAACACAAGCAGGGGGAGCGGGAGAGGGAGAAGCAGGCTTCCCGCTGAGCAGGGAGCCCGATGCGGGGCTCGATCCCAGGACCCTGGGGCCGTGACCCGAGCCGAAGGCAGACGCTTAACGACTGAGCCACCCAGGCGCCCCCCTCCCGCTCCTCTTCTATCCCTCCCTTCCTCTCTGCCAATGTGCACCCCTTCTCCCCTTTATCCGTCCATCTCCCTCTCCTTTACGGGCGCCCTTTCTCTCCATCCCTCCCCCTGGGTGATTTCTGTCTCTCGCCAGGTCGTCCCCTTCTCTTTCTGCTCTCGTGCGCCCCTCCCCCTCCCATCCTAGCAGCCTTTTCTGCAGTTGTCTGGGCAGCCCCCACTCCCCCGCCCCGCCGCTCCCCTCCCCGCCGTGACGGCCCTTCTCCTGCCTTCTTCTTTCCCATCCTGCCCCTCTTCTTCCTCTGTCCCTTTTGCCCCCGCTCTCCCCCGCTTCCGCCTTCTCTTCTCCTGGTTCCCGCCGTCTCGCGCGCAGCCATCGGTGCGCCAGGGAGGCGGCCTCTCTGAGCCTGCGGTCCTTGTCCTCCCGGCTTTGCCACTGGCCACAGCGACACGTTCAGACGCGGTTGGCCCAGATCTGCCCAGCACACCTGCTGAAGTGGGCTGCACGATGCATCCCGAGGGCGGATTTCCTGAAACAAAGTGCAGGCTTTTCTAGCCTCTGAGCGCTGCTCGGGCCTCGTTCACAAGGGCCCTGGGGTGTGTGTTCGCTGCATTCGCTTGGTTCTGCAGAAACCGGTTTTGCAAGAATTCGGAGAAAATCTGTCAAACCACCCTTATCCTCGGAGCTTATGTTTGTTCCTAAGCGTATTTTTGAAGGGATCAAAATAAGGTTTTCATAAGCTCTTTCCAAGTTCTTTGTTGAGAATGCAAAGCAATATTCTAAGACTCTTTATTTCCCAAATCTGGAGGGGAAATGCAAAGACTATTTCGAAATAAGAATGTGCATATATATTTGTCTGAGAGTATATATATATATATGTATATATATATACATATATGCATACGTATATACACAATGTCAATACAGTAACTCCATACATGTCCTTCCTTCAAAACATACTTTATTTAAACTGTATCTGACTGTGAAGCTATACCATGTGCATATACATACAAATCCTCTAAAGCCTGTGGTTGTATATAAATACCTGGTGATAGAAGAAGACTGCTTAGGATGATATCACGGACCATGGTTAGGGATGAAAGAATGAGGAATTTGGGGTTTCTGATTTTATTTAAAGATACTATGCCACTTCTTGCTTTAAGCTTAAATTAAGTTTAAGCGCTTTCATATAAAAAGAAATCTTAAGTAGCTCTCACAAGTAAGTGTAAAAGGAAATGAGCCCTAGCTCAAAGAATCCTTTGATAACAGGGAAAAGAAGGCAGCCGTGGCAAAAGCAAAGCTCAGAATTCGGAAGTTTGGCATTCTGGTCATGAATGGACTCAGTGCACATGTCACTGTGTCTCTTCTGCTTTCTGCCACATGTCCAGGGGCTGAAGACAGCCTGGTGGCCTTGAGAACCACACGCCACCACCCTCATCAAACCCGAACACGTGTGAACAGCCATCTTTGGTTGCCTTTGGGGGAGGGGTTGGAATTGGCGTCTTGAATTAAAAAAAAAAAAAAAATGGCTCGTGAACATCATGTGCAAAATGTTTCTCTGCTCTTTCCAAAGAAAAACTCAACAGTAGAGTCATTGTGAAGTGTTGCTTTAAAAATAAGCCCTCCCCCGACCCCTCAAAAGACCCTCTGATTTCACACTCAGTGTGAGAAGAGTCATTAGAGTACACACAGCAATTTTAGATGAAAGGTACCACAGCTAACCCCTAACAACTGATTTTAATTAATTTACAATATTTACTCCATGGTGGAAGTCAGGAAGATATTAGAAGGTAATGCACCCTGACGATATACCTGCCTCCAAAATCATAGTGTGGAGACTTATGTGCAGGAATTCCTTATCTTTAAAGGCAGAATGTTTTGAAGTTTGAAGAATAAGAAGTTTAAACAGAACTTCAACTCGATACACACCTATACATAAAATGCAACAAAAATTCCCTAGTCTTGTTCATGGAGAACAGATAGTAGATTTTCTTTTAGTGTCAGGAAAAAAAAGGCATGCAGTACAAACAGCAAGAACAAGAAAGACAGAGAATCTATGTTGTAGGGGGAGGCCGCTACCTCAGCACATAGTAACATGTGTTTCAAAATCCCTGCTATGTCTGATAGACTTTTGGTGACAAATAGAGGGGAAGAAATACCAAACAGAAGTGGTCTTAATTAGCAGTAGACCCCTGAGCTTGCTGTGTCGTGACTGACGAAACAGTGACAGACAAACTATTAACTACTGTAGCTTTATAAGTTAGTTTTTAAATAAAATAGGGTGGGTCCACCAACCTCTTATAACAAGTTTTAAGAATAACAAGTTATTCTTCTAAGGATTGGCTGCTCTCTTTCCTCTGCATTTCTATGTAAATATTGGAATCAACTTGTCTCTTTCTACTGAACAGCCTATGAGGCTTTTAATCGGAAGCGTATTGAGGCTACAGATCAATTTGATGAGAATTGACATCTTAACAATATTGAATCTTCCAAGCCATAATCGTAGCGTATCTCTCCGTTTATTTCTACCTTTTAAAATTTTTCTCAGCAATATAGTTCTCAATCTAGGTTTGCACATCTTTAGCTAAATCACTTCCCCAGTATTTTATCCTGCTGTAATTATATAAAAATACAATTGATTTTTATATTAATCTTGCACTATGTAACACTGTTAAATGTCTTTATTAGTCTGGGCAGTTGTAGATTCCTGAGCATTTTCCACATAAACTGTAATGAAATTTCTGAAAAAGGAGAGGTTTACTTCCTTTTTAAAATCTTTATAGCCTTTATTTACCTTTTTCATTTTTTTAAAAAGATTTTATTTATTTGACAGAGAGAGAGAGAGAGAGAGCACAAATAGGCAGAGAGGGAGGCAGAGGGAGAGGGAAAAACAGACTCTCCGCTGAGCAGGGAGCCGGACGTGGGGCTCGATCCCAGGAACCTGGGATCATGACCTTAGCCGAAGGCAGACGCTTCACCGACTGAGCACCCAGCCACCCCAACCTTTTTCGTTTTATTGCACTTGCTGTAGTATCCAGTACAATGTTGAATATCACTGGTTAGGGCAGACACCCTTGCCTTGTTCCTGATCTTGGGGGAAAGTGTTCAATATCTCACAATAAAGTATGATGTAGTTTTCCATAGATGCTCTTCATTAGGTTGATAGAATTGCTTTCAATTCCTAATTTATAGAGAGTATTATGTCATTGAATGGATGTTGAATTTTATAAAATACCCTTTCTGCCTTTAATGAAGTGATTGTATGGCTTGGCTCCTTTTCACTCTTCATGTGGCAAATTATATTGGTTGATGAATTTTGAGTGTTAAACTAACCTTATATTCCTGGTCATGATATATTATGCTTCTTACATGTTGCTGGACTTGATTTGCTAACATTTAGTTAAAGACTTTCATGTCTGTCTTCGTGAGGGATACTCATTTGTGATTTTCTTTTCTTAGGCTGTATCTGCTTCATCAAATTTTGTTATCAGATTTATGCCAGATTCATACCATGAGTTGGGAAAACATTTCCCCCTCCTCTGTTTTCTGAAAGAGTTGCATAGAATTGGCAGTATTTTTTCTTCTTTCAATGTATTGTAAAACCCTCTGGGTCTGGTGTTTTCTTTTGGGGAAGAAGTTTCATTTCAATTCAGTTTCTTTAATAGGTATAAGATTAATAAGATTTTCCATTTTACCGCGTGTCCATTTTGATGTGTTTTTCTACAAATTTGTGCCTTCCAGCTAACTTGTCGAAATCATTGGCATAAAACTATTTATAGTAGTACCTTATTTCTCTGATGCCTGCAGGATATGTTATATCCTGATATAGGCGAATCATATTTTCTCTCTCTTTCTTTAATCAGTGCTGCCAAGATTTTGTCGATTTTATTAATAAGTTCAAAGAATCCACTTTTGTCTTTGTTAAATACCTATTATTTATTTGCTTTCTATTTCATTGTTTAGTGCTTTTATCTTTATTTTTCCTTCCTTCTATTACCTTCGGGTTTAATTTGCTCTTTTTTTGTTCTAGCTACCTGGGGTGTATACTTAGATCATTGATTCTAAACTTTTCTTTTTTATAAACATTGAACTCTACAAATTTTCCTCTAAGCAGTGTTTTCGTTGCATCTCACAAATTTGGATATATTGAGCTTTCTTTTTCTTTCAATTCAAATGGTTTTCTAATTTTTCTTGCGACTGCTTCTTTTACTTGTGGATTATGTAGCAGTGTGTTGTTTACTTTTCAAATATTTGAGGCTTTTTAAAAGACCTGAGTTTTTTTCTCTTGTTGTTTTATCTGTCACTTAAAAGGAGGTATACAAATCTGCAACTATAAGCATGAATTAGTCTTTTTCTTCTTTAGTCCTGGTGGTTTTTCTTCATTTACTTAAAGCTCTGTTATTAACTACATACACATTTATTACTGATATGTCATCCTGATGACTTGCCCTTTTGTCATCATGAAGTGTTCCTATTTGTCTCTGGCAACATTCATTGGCTGTCGTACCTGACTTTAATACAACCCTGCCCACTTTTTTATGTTGAGTATTTGCATGACGTGTCTTTTCCATCTTTTTACGTTTAGCCTACTTGTGTTTTTATACTTAAGGTCCATCTCTTTTGTACAGCGTATAACTAGTTCTTTATTTTTTAACCCTTCTTGACACTCTGCCTTTTAATTGGAGTGCTTGGTCCCTTTATATTTAATACAATTATTGGCATTGTTCAGATTAGGTCTACTATCTAGCTATTTGTTTTCTATATGCTCCCTATGTTTTAGATACTTTCTCGTGCCTTTATTGCCTTCTTTTGATACTAACAGAATCATTACTAATAACGCCAAATATTTTTTCACCTCAAATATTTTCAGGATTTAAATCCAGTGTTTCTTCTGTGTACGTGTGCACTTGAGACAGCACATAAATCAAAATTATGTTAACCATATGTAGATAACATAAGTTTCAATGTTAAAGGGCAGTCATAGTAATAGAATAACTATTATTTAGATTTTAACCAGATTGAAATTATCTAGATTCCAATAAGATATGATTTCTTCTCTCAAGTATCTGATCTTAAAAGGTTGCTTGGTTGGTTGGTTGGAAACATTTTCAGTGTCATAGATCTGAGCATCATATGCTTGGATTTGATGCTTTTTTCTTGTAAAAGCAAAGTAATTGTTTTTGAGATTAGATCTCAATTTTTATTCCTGTACACTTACATTTCCTCATATTCCTGCCATGTGTAAAGCATGTAATTTAAATATTTAAAAATCAGGTGTCAAGTTTGCATTCAAATCTGTACTCTGCCCTCATAACAAATATACACTAGGCTAATTGTATTACATTATGTTAAATGTAAAATATAAGATTTTTGAAAACCTTTGGAAACACCTTGAGTCTCTAAAGTGTCATTTCTAGAAATAAAAGAATTCCCACTGTACAATCTATTTTGATTATTTTAAAGAGTTCATGTCCAAGTTCTACAATATTTAGAGCAAGTTGTATCTTGAAATTAGTAGCTTGAAATGAACAGTTGAGTGATTTAGCAAAAAGTCCGTTGTTTTACTAATAATCAGTACCTTTTCACAAGCTGGGTTGGGGTAGCATCTGGATAAGGCCTCATTATGAGCCTCACTAACAGGAGCTCCACTTGCAAACTTTAGAAGTTAAACACTCGGTTTTTAAATGGAAATTACCTTTTTTTCCTTTTCAGAAAGTCACAGGATGACCTATGTTTGGATGGACACAATGATTGCTTTAATTTTTTTTCCAGTTTATTTTCCCTTTCTACTCATGACTTCAGGAAGGATTAGCATTCAGTAGCTAAGGTTTAAGAATGTACTGTTGATCCGCCCAGGCAGACGTGGTTTTGGAATTTAATTTGGTCAGCCTCTGGTTCAGCCAGACAAAGAGAGAGGAAGGTGATAGCATGCCCAGTGCTTGTTGTTGTTGGAAACGTGACCCTCTGCTTTTGAAGCGTTCCCAGTGTGTGTGCAGCAGCAAGCCCCTATGACACAGGAGAGCAGTCAGCGAGGACAGTGAGTGAACACGGATGACAGAAGTGTCTGTGCCACTCATTCATTAGGGACTCACAAAGGGGCATAGAAATTCTGGGCTTTTGTGGGGATTGAGAGCTTCATATCAAATGTCTGTCGGGTAATTTAATTACATGGGCATGGTAGGAATGACACAGTGGTTACATTAATAAACTGAAGCATTAAAGAATAATAGCCCAGTTATTGCTGAATTATGGGAAACACGCCGCCTATTCATTCCTGGTGATATTAGAAGGGAGAAGGAGGGGGCTTCCTACCTTGCGCTCGCAATGCATAAAGAAACAGTTTCTTGCCTCTCCAGACCTGTGGAAAACCTGGTACAGGGGAAGGTCCAAAATCGCACCCAATAGCATAAATCTTACTTTGTTTGAGATGCTTAAAATATCATAAGCTAAGTCTGTTTTTATGGTGCTAAATAAAACTGACTCGGGCCAGACACGATAATGAGCATGTCCTGCACAAGCATCTCCCTACAGCCTTTCCAGCAGATCACAGGCCTGATAATTCCCATCCGTTGTCCTGGGCCTCTTGCTAATAGAATCCACTTTATATCATCAGAGGCTACTAGGTTGGTAGCTTAAAAGAAGTAGCCTATTACTTAATAGAAACTGAAGTAATTTTTCATCCTCACTCACCCCTTCTGGCCGACCGGAAGCAAACGCCATTTTCCCTTCTGTAGGAGCCGGGGGGAAAGGAACACACGTTTTATTTCATATCATTTTGCAAGAAGCGTTTATTGAACTGTGCCAACACTGTTCCAAGAACCGTGATGTGGAAGTCGAGGGAGAGATGGATAAGATGCGGTCCTTGATTTCAGATTTCAATAGAGGAATCCATAGCCTAGAAGCCGGCCGTCTACTCTCATTTAACCCATGATTTCTCTGCCTACCTCTCATGGTCATCATTCTGTGGCCCGAGTTTCTCCCTGGGTTAAAATATAGATAGATAGATAAATGGCTTTTAAAGATCCGTTGCACCTCTAAAATTCTTCGAGCCCCTAAATTCTGAAAAAAATTTATTTCGAGGAGACAAACATTTCACGCACACAGAAACTAATTACAATATACAGAGAATGGTCCAAGGAGTCACTGTTCAGTAATACGAATTATATTTCTTGCTTTGGGGTTTTAGGAGAAACTGAGAATTCAAACGTGCACAAGTGGAATACTAGAATTGGAGGGAGATGGTGGCTCATTTCCTTCTACAAACTACACAAAACGAGAAACTGGCAACTAAACTAGACTAAACTAGAAAGCAAACTAGAGTGGTCTGATTTCTCAGACCAAACACAAAGTTGAAGAGTCCGTGCTAACATGCGAGCAAGCAGCCCATTTCCCAGGGGAGGGGTACCCCGGGACGTCCCCTCCACGATGATTCCTTAAATTGGTGCTTCTCACGTTGAGCACGCAAAAGAATCACGTGGAAGGCGTGGTAAAACAGATTGCTGAGTCCCCGCCTCGGAGTTCTGACTCAGAAGGACTGAGATGGAGCCTGAGAATTGGCATTTCTATCAATCTCCACCCACCCCACCCCCACCCATGCTGCCACTGCTGCTGGTCCAGGGACCACACTTTGAGAACCCCTGCTTTAAACACAATGGCGATGCTCTCGCATCTTCAAAGGAGTTGCAAAATCCCCTCTGCTTCAGCAGAATTAAGACAGATTTTCGCTGAATGTGGATCTCCACATGGCTCTGATGAGCCAGTCCTTCATAACTCAAAAGGCAGAGTTTAAAAATACTAACGATGAAATAGAAACAGCATGAATCCTTGTTCTGCCACATAACAGAGACGTTACATAAATGGAGATTTGATTGCAGACTCAGTTCTTTGCTCCGGCTCTTCTGAGCATTCCACTGGGATCAAGAAAGTGGTTGTGGAACATTCGCTAATTGTATCCCTTCCCAGTCCTACTTTGTCATGTGCTACAAGCACAAAAGAGGAATCCAGCCACTGCCTACTGGTTCCCGTGGAGCCACAAGCTTCAGAAAGGCTTCAGTCAGCAGTTCCTGGCTCCTTGGCCCACGCGAACCACAGTTTGGCCACCACAAATGTGGGTCAGCGAGTTGCCAGAATGCCGAAGTAGAGCGGTGGTTATAAGGACCAGAAGGCACAAGTTGGAAACATGTGATGCCGGCACAGTTCTTAAGATGGGAAATGAAGGCAGAGGTCAACTCTGCTGTTCTTGGATTGGGTTCTGTTATGCCAGCCCTTTCTAAAGCCAACTGCCACTTACACAATTTTATTTTTCTCTCATAAATTCTGCCAGACGGTGGTTTCAACCAACCAGACTTGGCTGTTGAAGTTTAGTCAAATGCATCTTTATTCCTCTGTTCTTAGAGAAAGAACACTCAACTAAACTTTATATTACAGACTTCGATCTTAACCTGAGTCATAAAACCCATAGTGTTAGAAATGCCTCCTTGCCGGTTTTAATTTTGTCACAAAGCTCAAGTAAATAATTTGATGTAAATATTTACTGGTTTCCCCTCGCGGGGAATTAGATTCATAGCTTCTCAAAATAATACAAGATTTGTATTATTGACTTGTAAGAAATGGCAAGTGTTGCTTAACTGATCTCCAAAGAGTATCTCCTTGCTGGTTCCGGTTTAAATATGTAGTGAGAAATCAGGCTTAGATAAGACCAGGCTAAAAAAAAAATTCAAAACATGTAATTTATCGTATATCTTGCTTACATAGCTTTATCTACAATCAGAGACTTAAAAACACATAGTGGCTTTTTTTTTTTTTAACTTCTACCTCGTTCCATTAAGAATTAAAGAGGCACAGGGCTCCTGGGTGGGGCAGTCTGTTGAGCTTCCGACTCTTGGTTTCAGCTCAGGTCGTGAGACTGAGCCCTGCGTTGGGCTCCGTGCTCAGCGTGGAGTCCGCTTGAGATTCTGTTTCCCTCTGACCCTTCCGCTCATTCTCTCTGTCTCTCTCAAATGAATAAATAAATCTTAAAAAGAATTAAGGAGGCGAAGTCCTAGAAATATAGAACATATTCAGAGTCACTGTGAGGTGGGGCTGGGCTGGCTCAGTCAGTGGAGTGTGTGACTCTTAATCTCAGGGTCATGAGCTCGAGCCCCACGTTGGGTGTTGAGATTACTTTCAAAAAAAGGAGTAACTATGAGACAGTGCAGGAAAGAAAAAAATCTTTGCGTTTGGCTGTATTACATCTTTGGTGCAATACGTGCTTTTTCTGAGGATATTGACCCTAAGCGTGGCGTGTGGTGATGTCCATTAATGTAGGAAGGTTTTTTTTTTTTAAAAAAACTCTTCTTTTAATACTGAATATTTAACATGGCCAATATAACTTCAAAACAATTTTTAAAAAAATAGCTACATGCAGCTTTGTCCCTGCATTTATAATTATTTACATTTATAATTTTTACATCAAATCGTAGAGAATATATTTATACACTTGTAATTTTTACATCAGATCTTAGCGAATACTATCGTATTCTCTTTGCTTTCCTCAAAACCAAATCTCTCTTAAGCAGTGCGCTTGCTGGGAAGGCTCTTGTGGAGGTCAGGAGAGACACAATCTGGACCTCTGGGTACAACGACTTTTATTCGTCGAGCTTCTTCAGGGCCCTGAAGTGTACACAGTTGGATGGCTAGATAGGGGTTTGGCGCCCTCAGTGTCATGGCGACATCTCCCTCGGAGGAAAAAGAGCGCTGCTTATTGTATAGTGAGATGATGGGATGGACCCACCTTGGCGGGGTGGGGGGAGGGCGGCCTTCCCTGAATCGTTTACTCAGTGCCACAGCTTCTGAGCTCACCGCCATGAGCTCACCAAACCTAAGGGAGCAACCCCCTTAGCAAAGAAAGCCCCCCACTGGTTTCCTCTGGCATCTCCAGGCTTGCTGAGTGGCACACTAAGGGAGCCCGTCCCCTGATTTTTTTTTTTTAACAGAAGACCACCCTTTATGAGTAAAAGGGCATAGGAATCCTATGATTAAAACTCCAGAGTCAGCTAAGGTGACTAGGAGAAACAGCCAAACCACAAAGTGGACCAGATAGCAAAAAGGAAAAGCTCCTCTATTTATTTTCTTTGTTTTTGTATTTTCCTGCAGAGAAATAAGTCCTGAGGAATCTATTTGAAAGTCCCAGCTCAAATGACACCCCATTCATGAGGCATGTCAGGTTTTCCCAGCTGGAAATGATCTTCCCATCGTCCTCTGAACTACAGAGCACCCAGGCCTCTTGTAGCGCATTATTCTATTCGGCTGATTGTTAATCATTGTCCTCACACGTGTCTCATCGCCTTCCTTAGACTATGAGCTCCTTCAGCATCAGCATCGTACCTCAGACAGCCCTGTGTTTCCTAGGAAGGCCAGCATCTTACTCTTAACAGTGCTCAGAACCACCCGCCGAATAAACATATGTACGGGCCAGGCTTACGTAATTTACGGAGCCCGGTGCAAAATGAAAACGTGGGGCCCTTTGTTTCGAAGTTACTAAGAATTTCAAGATGGCAACAGCAGGGCATGAAGCCGGGCTCGGGGCCCTTCTGAGCCTGGGTTCTCGTGAGACTACCTGCTTCTACACCCATGAGGCCTGCCTCACCCGTGCGTCAGTAAACGAATGAATCCATCCGTTGTTTACTTAACCGACCAAAGCCATGGTTTCTGTTGTCTAATCAAGACTTGGGGTTAAAAACAAGCAACAACAAAAAGACAAAACAAACAAACAAACAAACCCACACCAGCCAGGGGGCGCCTGTCTGGCTCGGTTGGGAAGGCATATGACTCTTTTTTTTTTTTTAATAAAGATTTTATTTATTTATTCATGAGAGACAGAGAGAGAGAGAGAGAGAGGGAGAAGCAGGCTCCCAAGGAGCAGGGAGCCCGATGCGGGACTCGATCCCAGGACCCTGGGATCATGACCTGAGCCGAAGGCAGACGCCTAACCATCTGAGCCACCCAGGCGCCCAGGCATATGACTCTTGATCTCAGGGTTGTTAGTTCGAGCCCCACAGTGGGTACACAGATTACTTAAATAAATGAGACTTAAGGAAAAAAAAAAAACACGTAATAAAAAATAAATAAATAAACACACACACACACACACACACACACACACACACACATTACTAGCCAGGAGCCAAGGTTTTTGACTACTCGAGGCAATTATATTTTGTCTCTTCTAGTCATTACTTTTATTTAAATAGATGTTTCCTTAATATCTCATAGGTTAGTAGATACCATTGAAGATGATCCAGCTTTTTACCAAAAGCTCTATCAGCACGGAGTGCATGTTGACAGTCGCCTTTTACTGCCCCTTGGTTATTTTTAGCTGGCTTAAGTTGTAGGTAGTTTAAATATTTCAACCGTGGATCCAGAACTGCTAAATGAGGTAAAGAAAGCACACCTTTTAAAGAAATACCGTCTTCCTGAACTTTCTCAAATGATTTTTTCCAACTAATTTTTGACCTTAACGATTTCTAAGAAGCCTGAGGATGCCAGTGTGATGTGTGCTTTCTGTGACAAATTCCTTTTATGATGTTAATAGCGCAGTAACGGAGGGTGGCATCCTTCATTCTTGAGTGAGGCTTGTTTATGCAAGTCTGAGAGAGGGGAGTTCTACGAAAGGAACACAGGAGAGCAAAGTCCGCCCTGGAAAAATTCAGCCACTAGAAATGTGGTCTTGTCCAGATAGTGAGAAAATAATTGTCTCCAGGTTTGATGAAGGGTTTATGGCACTAACATTTTAGGATGAAATACAGCTGGTTTCAAATTCCACTGTCAACTCAGAATCAAGCTAATTTCATGTGGTTTGGGGTTTTGCAACTACTTTTTTGCAGAATACTTCTCAGGACTTTTTGTTCCAGAAACACCCTTGAGCCAAAAATAAAAAAATAAAATGAAATTTTACTTCAGCCGCAGCAGGAACCTTACTGGGCAGCATTACTGAGTTGCCCCAGCAGAGGGCACCATTACACCTCCTTCCGTTCCTGAGGTCCCCCATAACTTCAGCAAACCCCTCAAAGAGGTTCTTTAGATCCTCAACCTGGACACACAATCTCTCTGATAAGGGAGTGGGGGAAACCAGCAAGAAAAAGACAGTGATGCTTTCCAGAGGCAACAGCTTCTGCAGTTCTAACGGGCTCTTGGTGTCAGAGGTTGCTGAGGAGTTTCTCGTTGGGAAACTTAATTCGAAGACAGGATTTGGGCTGGGTTTCTGACCGCCTAGCCTCCCTTTGTTCCTGTCTACTTCCTGAGCTAGATCTCCAATCATCTCAGAAGTTCCTTTTCTACTTAAATAAAGACATAATTGATTAAAACTAGCATGATAATAAAAATTTCAGTTTTCCTCTTGAGGGCTAATATTCATTAACCCTGCAGCTCCAAGAACACCAAGGTATTTTTGCTGCTTTCGGGGGCCCCTTTGGTAGGGGGAGAACAATCGACTTAATCCTTAATTCCTGTTTGTCTTAGATTTTTGTGTTCCCCTATTGGAATTGTCATTTGTGTCCTATTTAAAGACTTTATCATCTCCAACTGGTTAATAATAAATAAGGGGTCAGCTTTGCTAACTATCCAGATCATATCACCCAAACTTAAAGGGATAGAGAATTCAAATTCACATGCATGTATATAATTTGCTTTCTTTTTTAAAAATATAATTTGCTTTCCATTTGTAATAAGAACATGGACTTCAGTGGGTTAAGCCAGGGGGGCAGATCCTTTTACATGGCAAAAGAAAACATTAGCACTACAAGGAGCTTTTGAGAAATGTACACCCCTGTCTCCCAACTCTGCACGAGAAGCATCATCTATGATGTGATTTTTTTATGCAGCAATTTGCTTATTTTTAAAATTATACTTGGCCTAGGATAACATCAAAAGGTTTCTTCTAACCACACGTTTACTCAGACTTATAAGGAGATGGCCAAGGAACTATGTGGGTGGCAATTTGGAAATATTTCTGTGCACAATCCTCCAAGTAGCCAGCCTGTATTCTAAAAGAAAGTATTCTGTTTTGAGTGCAAAACTGTTGATTTGGCCTTAATTTTCAGAAAGGGTGTTTTTAGATTTAATCTCCTTTGCCCAAGAAAACAACTGTTGTCCTTGCCAGCGCCGTACGTTAAGGAAGTTTGTGGTCCCCACGAGCCTTACGTTGTGTAGTTGAACTTTGGGTGAGGGGAAATTTGATCCTGTGTTTGGGGCACAGAATGACCATGGAAAATATTTGTTGATTGACGATGCTGTTGGAACACTGATGAAGAACCTCTCTCTTTAGATCTGATAAGCCAGAAACTCGCAAAATTATGCTTTATATGAATTTGTTTGAGTTAGAGACATGTAAACCTGTTAACAGCTGTTACTGCCCAGCCCTGTGGACGTGGTATTGGACCAATGACTCCTGAATTCACCCTACAGAAAGCTGTCCTACAGTTCTGACCCCAGAGGAATTTACCTATTCACGCGCACACGTGTGGAGGGAAAACATCCCGTTTAACTCAAGCACCCCTCGTCACGCCTAACTTCGTTTTGGAGAAAAGGCCAACTTTCTAATGCACTCCGATGAGATTATTCTTTTAAAACTTGCGATAGATACAGCCCTCGAAAGAGAATATTATGTCTTGATTAGAACAAAATTAGAATAATAAACACTGTTTTGAAATCGTCATGTTTTAATGATAGAATTTTGTTTGATTTAAACAAAGCTTGGCATTCTCTGTGTTATCGCTAATTGCTTTGGTAATTATTTTTTTTCCCCTTTGTCTGATGATATTGTTCCCTTATGTTAACATCTTGGCAGGCTCCTTGGATGTAAAATCTTTTCAAGCCCTACCAGACATGGCCTCATTTCCATTCCCTTTTCATTATGTTTGGAGCAGTATAAACGAGGCTGTTGGCCTGTTACATGTGACTGACTTTTATCCATGGCTATCTGGAAGCATGAGCTACACTTAAATAAGCAATAGCACGAATACGGTGGAAACAAAACCATGTTAGAGTGTTCCAGATCTGATTAGCAAAAATCCATCGCTCACAGATTTTTCAAGTGGGTGCGCTGGTTCCACACAAGATCAGCAACCGTCAAAGATGAACGTGTGCTTCTTCCTAACGAAGAACAATTCCTGACTTGGACACGAAGGCCCTATGAGCTGTATAGATTTCCAGCTCAACAGCCATGTGACTTCGGGCTCCCTTGGAAGTGAGTGTCTTCCGGACCCTCTCCCATTCAACTTGACCCCGGGCTCGCTTTAGGCTGCGCTCCAGAAAGGCATTCCTCTTCCCTGGGCCTGGGCTGCCGGCCTGCGGATGAATGTTGCCACTTGTTTGTGTGCCCAAGCTCGGGCACAGAAGGAGCCTGTCCCTTGCCCTTTAATTGTATTTTCATTTTCTTTTAAGAGTAGTCCTTTCAAAATGCAAAGAGAAAGCATCTTGCTATGGAGTGTGTGAGACCGATCACTGCCAACGCACAGGATTCCAAGTGCTCTGAGTCCAGCGGTGCCCCTGGGAAGAAGAAATGATTAAACTAGGGCCCTGTTATAATAGTCACTGCAAACAGGGTGTTTTCTTTCCTCGGTATTCTGGAGCCCATTGTCACAAGGCATGAAAGCACCAACGTGAAGGGTGACTTTTTTCCAAAGCTTTCCATTGAGATGAATGCAGGGGAGATAGGAAGGGTTAACATGACAAGACTGAGCCTGCCCAGGGACCATCAGGAGCGGGTACCCTGCGGCCCCCTGGCCTGAACTAAACGGTTAGTAAGGGTACCCCCCCCCTTACTAAACACCTCGGCTCTCAAGACCTTTGAACCATCTCAACTAGTGGGCTTTAAGTTTGCATCGCCATGAGAATCATGGGCCGCACTGAAAATGAGATTCTAAGTAGAAATCCCAACCCAGATTCTATATTTTTAATGTAAATGGTTGCATTAAGGGACTCTCTCGATTTGTTCTTGAATTACACAGACCTAAAACTTCTTTAAGAAATTCTCTCCCTGTCTCTCTCTCTCTCTCTCCGCTTATTTTCTAGCTAACGCAATGGTTTGTTTGGTTTGGTTTTAGTGTAGTTGACATACAATGTTACGTTAGTTTCAGGTGAACAACTCTATATGTCACGCTATGCTCACAAGCGTCGCTACCATCTGTCACCATACAACACTATTACAGTATCATTGACTACGTTCCCTGTGTTGTCACCTTCCAGCCCCGTGACTTCTTCATTCCATTCCAACTGGAAGCCTGTATCTCTCATTCCCCTTCACCCATTTTGCCCATCCCCCACCCACCTCCCCAGCAATGGTTTTGAACTTGGGCACATTATCAGCATCACCTGGAAAACTTGGTCAAGCCCAATAAGCCCATGGTCAGAATTTCTGATTCAGTTAGGTATGGGGTGGGGCCTCATAATTTGCATTTCTAACAAGTTGCCAAGTAATGCGGATGCTGCTGATCCAAGGACCACACTTGGAGAACCACTGAGCTACAGTCTCATCATAAAACGGTCTCTTGTTCTTTCAAGTTTTTGTGGAAGAACGTGGCTGGTCTGAAGGAGCTCATTTCAGTGGGAATCTTCCTTATCCTTCCTCCGATAGTGAGAATGAGCTTACAAAGGAAGGCAGTCGAAGCTTTCATGACTTTTTCTAGAACCCAAAGATGTATCCAGTGGTTCCTTAAAGTTTAAAAGATACATTTCTCATTGATCCTCTTCATAGTTTCTTTCCTCAACTAGTATCCTTTATTTTTTTAATTTATTTTTTTATTTTTAAAGATTTTATTTATTTATTTGACAGAGAGAGACACAGCGAGAGAGGGAACACAAGCGGGAGGAGTGGGAGAGGGAGAGGCAGGCTTCCCGCGGAGCAGGGAGCCCGATGCGGGGCTCGATCCCAGGACCCTGGGATCACGACCTGAGCCGAAGGCAGTCGCTTAACCAACTGAGCCACCCAGGCGCCCCCATGGCCAGAATTCCTAACCTCCTAAAATTGTATATGGATCAACATGGCTGGGAGTGTTTTAATCATGTTTCACATATGTACACCTAAATGTGTTTTATTAGTTTATAATCATGGGACTGGTTTATTTGACTTTCACAGTCACAGGAAAAGCCCCAACATTACAGGGGCTTCAAGGAGGTCCCTTAACGATCTGAAACTTGTTAGACCATTCTGGGGCGAAGGTGAGGTCAGAAGTGGCTCTCACTAATTTAAAAGCTATCTAGGGGCTTTCTACTTAAAACAATTGAGAAAACCCTCATTAATTGACTGTCACTTTCCTTGACAAGAAGACTGTTGTTCATCCTGGCTTTGAAGAGCATCATGAAAATCGCTTGTTAATAGAATAGAGAGTCTGATGGAAGGCGGAAAGGGCACCACCCCATGCGCTCTTGTCTCTGCACTGCTTCGGACCTGGGGTTAAGGGGTGGGGGAGGTGTAGCGGAGACACCATAGCACCATCACTGAGGAGGGCCACCAGGAAGAGCTACTTAATGAATTCGACAGTCAGCCTGGAGATGGGACATGGCTGGTTTCTGTCTCTCGGGGTTATGGTGACAATATTTCCAGAACAAAGTCAACGAGCATGGTCTGACACAAGAATTTGTGTTCCTTCCAGATGTGAAAAGCATCTGGGAAAGGGAGATTGGAAGTCAACATGTTAGAATTTTCCATGATACTTACATGGATTACATAAGAGGCCAAAAGAAGAGAAGGTCCAGAATCATTAGTCTCCCACACATGCTGGCTAATGTGATCAGAGACTTTGTGTCCAATGCCTGAATGTGGTAGGTTACCGATCAATGTTTGTCAGAGGGAGGAAGGAAGCAAGGCAGTTGGGAAATATACCCTCCCGTCTCCTCCAAAGTAGGGAATGGCCTGGCTGGAAACTCTTAAAACAAATTAATAACTCTCATATGGTTGGTGGGATTGCAAATAAATATAAGTTTTAAGGGAAGTACTTCATCATCTGCATTAAAACCTCTGCAGAAAATTATGTCCTGTTCACAATCAATCCTACTTCTGGGAATTTATCCTCAGGAAGTCACTGGGCAAATCTGCTAACACGACTATCAGATGATTTCGATAACAATCTACATTTGAGCCAAAATGTGGTAAACGATCTAAAGGACCAACAAAAGCAGACTGATTGAAATAATGTATGGTACATTTGTACAACGGAATATTATATAGCAGTTAAAATATCAAAAGGGCAGATTATAATGTGATGTATATCGAATAATCCCACTTAAAATATATATTATATTAACGTAGGAAAAACTTGTGCAACAAATTGCTACCAGTGGCTGACTTGGGAAGGTAGGCTAGCTCATAAGTTGTTTTGATTTACTTCCCTGGATTTTCTAATAGTTCGACAATGACCATGAACTACTTGAGTAATTTTTTAAAAAGAAAAAGTATTTTAAAAATAATTCAGTCGTTGGGTGCCTGGCTGGCTCAGTTGGTAGAACGTGCCACTCTCGATCTCAGGATCATGAGTTCGAGCCCTGTGTTGGGCATAGGGTTTACTTAAGAAAGAAAAAGTCAAAAAAAATAATTCAGGGAAGTCTGGCTGGCTCAGTCGGTGAAGCATGCAACCCTTGATCTTGGGGTCATGAGTTCAAGACCCACATTGGACATACAGCTTACTTTATTTTTTTTAAAGATTTTATTTATTCATTTGAGACACAAAGATACAGAGAGAGAGAGAGAGAGCATGAGCAGGGAGAGAGGCAGAGGGAGAAGCAGGCTCCCTGCGGAGCAAGGAGCCCGATGCGGGGCCCCATCCCAGGACCCTGGGATCATGACCTGAGCCGAAGGCAGACGCTTAACCATATGAGCCACCCAGGCGCCCCTACATCTTACTTTAAAAATAATAATAATAATTCAATCATGAGGTATCCACCTCATCCACTTATCCTGATCGCTACCTGGTTTATATAGTAAGAGCCTTTTCTCAAGAGTTATTCTAAAGGGGGCCCCTGGGTGGCTCAGTCGTTAAGCGTCTGCCTTCGGCTCAGGTCATGATCCCAGGGTCCTGGGATCGAGCCCCGCATCGGGCTCCCTGCTCCGCGGGAAGCCTGCCTCTCCCTCTCCCACTCCCCCTGCTTGTGTTCCCTCTCTCGCTGTGTCTCTCTCTGTCAAATGAATAAATAAAATTTAAAAAAAAAAAAGAGTTATTCTAAGGGACCCAGGCATTTTTAGATAGATTGTTTCACTATACACAGGTTTTGGTTGCAAAGACATAATTGTTGCCCAATAACTAATGTACTCATTAATTTATATAACTTATTAATTACATGATTATGTAATTTTGTAACTTATTAACTAATACAATACAGTATAATCTTATCACTCTAGATAGAGTAAAAAGTTGGCTGCTTCTTAGTTTAGTGCAACTTCTGGGCAAATAAACTCTGTGGATGCATAAAATTGGTCCTGCAGGGCGCCTGGGTGGCTCAGATGGTTAAGTGTCTGCCTTCGGCTCAGGTCATGATCCCAGGGTCCTGGGATCGAGTCCCGCATCGGGCTCCCTGCTCCTTGGGAGCCTGCTTCTCCCTCTGCTTCTCTCTCTCTCTCTCTCTCTCTCTCTCCCTCTCTCTCTCCCTCTGTCTCTCTCATGAATAAATAAAGAAAGAAAAATCTTTAAAAAAAATTGGTCCTACATTTCTATAAAGACAAATGGTAGGTTGCCGCATTCTTCTAAAGTACAGAGCGGAGAGCACTAGCCCCAGGAGCTACCTAAACCCTTCACTGGCATACAGCTTTGGCTGCCTCCCAACCACCTCATCAGTGAACCCCACCTGAATTTCCTGCCCTAGGAATTCTCTCCTTGCCAGCAACGAGTTCCCACACCTGTAATAACAATTGAGCATGAACGTTGGACCGCCAGGTAGCTTCTTTCCCCAGAGGACTCCAGACACATAATCTTCCCCAATGGTTAGACCCATAAATTCAGGGCAGTTAAATTGAGCTGTCTCATTTAGAAGTGAATAATCACTTAAAAAAAAAAAAAGGAAGAATCCGTTGTCTTCCTCACTCCCCACATCCCACACACACTCCCTCCTCCAACTTTCCCCCAGACTTTCTGACTTTTTCACTTCCTTTCCTGAAATTTGTCTTTTGAATCAAAATCATCATTGCAGTTAAAGATGAGTATCCTAAGTTGGAACAAAATAAGAAGGTTTTACCTGGCTCTTAAAGCCTGTCACAGCTTCCAAAATGTCATGCCATCCAAAAATGTACAGGATTCCGAAGAAAGGACCCAGTGATCGGGAATAAAGAGCATGTGAATTCTGTACCATGTAAGTGAATCCACTTGTATAAATTCGGACTCGAGTTTAAATTTCCGTGGGTGACAACTGTGATGGTGGTCAGAAGTTGCTAACTTCCTCTGGCGGCCTTCACTCAAATAATTTTCCTCCCCTTTCAGAAACTTGTCAAGTCACCAAATTCTTTCTTAGACAAATGAGCCAGAAAGGGCAAAACTCGCCTAACCTGCCTGCAGCCTGCTGTTCGGTCTCTCCCAGATATTAAAGACCCAGAACTCCACGATACCGACCCTGCAGTTCTTCGCACACGTGATACTTCGCACAGTAGCACATGAAAGACAGCATCTGCCAACAACTTCTTTTTCTTTTGTGAAGCCACTGACTGATCTTAATCACTCAATTACTGGGCAATATCAGGTGTTTTTTCGGTTTTTGTTTTTTTTTAAGATTTTATTTATTTATTTGACAGAGAGAGACAGCGAGAGGGGGAACACAAGCAGGGGGAGTGGGAGAGGGAGAAGCAGGCTTCCCGCCGAGCGGGGAGCCCGATGCGGGGCTCGATGCGGCTCGATCCCCGGACCCCGGAATCATGACCTGAGCCGAAGGCAGACGCTTAACGACTGAGCCACCCAGGCGCCCCTGGGCATTGTCAGTTTTCAGGTTAAACATTTTCTCTGAGTACCCACATTGAAGAGTGTTGGGAGTCAGAATCGTGGAGATTTGGAGTGACCTCGAAATAGGCTATGAATTCTTTTCCTCTGTTGTTTCCCCATCGGATTTATTGCTGGTTTGTCAGCAGGACCCATCTTCCTTTGTACCAAGGATACGTTCCTGGAAAACTGAACCTTAAGGTTAACCTTAAAAACTTGCCATTTGCCTGTCAAAATGGTCGGATATTGACGGTTTCGTCGTGTTCAGCCTACATATGTGAAAATAATTTTTATTCAACCGAAAAGGGTTTCCACCGGCTCCAGGGAAAAGTCACTAGGTAAATACATTTTATAGGGAACGCTGGGGTAAGGCGTGGAATCCCTTTGTAAATTTAATAATGACCCATGAATTTCTCCCCCTGGTCCGGTGTTCTGTTTACCGAAAGCAGGGCATACCTGTTGTCTGAGAAACAGCTACGGGCAGAAAAGGAAAGCCGGTGGTGGCCCTCTGTTCAAAGTGAGGCTTGCAGGTTCTTACTCCCCAACTACCCTCAGGTTGGCTTTGGAGAGTCGGTCTCTTTCAATGCACTTTCTTCTCATTTCTCCCAGGAACTTTGATTTTCTCTCTGATAGGAGTCGAGTGACGTAAGGAGAAACAAACCAATCTGTGGTTTAGCTCAGAGACCCTAGACTTCTGTTTATTTCCCTTTTTCTTTCTGACTTGCTAACCATCCTCCTCTGCTCCAAACCTCCGTCAAGCTTGGAAGGAACCGATTTGTTTCCTGAATTATGAAGAATGCACCCTGACGACTTAAGTGTCGGTATTACTTTGTCATGATTTAATTACTTCTTTTTTTACCTAACTGGTTTTATTTTTTTTTTAAGATTTTATTTATTTATTGGAGAGATACAGAGAGAGAGAGCTAGAGAGCACAAGTGAGGGAGAAGGAGAAGCAGGCTCCCCACAGAGCAGGGGAGCCCGATGCGGGGCTCGATCCCAGGATCCCAGGATCCCAGGATCATGATCTGAGCCGAAGGCAGACGCTTAACGACTGAGCCACCCAGGCGCCCTACCTAACTGGTTTTAAAACACATGAATTATTTATACATGTCTGAACCACCAGCCCACATTTCAGCCCTAAAATAAACTTAATTTCATAGAAAATACATTTTAAATGACTAATACATGTTAATATCTTGACATACAATGCCCAGACATTCATATTTATGATTTGAATAAATACTAGAAAACAGAACCTAAGGTATTCGTCCACATCAGTAAAATGACCAGATAATTTCTACTAACCATTTTCCCGTTCCTGATTTATGACTATATCTCTTTATTCAATAGTAAGGTCTTGACATTGAAAGATTCATTCACATAACTCTAGCAACACAGTGCATTTATTTAAACCACACTTGACTAGTGGTATATAAATAATCTCCCCCAAACCATACTGATTTCCCAAAGGGAATATTAAATGCTAAATAACTTCACAGATTGGAAGCAGTCCTGTCTCTGCCTTCATTTTTGATATAATCAAAAATGATGACATTGTAGCTAGCTTATTTTTAATAATTCACACATTGAGAGCAAAAGAAAATATTACACCATCGCTAGGGGACATGAACTTGTACTGCATAGCCCATTTGCCTTTTCTTAACGAATGATAACGGTTTGACCACATCAGGATGTCTGCCAGGGATTAAGAATGTATCTATTCATAATGGGGCTATAAATTAGCAGAGTGTATTATTCTCCGGATATCAGATACGTACATAGCACAAAGTCTTTGGGAAGAATGTAACCTACAAATCTCTCATTAGTCCTCACAGAATCTTTATGAAGTATATGATATCCTGATTTTATAAACCAGAAAATTAGGGCACCTGGGTGGCTCAGTCGTTAAGCGTCTGCCTTCGGCTCAGGTCACGGTCCCAGGGTCCTGGGATCGAGGCCCACATCGGGCTCCCTGCTCCGCGGGAAGCCTGCTTCTCCCTCTCCCACTCCCCCTGCTTGTGTTCCCTCTCTCGCTGTGTCTCTCTCTGTCAAATAAATAAAATCTAAAAAAAAAAAAAAAAGAAGAAGAATGTTAAACCAGAAAATTAGACAATGTATGGCTCTTAGGCAATGAAAATGATTTTGACCGGATTGGCAAAGTATGGCTCTGTGTTCAAACAGTCCTCCCTTCCTTCCTGGACACGTCGTTGGACTTCATTTCCTAGTGTCCCTTATAGGTAGCAGTTGTCATGTAACTGATTATCTTATCAGTGGAATATCAGGATTCTGGTCATGGTCCGTAAGACACCCCCCCCCCATTGCACTCTGCGCACCCTCTCTTCCCCCTTTCACTGCTGGAGGTGAAAATTCCGAATACCTACAAGAAAGCAGAGCCGTAAGCTTGTCAAAGCCTGGGTCCCTGAGTCTCAGTGTAGAGAGGAGCATCCCAGAAGTCCGGAAATCCCAGGATCATCCGTGTGGGACTGTTGTGTAATTTCTGGGTCGCAACAGTTAACCTACTGGGACTAATCCCACCAGCGACCTGGAAATACTGTGATAAACCTGGAGATGCTGAACCCATCAAACCTCGATTCTAGGCTCCCCAAAGTCAATGCTTTCCTCCCCGCTCCCCACCCCCGCCCAGTTATAGAGCTGTAATTAGCTCCCTCGATGGTATTAGTCACTAAGTCTTCGTATCCCTTTAATATTTTTCGAAAGCATAGTAATTTATGGTACACCCTGTTTCAGGTAAGTTGACTATAAACCTATTTCTATAACATATTTCTATAGAGAAAATTTGATTGCCTTCCTTTTCCAAAGCAGAGACGGTTCCACCAAGAAAGCTTTCCCTAGAACAATGTGGAACCTTTTCGTGAGGTGGTAGTTACATGTCAGGCATTATGGCAGATGACCCGGGGCCTTTTGCTTTTTAAAGAGAAACTGGGTATCTTAGAAAGCCTCAGGCTGAGTAAGAGTTCCCTAAGTCCTTAAGCAGACCCTTACTATTGTATTCACAAGAGCAGTGTTCTTATTCAGGGCAATTTCCTCCCTAGAAGACATTTGGCAACATCCGGAGTCATTTTGGGTTGTCACACAACTTGAGGGGGGTGGTGTGACGTGCTACTGGCAGCTAGCTGGTCGAAGCCAGGGATGCTGCTTAACATGCTACAGTGCACGGGATGGCCCTCCATAGCAAAGAATTGTCCAGCTTCAAATGCCAACAGCACCAAAGCTGGGAACTCCTGGGTTGGGTTGTGAGCTCTGGGAGGGCTGGGGCCATGTCCGTTTCACTCGTCATTGCATCTTCAGCAGCCCATAACGTGCCTGAAACATAATGAGTACTTAGTACTATCTGTCCGATGAATAATGGACTCAGCCCCCTCCCAATTTAGCAAATCAGCTGGCGGGGCCATACTTGGCTAGTGAGTGGATACAGCAGGATTTGGAGGAAAATCTTAGCTCCACTGCTCAGTAGGAATGTGTTCTTGAGCAAGTTACTCTACCCTTCCAGGTCTTAGTCTCCTCGCCTGCAAATGGGGGAGACTAAGCGTACCACCTACATGGAGCTGTTGTAAAGATGAAATGAGATGAAGAACGGAGAATGCCCAGTGCAGTGGCATTATGCCCTCCATAAATATTAATGTTGGTTGGTACTAAGAATAAAGGAACCAGCGTTTCCTGGGCCTTTCTCGTGTGCCGGATAGAGTTAAGGAGGCACACCATCTCATTTCATCTTCTTGACAATATCTATGGAATAGGGCTTTTTGTTCCCAGGTCACAGAAGAGAAAACTGGGCTTCAGAGATGTCAAGGGACCTGCCCAAAATCACACACAACAACGTGGGAACTATAAGACCTCAAAGCCCAGGCTCTCTCCGTCGCAACACGCTGGCTTCTTTACAAAACTCCTGAAACTTCACTATCTTCCATAAAATCAAAGGGTGTGAGGGTAGTCCCTTCCCGCTCTACAAAGCTTCTTTTATGTGGTATTGACAATGTTTATTGAGCTAGGGGGCAATATCCCACTTTCCCGAGCTTTTATCTAACATATAATGTACTCTGGCCAACACATTCAGAAGGTTATAAAATCGTTGGTCCCATATTGTGCCATTCCTTGAAAATCAAAGTTGCAGATATTAGGTTTACCTGAAAGAAGAAATACCCATTCATCTGTAACTTTGTGCCCACCCTGTTTTATCTACTGGATTCTAAGTTTCTTATAATCACATACTATCATCATCTGTTTTCTTTTGTGGTCATGCCTGACCCAGTGTTCCTAGCAAGGGCAGGATGGATATTCTCCGAGCAAACCTACTGCCATACTGCCTGGGAGAAATCAAGTTTACTTGCCTTGATACAGTTCTCATAGCTGCCTCAATTTTTAAGATGCAAAAAAAGTCACCCCAGAGTGTTATGAAAATTACATGGACTTCATAGTAACAAAAGGATTTAATAAAGCCTCAAATTTCCTGTTAAAGCTTATCTAACATCCATCTAATGCTTGACAAGATTTAGCAAATTAAATTTAACAATGTTTTGAGAATCAAAACAAAAAATCGTAAAGGAAAGGAGGCTAGGTGATTATAATCTTTCTTTTTCTTTCCTCCTTTCTTTCTCTCATTCTTGAGTTTATTATTTCTCAACTCATCTCCTTTTTTTAGCAAAATTTGTTGGTACAGTGACATTTGGATTCTGTTGTAACTTTGATAGTCACACGCTCCATCAGCTTGATGGAGTTTCGCGGGCTTCACAAAACCAAATCACAACAATTGGAAGGGTCTGGAGGCTCATAAAGGCTAGGGAGGCTGGGTTACTGGTGATGGCAGTGGTAGGAGACCATTTTGGCCATTTCCTTGGCTGCTTTGCTAGCAGCCAGCACACCAGGTAGCAATGCGGTAGTCCCTGGATTCTCACCGAACGGTGTTTCTCTTTAGAAAAAATTTCGTAAGAAAAATTTTGACCTGCTAATGATGTAATAAGTGAAGCTTACACCTAAATGTACTTTGTAAATGTCACAGTTAAGTAGAAGAACTATAGCATAAACAGGAGAGACTTTGTGACCACTTCAAAAAGCGAGGTGGCTGATGGGAAGGTTACTGTGCCTACCGGACAAGGCGCTGGCGGAGATAGGGAGGGGATGGGCTAAATATTTCACTAGGCCCTGTTTTTGTTTTGTTTTGTTTTTAAAGATTTTATTTATTTTACAGAGAGAGAGAGACAGTGAGAGAGGGAACACAAGCAGGGGGAGTGGGAGAGGGAGAAGCGGGCTTCCTACTGAGCAGGGAGCCTGATGCGGGGCCCGATCCCAGGACCCTGAGATCATGACCTGAGCCGAAGGCCAACGCCTAATGACTGAGCCACCCAGGGGCCCTAGGCCCTGGTTTTAAAGAAGTCCATTTACGTCTTCTTTTCCTGTGAAACTAGCACCATGTGCTTTTGGTGAAACTAGTCTATCAACAAAAATGATATATTATAACAGCTCTTCAAAACATATTTAAGGGGCGCCTGGGTGGCTCAGTCGTTAAGCGTCTGCCTTCGGCTGAGGTCATGATCCCAGGGTCCTGGGATCGAGCCCCGCATCGGGCTCCCTGTTCGGCAGGAAGCCTGCTTCTCCCTCTGCCTGCCATGTTCTTTCTCTCCTCTCTCTCTCTGACAAATAAATAAATAAAATCTTTAAAAAAAAAAAAAGATGTTTTGGCAATAGATTTGTTTTAGTGATTTATAGTAGGATAAATCTCATTGCTGTTCTTCAGACTTTAGAGATGAAATAAAACTGGCATTTAGCCTTTATGTATGGATTTCAAAAGAAAAAGGAACTTTTTTTTTAAGATTTTATTTTTTTTTATTTTTATTTTTTTTTAAGATTTTATTTATTTATTGGACAGAGAGAGAGGGAACAGAAGCAGCGGGAGAAGGAGAGGGAGAAGCAGGCTTCCCGCTGAGCAGGGAGCCCGATGTGGGGCTCGATCCCAGGACCCTGAGATCATGACCTGAGCCGAAGGCAGACGCTTAACGACTGAGCCACCCAGGCGCACCTAAGATTTTATTTTTAAGTAACCTCTACACCCACTGTGGGGCTCGAACTCACAACCCTGAGGTCAAGGGTCACCCATTGTACCGCCTGGGCCCGCCAGGGGCCCCCAAAAAAGGAACTACTTTGAAGGCACCAAAGGGAAAGAAGAAGTCATTGTGAGCAAAGCTTATCTTATTTTAAGCCTTGTTCCCTCAAACGTGAGGATGGTTGGGTTACTTGGTGTAGGACAGAATAAAGGCATTTTAAGTAATTGCTTTTATTTTTTTTTAAAGATTTTATTTTATTTATTTGAGAGACAGTGAGAGAGAGAGAGCGAGCACATGAGGGTCAGAGGGAGAAGCAGACTCCCTGCTGAGCAGGGAGCCCGATGCGGGACTCGATCCCGGGACTCCAGGATCATGACCTGAGCCGAAGGCAGTCGATTAACCAACTGAGCCACCCAGGCGCCCTTAAGTAATTGCTTTTAGCCAGCTTTCTCAAAGTGAGTTATTCCAGATGTCCATGCACAGCGGGCCCGTGGTGACGTAAGTTAAGGAAACACTAGAACAAAGTTACACAGGTAGCTTTACACAGGACACCTCACAGGCTTTCTGATGTGGCCAGTTTTCGTGGTCTCATGACCTTCTCAATGCGAATCATCCTAAGGAAACACACTTTCAAAGCTGACACATTTGGCAAAAGTTGTGAAGCAACTATTTCTACTCTTCAGAGGTCCCTTTACTTATAGTCTGTCCAGCCACGGAGGGTGCCCAGTCATTGTGCCTAAAATAGAGAGATAGGCGCCTGGGTGGCTCAGTCGTTAAGCGTCTGCCTTCGGCTCAGGTCATGATCCCGGGGTCCTGGGATCGAGCCCCGCATCGGGCTCCCTGCTCCGCGGGAAGCCTGCTTCTCCCTCTCCCTCTGCCTGCTGCTCCCCCTGCTTGTGCTCTCTCTCTTTCTTTGTCAAATAAATAAAATATTTTTAAAAAATAAAAATAAAATAGAGATAATTATAGCTAAACAAGCACATCGCTTTTCAGTGTCGATAGTTCCTAATATGTAATCACATGTATAGAGGAGTGTTTATTTTAGTTACATTAAGTATATCACATTTCTAACTGTCAGAGAAGGGAAACTCCGGATTTGATAGCATACACGCATATATAACATTTAACATGATATCAAGCTTTAACAATTATTTTATGCTATTTTCTGCAAATTTAATATTCCAAAGGCACTATTGGCTTTAGTGAACTTTGTAGGACACTTAAATTTAACAATTGAAACTGGTGAGAAGCCAGAAAGTAGAATATAATTAACAAGTGGAATATGAAATGGTGTAATATCTTTTGAAAATATAGTTGAGAAGTCACAGACCCAGGCAACAGAGTCCTTGTGGAATCCTTTATTTACTCAACAGATATTGATGAGAATTTTCTGTATGCCAGGCACCCGTCTGCGTGCCAGGAGTAGAGCCCTCAACAGAGAAAGAGAAAGAAAATGACTGCCCTCCTGGAATTTATATCTTGAGGAGGGGAATGGTGATGGGTAGACAATAAAAGAAAATAAATGTATGTGCTCTGTAGTGATTAGAAGGTGGTCAGTGTGGGACCCGTGGCTGGCTCAGTTGGTGAAGCATCTGCCTTTGGCTCAGGTCATGACCCTGGGGTCCTTGCCTGGCAGAGAACCTGCTTCTCCCTCTCCCTCTGCCCCTCCACCCTGCTCATGCGCTCTCTCTCTCTCTGTCTCTCAAATTAAATAATAAATAAATAAATAAATAAATAAATAAATAAATAAATACGGTGGTAAGTGCAATGAAGAAAAATTTTTAAAAGAAAGGAGTTTGGAGGAGACTGCAATTTTATATAAGGAGGTCGGGGAAGGCCTCACAGAAAGGAGACAATGGAGAAGATCTGAAGGAAAGTGGGAAAGGGAGCAGGTGTGTGGGGGAAAAGGGTTCTGTGTATCACTTGCTATTATTATCTATCTATTACTGTTATATCTGTCTATCTATTACCTTGGGCAGGTCGCAGCTCCTACAGGAATCTTATGTCTTCATCTTTAAAATGAGAACAAATTGTACCAAAAAACGTATTTATTCTGGGTGATCCAATGATGTCAGATATGTGAAACCTTTACGTAATCCCTAGCAGGCATTCTCTGTTACCATTACCATTACCATTACCACTACCATTACCACTACAATGCTGGTCAGGACTCTCCACCCCACTGACCAGGTTGTCCCTTAGGAGCAAGGGAAATTGGGCTAAAATCAGGATGTCCCTACAGAATCCAAAGTTCCCTTTCCCTGCCACCCCCATAGCCTCCAGTACCCAGACATCTCTCTCCCTGCCCCAAACTTCAGAGTGCTTTTGTTGCAGAAGTTGGGAAGATTCTGAAGCGTTTTCAGGGTAAGCAGACAGGCAGAATCTTTGGGGACATAGATCCCCTCTGATGGCGCTCTCCCTCAGAGTCATTAGTCCCTTCCCTTCAGTGACAGGAGAAATGGTTTCAAGGTGAAAGGCAACAGTGGTTTGAGGCTCATCAGGGCCATGGTAGGAGAAAAGGTTGACCTAGAAAGGTCGCAGCGTCCCGATATTCTCTTATTTTCTGCTTAGTGAGCTAAACTGTGCAAACACAAATTAAGTGCTCTAATGAAGGGAATTCCGAAGATAGCAATCACCACTAACTGTTTACACATTCTTAACTATCTGTCCTTCCTTCTTCCCTTTCCCCCCCCCCCCCCCCCCCTTCCTTCCCTTCCCTTCCTTTCCCTACCATTCCCTTTCCTTTTTTTTTTTTTTTCTCTTTTGTTCCTTCCTACCCTGTGTGTTAAACTCTGCCCTGGGCCCTAAGGATACATACATGAATATATGTGAACATATGTGCTTCCCAATCTAGAGGCAGAGACAGCCCCATATGTAATCAGAGTTTAATGTGAGTAGTGCGGCTGGAAAGAGACGTTCCCAGAGGTGGGGTGCTCAATGTGCCAAGAGGAAGAAAAGTGAAGTTGTTGGTGGGAAAGCAGAGCAGGAGTTCCAGAGAAGACAATATCATACCTGAGTCTGAAAGGGCAGGGTTCCCCCAGAAAGAAGGAGAAACGTGAGGTGGGGTGGAGGTGGTTAAATTTTTCAAGGCAGAAGGGTGAGCCCAGGTTTAAAGGTAAAAGTCAGTGTGAGGCGCAGTGTGTACGTATGAGCATGTGTGCGTGTGCACGCGTACGTGTGCGTACATTCTGGAAGGAGGTCAGAGCACACTATGAGCTATTTGGTGTTATTTCAAGAGAAAGAAACACAAGTGGCATCGGTTTTCATCCTAGGGATAATGGTTATTTGAAAACCCTAGGCACTCCACAAACTATTCAGAGGCTTGGAACCTTGAAAGAATGTACAGTACGTTATTTGTAAAAATGGTCATCTATCTCTATCAGTAATCTAACGGAACACTTTCATCCCAATTTGCCATATGTAAAAGAAAATGTTTACCGTAATTTAGAAAAAAAAAATTGATCTTATATAGGCCAGAGTTCCTCGGTGAAAACTCAAAGGCAAATTTAGAGAAACCACCTACTGTATTTTTTCCCCTTTACTCAGTTTCCAGTTGAAAAGTGGAAAGATAAAAAACACATGTTAGTAGACCAGGTCCAAATCTGTCTCAAGTTTTGACAAACCTGAATGAATATCTGAGCCTTCTGAGGTTTTGACCTCATGATGCTACCAAACCTAACCAAAGTTTGGCTTGGGTTTTCATCAAGGCTAAATGGGGCACCATGGGTGTGTTTCTCAGCATTTCAAAAGCCCCTTTGTCTTCATTTTTTACAAAACAGCTTAATTGAGATATAATTTACATACCATAAAATTGCCTTATTTCAGGTGTACAATTCGGTAAATTTAGGAAATTTACAGAGTTATGCAAGCCTCATCACAATCCAATTTTAGAACATTTCCATCACCCATAAAGATCCCATTTGGGGCGCCTGCGTGGCTCAGTCGGTTGAGAGTCCAACTCTTGATTTCAGCTCAGGTCATGATCTTAGGGTCATGAGATCGAGCCCCGTGTCGGGCTCTATGCTGGGAGTGAAGCCTGCTTAAGATTCTCTCTCCCTCTTCCTCTGCCCCGCTCCCTCTCTAAAAACAAAACAAAAAACAAAAAAACCAAAAAACCACACACACCCCACTTCCCCCCCAGCAGTTCCTCCCTGTTCCCACCCTCAGCCCCTGGCAACCGCTAGTCTACTTTCTGTTTCTGTGAATTTGCCTTTTGTGGACATTTCCTGTCAGTGGAATCATACAATATATGGTCCTTTGTAGCTGGCTTCTTTCACCTAAAATAATGTTTTCGACATTGATCATGTTGTATATATCAGTAGTCTGTTCCTGTTTATTACTGAATAATATTCCATTGCTTAGCTAGACCACATTTTATTTATCTCTTCACAAGTTGATGGACATTTAGGTTGTTTCCACATTTTGGTCTTATTTTTTAAAAATGAGAAAACTGTATTGGAAGAGAGTATTCAAAGCACCTCTAAAATTCTTAGGCCACATCTTATTTTATTTTGTGAATTGTCCATCATCTTTATTTTGTGTTGCAAAAAAGACGTATTAAACACTGCCTCTGATGGCTAAAAAAATGGACTCTAGATATAATGAACTTATGACTACATCCTTACATTTTGCTGTTGCTTAGTGAGCCCATATAGTGGTGGCTAAATATCACATTTAATTGTGTGGATATTGCAAACTGTACCATTTCAGCCAGAAATAGTGATAATACTGAAAGGCTAAAGGTGCTGATGATGTGCTTTTTGGTTACTTTTTCTTCCTGAATCCCAGTATACTTTGTGCTTGCTCCAGGAATCCTGCTGTAGTGATGTTTCCAGCAAAAATATATCTGTACTACTAAGTTTTGTGATGTTCATCGTATTAGTCAGCTTGGGCTGCCATAACAAAATACCACAGACTGCGTGACTTAAACAACAGAAATTTACTTTCTCACAGTTCTGGAAGCTAGGAAATCCAAGATCGAGGTTGAGGTGCCAGCCAATCTGGTTTCTGGTGAAGGCTTTCATCCTCACTTGCAGACTTCTACCTTCTCAATGTGGCCTTACAAGGCTTTTCCTCAGTGCTTGCATATGGAGAGAGAGAGGGAGAGAGAGCTTTCCGTTGTCTCTTCTTGTAAGGACACTAACCCTTTTGGCTCAGCCCCCTGCCCTACGACGTCATTCAAACTTAATGACTTTCATAAAGGCCCTATCTCCAAATATAGTCATTTTAGGGATTAGGGCTTCAATATATGAAATGAATTTGGGGGAGGCAAAAACATTCAGTCCCTAACATTCATTAATTGCAGAAAAGAGTAAACTGTCCATTAGGGGTGACTGGCTGGCTCAGTTGGTAGAGCATATATATGACTCTTGATGTTGGGGTCATGAGTTTGAGCCCCATGTTGAGGGTAGAGTTTACTGAAAAAAAAAACCCACTAGATGAATAAACTGTCCAATAGAATTTTTTATAACTATCGACAAACTTTCCTAGTGGTTAAATAAATGTTGGGAAAGAATTTGTATTGGTGCAAACTTGAGTTTGCCTTCAGAAAAACACAATGGTATTTATTCAGCTTAGTCATGGATTCTGAAAACAATGTATACTTAAAGACAAAGAAGCAAGATAACGAAAATAATTCTCGGTGCACATATGATTTAAATCAGTTCAAGGAACTTTTCATATGGCTCTTCTTCACTTTAAATAGTAAAACTATGCATTGAACATGGTTTGAAGAAGATGTCTCTTTCTGAACAGATTCTCCACGATTTTTGGAGACATACCATAATAAACATTCTTTTCAGAAAAACAATTTCAACTTAGGATTCTTGACAGCTTCATTTTCAGGCAGTCAGCTAGGATGAAAATTGAGCTGCCCAAAGAGAGTTGGCAAAATAGTTTACTTGCTGTAATTAAAAAAAGGGGAAATTTCTGAACCACAGTCGTCTTCAATGCTAATGTGAACAACCAAATATTATTTCCAGTGGGTTTTTTTTATTTCCTCATTCTTGACAAGTTGGTGCAGCTTTGTGCAGTTGGGAATCAGAAAGTTTTACCCTGAGATAGAAATGCTCTTTGTGTTAAACACATAGTGGTATAATTATCCTACACGTTCACTGCACACATTCAGTGCTGAAACCCAAGTTCAATAATTGCAAATTTGAGCACTTAGCTTTACACCTTTAGAAAGAAATCACAGCAACTATGTACTTCTGGCAGAATATTTCATGTGGTCAATGTTATTTACTTATACAATTGGAAAATGACTTGATTGCAACCATGTTGAAAATCTTTGCAAGGGTATGAACTTTTCCTACACTGGATTTTTCTTTATGGGAATAGGTAACTTCATTCTGTGATCTGAATCGCTTCTGCTCAATGACACAATCCGGCCTAGGAGACATACTGGGCAGATCTTGGTACAGAAAAAAACAAATTGCAAGGATTTGGATTACAGACCCTTGCAGATGAACTGCTGTAATGAACAATCAGCCTCCATTGGACTACAGTGTTAAAGTTAGTCCATCACTTGGGTATTGGGCACACGAATAAGTAAGTCACTGATAACTTCCAGATGTTTTCCTTTTTCAGCTGCTGCCACATCTCCTCCACTTTCCCCTTCTTCTTCTTTAAATGGAACAGTTTAAATTCTGAACTCCCCACAAAAACTTTTCCAAGTGCTCCATTTCTAATGTACCAGTCGTGAAATGGCATCATTGTGTACTCGGGAAGAGACAATGAGGCTGCAGGGGAAGCTGGGAAACTGGGGGAGGCCAGCTCCCTATTTTGTCCACCTAAGCATGCTAAAGGGGTGTTTGGGCAGACTTGGGCCACTGCCTATTGTGTGTATGTCAACGTCTTAACGTGACGGGCGACGGGTGAAGATGCCTTTTGAATGGCTTCACCATTTTTGCACGTCTCCATGGGTCCTATTTACCAGCCTTGAGATGCAGATGGAAGTAAAATCCTAACTGTGTTCTGGCCGAGATGGAAGGCCTAAGGAGGGATAACACTTCGGCACTAATGGGATTCACACTTTGTTAGAAAGTAGCCTTGTTGCTCTAACCTTTGCTTGCATCAACAGCGGCTGCTTTAGAGTATTTGCTTTTCTTCTTGCCTGCGAGGTTATATTAATTTCTTTTTCCAGCTTAATGGTCTGCCTGTTCTGAATTTTATGTTTAAAAAAAAAAAAGTTTCCAGCCCTGCATTCTCAAAGGTTTGTGTTCAGGCTTGCAAGCCACTCTTCCGTTGTCTAAAGAAGTGATTTTTTGTCTTCATCATTTCAAAGCAATTTGTTTGTAGATGGCATTACAAAAATAATGCTAAAGTCTACAAATTCATTTTTCCCACTGGTGGTGGAAAAGAACATAACCGTTGCACATGTAGACCTCACATTATCACAGAGTAACAGTGACCTGGGTTGTTGGTTTTTTTTTTTTCTTTCTCTAATCGTTTCGTCAAAAATATTGATTCTCTTTTAATTCTATCCATCCAAGGCAAATCCAGTTCTTTCCTTAAGAGAGCTCAAAGCTGCCTCCCTTAAGCTGTTATTTAAAAAATCCCACTTTCCTAAATGTAAAGAACTCGTTAAAAATTTCTTTTCACCCCATTTCCTATACTCATATTTCCCACAGTCCATGAGATATAAAATATGTTAAGCATAAGGAACATTATAACACTCTTCGCTACATCCTAGGATAAATTTACCTTTCAACTGCATCACAGTAAAATTTGATTCAAGTACCGAGCTAGCCACTTTACCTTATCTGCATGCAAGTTTCTCTCTAGAAACTGCCTGATGTGAGGTGGAAGGATCCTGGCAGTTCCTTAACACAGTCAAAGGGTATATTTGTGGTCACTGGACTTACGGACTCTGTGATGTCCAGAAATTTCTTTTGCCTCACACAGACCGAGTGTGGCACTGCCAAGAAGTACACCATAATTCTTCGGGAGGAAGGGACAAGGTAACTGCTCTGGGGAAAGACCAGCCACACCTATCAAAACAGGGCTACAGAAAACAAACGACAGGTCCAATGTGAGTCTCCCAAGTTTAAGTCACGGGGGCAAAGCTCCAAGCTTCAGCCTTCAGTTTGCAATGGAGCTGCGTGTCAAAAGGGCAGCTCTTTGTAGCGGGCGAGGGGGAGGGCTGCCCAGGAATTTCGTTATTTAGTGATGGTTAAAACGGGCGAGGCCGGTGGGTGGAATCAAAGTGTTGGTGAAGTTGTTTCTCGACAGGAGATCGCAGTCCTGCATATTTGCACAATAGCAGCGTGACCTGTCTGTTTGGTCCGTTTCACGTCCACGTGGGAGGCCTCTTCCTGGTGCCAACGTGGAGTCAGTCACTCTACCCTCTTAGGTTCAGTGACTGGGGCCCTGCAAAATAAAAGGAAAAAAGACAGATTAACAGAAGAAAAAGGTTTATTTAATCTGCATATGGGAGGGGTGCCTGGGTGGCTCAGTCGTTGAGCATCTGCCTTCGGCTCAGGTTATGATCCCAGGGTCCTGGGATCGAGCCCCGCATCAGGCTCCTTGCTCCACGGGAAGCCTGCTTCTCCCTTCCCCACTCCCCCTGCTTGTGTTCCGTGTCTCGCTGTGTCTCTCCCTGTCAAATAAATAAATAAAATCGTTAAAAAAAATTATAAAAAGGGGCACCTGAGTGGCTCAGTCGGTTAAGGGTCTGCCTTCGGCTTAGGTCATGATCCCAGGGTCCTGGGATCGAGCCCCGCATCAGGTGCCCCGCATCAGGCTCCCCGCTCCACGGGAAGCCTGCTTCTCCATCCCCCACTCCCCCTGCTTGTGTTCCCTCTCTCGCTGTGTCTCTCTGTGTCAAATAAATAAACAAAATCTTAAAAAAGAAAAAAGAAGAAAATATTTAATAGGCATATGGGGGGCGCCTCACAGAAATGAAAACCCCAAAGAGGCTATCAGACCTGGAGGCTTAATACACTAGTTTAGCAAAAGGCTATAAATTGGGGTGCCCGGGTGGCTCAGTTGGTTAAGTGTCTGACTCTTGATTTTGGCTCAGGTCATGATCTCAAGGTCCTGGGATCAGTTCCTTCTAGGGCTTCCCGCTCAGCGGGGGGTCTGCTTCTCTCCTTCTCCCTCTCCCTCTGCCCCGCCCCCCCATGTGTGCACTCTCTCTCTCTAAAATAAATAAATAAAATCTTGTTTTTAAAAAGAGGCTGTAAATTTGTGGAGAAGTGACGGGACAACGGAGAAGGGTTTCAGGCTTCTAGGGGCAGTAATTGTGAGAAGGCAGATATATGGGGGAAACTAATGGAGGATGAGGCTTATTTCAGTAAAACTTGTCTATGCAGATTTCAGTCAGTGCTGTCTCCAGTGATAACAGTTGTCTCCTCCTCCGAATACGGGAAAGTGGAGGGAGGAGAGCCCCTTCCTACAGGGGAATGTATGCCCTGCCTTTAGGCAGATAGAGGAGGGCAGAGAGCTTTTTCTGTGTCTGCTCTTTCTCAATTGCCTTCAGCTCAAAATAATCTTTATGCCAAAGGGGCGTATTTGGGGGGTAGCACCTTCGGGTCCCCTTTAATGGGTATATGACCGTAGAACTGGAAACTGGGGACACTGAGGATGTCGACCCCCTCGCCTTTGAATGGCACCCCAATACCCTTTCTGAATTACATTCAGTTCAACATTGAAAGTAGCACACTGCGATACATTCAGTGTACCTTACTATTAAATGCATATACTCTGCCCAGAACTGTGTGCTTGTCAAGACATAAGCTGTGCATTTAAGTGGGATCTGCTTTCGAAAAACTAAAGATGGATCATTGTTTACATTTTATTTCATTCGAGGGTGAACACAAATCAGTGTTGTGAGACCCTTTCATTTCTCTGTTTGTTTTGGATGGTGGCAGAGGATGGGGGCTGGACTCACCACATCAGAATGTCAACGCGGGACCGGAGCTTCCCCAGTAAGTGGCCTTCCAAACAGGCTGGGATCTCAGCCTGCCTGAGAGGGTCATGGCTCAGCGGAAAATGTGTTCTCTCCATCACTGTCCAACTCGTTAGAAAGATTTTAGAAAGATACATATCCAACGTATGCATCATAGCACTTAGGAGTGAGAAACCACCGGGAAAGCCCACATCGATACTTTGAAGTCTATGTTTCTATAAATGCTGTATTTTTAAGGGATTACATCAGTGCTTCTCCAGAGGAGGAGGAGGAAGGCAATTCTGCCTTCCAGGGGACATGTAGCAAAGTCTGGAGACATTTTTTGGTTATTACGACTGGGATGTGGGTGCTGCTGGTGGCATCTGATGAGTAGAGTCCAAGGATGGTGCTGCACATTTTATAACGCACGAGACCGCCCCCGCAACAGAGAATGATCCAGCCGCAAAGGTCAATAGCGCCATGATGGAGAAAACCTGCTTTCCATCACCACGCACCACAGGTCAGTGGGCATCCACCCCCTGCCTCCCAACCACGGCTCCAAAAACAAACCACCACCCCAGGACACCCGCAGACACTGTGCCAGATATTTAGAAAGAGACCGAAACCTTCAATCAATTCATAAGAGTCTTCTGTGTTGTTCAGCAAATACACTGAATCATCAGTAAAGATATTTGAGCTTTTCTTTTTTTATTAGACTCAAAGTGGATTTTTTATGGGGAAAAAAAAAGTCATCAGTGATGAGTGGACACAGGCAGTCCTGTATAAATCATCTCGCTCGTCTCAGTATTTCGGAAAGCTCCCGCTATAGAGAGACTGTTCTCATTCCCCAATTGCCGCGCTCCGAGCTTCTTTTGGTTTCTCCTAGTGTTTCCTTTGGTTTTGTTTGGACTCGTAATTTGAGTTTAGGGAACGTCCCCTGAGGCAGTCTGGGATCCAGTCCTTTGATTGTTGATCCTTGGAAGGATCAGTAAAGAGCCATTAAGAGCCCGCAGTGGTGTCCCTTGTAGAACAAAGTCAGCATTTTCTCCCGCTGAGAGGAGCCCAGTTAATCCATTGTTTCTATTTCTTGGAGGAAGTAGCAGATTTTTGTAACTGAAAAGCAAAACCACCTGGTAGATTTCTGAAGGAGATGGAATCTCCAACCTCCCAATTCTTTTACAAATAGGATAAATGGTATTGGGAACCCCGGGGGTGTCCCTGCACCCTCGGTTTCTTGAAATGGACGGAGCTGTGGTAAACAAATAAGAAAGTAAAGGTAGGTGAGAATTGTTCTAGTTAATGACTTCTCAAAACCCATTTTCACCAAAAAAAAACCCCGCTTCGGTTGATGAGGGTCAGAGCTCAGCCTTCTGTTTGTTCCAGGCAACGCAACTATTAGCCGGGATGTACTTGGGTGAAATTGTTGCCAGGCCACCGCTCACAGTCGGTGTGATTTTTGGATACGTCACTGTCCTACAAACAAATCCTACCCTAGCTTGCCAGGCCCTCCCTGGTCTAGGGCAGCCCTGACCAATAGAAATACAACGCCAGACACATACGTAATTAAGAATTTTCAGGTAGCAAAATTTAAAAGTTATTAATTAATTTAAAAATGAATAAATAAATAAAATGGATTACAAGGATATGTTTTATGTAACCCCAAATCCAAGTTATTATCATTTCAACATCTAATCGATATTTTTAAAAGTATTAATGAGATATTTTACGTTCTTTTTGCATACTCAGTTTTTGAACACTGGTGTGTATTTTTCCATCTATGTTCAGCACATCTCAGTCAGACTGGCTACATTTCAAGTGATCGGTAGTCACACGGAGCTGGTAGCTTTCATGTTGGACAGCACAGCCTAGCGCCTGCCCATTTCTCTGATACACTCACATTCCAGGCTTGGTGAGCTTTCAACTCCGTCACCCCAAGTGTTGTTCTCTCTTATTTCTTGGTCTTTGTACGGGACTCTCTGCCTGGAACACTCTCCACCATCCCTCCCACCCTACCATCTGGTTCATTCCTATTTATTCTTCACAGAAGTTGATTCTTCTGGGGGGGGGGGAAGCTGTTCGGGAAGGAAAAGCCTTTCCTCTACCCTCTTCGGTTTAGGAATTGGGAGCCTGCACATTTAAACTGACAAAAGGCAGATTAGCAAGAGAACAGGCGGAGTTTGTTGACTTGTGTGATGCACAGACACAGGGCAGGGCTTGGGGATGAGTCATCCACGGGGGTGGTTAGAATTTGGGGTTTACATACCTCACTTAGGGGAAACGGAGCGGGGAGAAAAGACTTCTATGGAGGGTTTCTTTAGGAAAGCCAAATGGGCTTTTAGGAGAACAAAGGAGAGAGAAAAAAATGTTTATAATCATGCTTGCTTGTGCGGGTACCAATAGTCCTTCCGTCTTCTCTGTCACCAGGAAACTGCCCCAGAGAGGGGATTTCTGGTAGGTTTACTCTTGGTCTCTCTCCTAGGAGTAGAAGCCATTCTGAAGAGGGAATTTATGGCAATCCTCACTGCCCAGAAGTTTCTGCTTTTAGTCAGATATGGAAAGCTCCGAGAAGACTTCCTTCCGCATCTGCTGAATCTCAAATGTCTTCAGCTTGAAATAACCTTGTTACCAGGGCGCCTGGGTGGCTCAGTAGGTTGGGCATCCGGCTCTTGGAGTCAGCTCAGGTCATGATCTCAGGGTTGCGGGATGGAGCCCTACGTGGGGCTCCACACTCAGCATGAAGTCGGCTTGTCCCTCCTTCTGCTCCTCCCCTTGTGCTCTCTCCATCTCTCTCTCAAATAAATAAGTAAAATCTTTAAAAAATAATAATAATCTTTTCACCAACTCTGGAGTTCCACGTGGGTTCTCACAAAAACGTAGAAGAAGTTAGATTTTGCTACCCCATGCTGTAATGCTACTCCTAGTCCAGAGTTCTCGCTCACTTTGTTATTCCCTCAAGTTGAGTGTTTTTTCTTCCCAAATAGACTATAACCCCTGGAAAGCAGGGGCAGTGCTGCATTTCCCATACGTTAAAGGGAACTCATCATCTGGGACAGTGGATTGGCACATCATAGTCACTTGATAAGTATCAACCAAATATAAATACGCTTGGAAGAGAGGAAAGAGATGTTTTTCTTCTACCTTTCTATGTTCATTAGTGGCCAGGGCCTCTTGTAACAAAAGATTAACAAGAGAATCGCATATATTTAAAATGAATTTTCCATGGCACAAGAGACCCCAAAGAGATGGTTAAACCTGAGTGTTTTTATGCTAGGTTTGATAAAGAGCTACACGTGATCAGCAATAAAAACCAATGGAGTGACGATCCATGTTACTACATGGATGATGCTCAAAAACAGTTCATTTAGTAAAAGAAGCCACACACGAAAGACCATGTGTATATGATTCCACTGATATCAAGTGTCCAGAAAAGACAAATCTGTAGAAACAGGAAGGAGTTGCCCGGGCCTGAGGATAAGAACAGGAATAAACTGCGAACAATCACAGGAGTCTTGTTTGGCTGATGGAAATGTTCTCAAACTGACTTTTGGTAGTGGTTGCAGAACTTGGTAAATTTACTAAAAGTCATTTAAAATGGATACATTTTATGATATGTAAGTTATATCTCAATGAAGTTGTTAAAGATTAAAAATAATGACACTTCTAAAAAGACATGATGTAAAAATATATACATATCCAGTGTAAACTCAAGTAGTTGAATGTTATCTCTATATTTCTACCCATCTATCTGTCTGCTTACCTACTTACCTACCTACCTATCTGCCAATATGGCTAGCAAACTGTTAACAGTGGGTAGCACTTTGCTTTTGAATTACAGGTGATTTCTTAGTTTTATTTTTTAATATCCAAATTTTCTTTTTTTATGTTTCAAGTTCTTATTTAAATTCTAGTTAGTTAACATACTATCCAAATTTTCTACAGTGAACATTTATTACTTAAAGCAACTAACTCACAAACTGGAAAAAAAAAAAAAAGAAAAAGCTTTTTAGAAAGATGAAGTGCACTTACTCTTTTGCAGAGAATGTTCTGGCCTTCCAGGAAGGCTGGACCTTGCTGTTCAACATTCCTACAGCACATGTCCCATCATAGAGTACCTGCTCGAGAGAGATTAAATTTACAATTGAATGATTAACTCCAGATGAATAAAGTGTACGTGCACATGATGCAAGTGAACAATGATTCCATTCCCAAGAGGAGGACGGGAGACCCTTGCTTCCAGAAAGAAGAACTGTGTTTACTCAGGGTGTTAATGATTTTGTCATTGAGAGTTGACAGTGGAACTCTTCTTGTTTCTAGAGAATCGGGGCTGAGTTCATCCATGTCTTCTTTTAGGAGGGGTGACCTTTCAAGGGGTGAAGTAAGGGCTCTAGCAGAAAGTATTCGAGATTTCAGTTGGGATCAAGTCAAAGGAAATGACTACAGTTGAATACAAGCATGACAAATCTTACTAAAGCTGATTACCGTTAAACCAGTTTATGAGTTTGGTTAAAACCATATTCTCCTTCTAGTGTCACACCAATGAGTCTCATTATATCAGGATCGTTTGTTTCCTCCAGCTTTGTCCAAAGCCTGACACCCCGACTATTGCTCTCTTACTGCAAGCGGAAGTTCTACGTTCAAATTTGCCCATGTATCTATCATTCCTGACATCTTGCTTAAACAGTGCTTTCAAAGTATTTGTTATACGAGAGGTTGGCAATTTTCCTTCCAAAAACAAATTGTATTTTCACATATTTTAAAAAATATGAATGGGAAAAGGGTAGTGATAGTGTAACATAACACATTACATACACACTGCAATTTTTCTTTTCTGATATCCTGGCCCCCATTGAACTATCTCCCATTATTTCCGTGAGTAAAATGTGAATTTATTAAAATAAATTGTTATTTAAATTATTTGAGAGAGAGAGAGAGAGAGAGAGAGCATGAGTCCGGAGGGGGGAGGGGGGTGCGGGCAGAGGGAGAGGCAGGCTTCCCGCTGAGCAGGGACCCCCCCCCAATGCGGGGTTCGATCCCAGGACCCTGGGATCATGACCTGAGCTGAAGGCAGACGCCCAACCGACTGAGCCACGCAGGCGCCCCAAAATAAATGAAATCTTTTAAAAAATAAAAAATGAAATGTGAACCTATTATTATGTTCACCCAGGACTAATGTGGAGACAAATTATATCTCTTTTAATGAGATATCTTATTTTTTAAAAATATGTTTGATGTTGCTGGTGCTCTTTTGTTATCATCAACAAGAAAGAAAGTTTTTATTTTTATATCCCTTAAATACCTTTTATATCCCTTGAATACCTATAAATACTTTATATCAATGAAATGCTTATAGATAGCTAAACAATAAATTCTTCTAACAAGCAGAAAAAGGAAAACGTGCTTTGCCAAGGAGCATTCTAATTAGCTTTCAATTGTCTAAAAAAAAAAGAATTAGGTCAACCTGTGTGACAACTCAGATTATTGTCCTCTGAGGTTCATTTTGAAATACCTTTTAATTTTCTGTGAGCATTCATTATAAGAATATTATAAACCCACCATCTCAAAAAAGTGGAAATACAATCCCATCACAGAAATATAACCAGTGTTCACATTTTGGTAGTTTCTCTTAGACTATTTGCAATATAGACACAAACATAAGACATTTTTCATTTCTGTACAAAAATTTATTCAACAAATATTTATTGAGTGTCTATTATGTGCCAGTGTTATTTCTACTGGATGGCATCATATTTGCTGTCCTGTCAACTCAGCATTCACTGTCATTGGAATGTCCTTTCATGTCAGTAAATTTAGATTTGCTATATCCTTCCAATGGCTGCATAATTAAGCAAGATTGTACTTTCCAAAATAGTGGCAGCAACCTTTTTATTCACACCCAGCCCCCGAACCTTGTCGTGCCCCACCAAGACGCAGGGTCTCTGTCCCCTTACCCTGAACCTGGGTGAAGTTCTATGACTGCCTCGATCCACCAGAAGTGAGGCCGTATGACTTCCAAGAGAGATCATGAAAGGTGACATGGCTTCTGCCTAGCCCTCTCTTGGGACACTCACCCTGGGAAGCCAGCCACCACATTTTGAGGAAGCCCATCCCACAAAAGAGAGGTTGTGTGTGGGAGTTCCAGCCAACAGCCCCAGCCAAGGTCTCAGGCGACAGCCAGCATCAACTGCCAACCATGTGGTGAGTTCTTCAGATGACTCCAGCATCCAAGCCGTGGCAGCCGATGCCAAAAAGAAGAGAAGCGGCTGTCCCCACCGAGCCCTTCCAAAATCACAGATTTGTGAGAAAAATGCATGTGGCTTGCTTTAAGTCAGTAAATTTCCAGGTGGTTTGTTGCACAGCAGTGGATGCCAGGAGTAGCAGTATTTCTTTGAATGACCATACTGCAACTTCGGCAGCCGATGCCTAACTTTTAGACCTTTCTGTTGTTACTAGTGTTTTGATGTTGTTGTTGTTGTTGCTTTCCTAATATAAACGTAGTGTGTGTGTGTGTGTGTGTGTGTACAGGATGGTATGCATAGCATTATTTCCTCAATATAAATATTATTTCCCAAAAGTAGAAATGCAGGTCAAATGATCTGCATATTTTAAAGGATTTGTTTTTAAGATTTTATTTATTTAGGGGCGCCTGGGTGGCTCAGTTGTTAAGCATCTGCCTTTGGCTCAGGTCATGATCCCAGGGTCCTGGGATCGAGCCCCGCATCGGGGGCTCCCTGCTCTGTGGGAAGCCTGCTTCTTCCTCTCCCACTCCCCCTGCTTGTGTTCCCTCCCTTGCTGTGTCTCTCTCTGTCAAATAAATAAATTTTTAAAAAGTTACTTTAAAAAAAAGAGATTTTATTTATTTATCCGAGAGATAGAGAGAGAGCAGGGGGGAGGGGTAGAGGGAGAAGCAGACTCCCCACTGAGCAGAGAGCCCGATGCGGGCCTCAATCCCAGGACCCTGGGATCATGACCTGAGCCGAAGGTGGCGGCTTAACCGACTGAGCCACCCAGGCGCCCCTCGGAGATTCTGATGCAAGTTTGGAGCAATTCACCTTAATGTAGTTTAGAGGCTCACGGATATGTACGGTTTAGAAATAGTTAAATCTAAAATACTTTGGCAAAATCAATCGCTAGAAATTTGAGAGCTGAAAAGGAAAGTTCAGTGAGTATAGGAAAAACCACTGATATTTCTATCAAAAAGAAGTTCTGGCTTTTAAGTTAAAGGTGATACATTCAAATATTTGAATTAAGAAGAAAAAGTGATTATGCAAACATGAATTTTGAGGGTGAGAGTCTCTTGAGTCTGATTATGTATTTGTACATATAATCCCCAGATGGATCCCAGACCCACTTAGTCACTTAATATACCACACTTCATAGTAAGATAACCTTTATTAGATGAATTTCAATTGCAAGAACTGAAAGATACCTTCAAGTATAGAAATTCCTAGAGCTTTCTGAAGACCGAATAATTCTACGGCAGTGTGAAGTCCTTGAGTAGGGTTTTACCTCCGAGTCGGTATTGTCAGATGACCAGCCACAATGGCTTGACTGGTTGTGGAGAACAGACGGGAGCTGAGAGTTACCATGTGACCAGAGCTGATATAATTATAGCCTGAAAATGTTAAGTGGAGAAGAGTTTAAAGGCAATGTTTTAATGTTAAGTTCTGCAAATTTTTAGGGTCGAAGCTATTCTGATATTAAATGTTCTTACTAATTACGTATGTGTGTGCATTACCTGTCACCTTCCAATATTAATAATAATAATAATAATATCTTAGGTTGGGATTGCAGTTTAGAGTTTACAAGGTGCTTCCATATTTGTTTTCCTTGCTTTATTTAATCTTCATAACGAAGCCAAGAAGTCGTTACTCTGTAGACGATGAGAGCAAGTCCAGGGAAGTTAAATAACCAGACAGAGACAGCTAGGACTTGAACACAAGTACTCTGACCTCAACTTAACCATCTTTAAAGTAGAAACCAGGGACATCTCTACCCCATCTTCTAAAGACTCCCTCTTGCATTATGCTAAAACTCATCACACAGAGTAGGGGTCAGCAACTGTTTTCTGTAAAGGGCCAGATAGTAAACATTTTTGGCTCTGTAGGCCATGCGGTTCACTCCTCAGTACAACTCACCTGTGCCACTGTAGCTCCCAAGCAGCCATGGATAGTGTGCAATGAATGGGCGTGGCTGTGTCTTCGTAAAACTTTATTGACAAAAACAAGCAGAGGATCCTCTTGGTCATCAGGCCTTGGTTTGCTGACCCCTCACATGAAAGAATGAGTAAACACAGAAGAGTCTCATGTCCACTTCTTCCCTTTCCACTCCATTCACTCCCTCTCCCTAAAAAAAAAAAAAACACCCTCTTTTTATTAGATTCTTGTTTAGTCTTCCAGACTTCCTTTTGCAAATACAGACACATGCATATAGAGACTTCTAGTCCTCCTGCTGCACTTTCGTCACGGCTCTCAGCCCATTCCCCCTTCCACACTCTGTTTTGATTACCTGCGCATTCATCCAGATGAGTGCTTAGAGGCCGGATGTTCCTTTCTGCCCTTGCGTAGTACTTTACTACGTAGATCTGCTGCAGATTACTCAGTCGACTGCTGGGCATGTGTGTAGTTTCCGTGATTTTGCTTGAATGTGTGACAGTTTGTGCTCATATTGGTGATTCTGTGGGATAGATACCTAGAAGTGGTACTGCTGGATGGAAGGGTACATGCACCTGTCAATTTACTACTTCCTGCCAAATTCCCTCCATATTTGTGGCAGTATTGTGTACTCCTGCCAGCGACCTATGAGAGTACCTGTTTCCCCAGAGCCTCACCAGTGGTGTATGGAGCCAATCTTGGGATTTAGGCTACTCCATCAGGCAAGAAATGGTATCTTGGTATAGCTTATAATTTGCATTTTTTTTTTTTTTTTTTGCTGCAAGTGAAAAAGAACACCTTTCCATACCTTTCAGGACCAATTATAAATCTCCTGTGTTTCATAACCACTGCCCATTTTTCTTTTGGGTGGTAGGTTTTTCTCTTTTCAAAGTTTAGGCACTTGTTAAACATGAAGGAGATTGGCCCTCTGTCCCAGTTCATCATTTCTTTTGACTTGGCTTATGCTGTTTTTTGCCATGCAAAAGTTTTTCTTTTATTTTTATGTAGATAAATTTACTGATCATTCATCACTAGATAGATATATATGGATATAGGTGATACAGATATAGATATAAATGAGAGATAGATAAACAGATGTGATGGATGGATGGATGGATGGATATGATAGATAGATAGACAGATAGATAGATAGACAGATGTGATGGATGGATGATAGATAGATAGACAGATATGGATGTTACATGTGAAATGTAGATGGAGGGGTGGGCGCCTGGCTGGCTCAGTCGGTGGACTGTGTGACTCTTGATCTGGGGGTTGTAAGTTCGCACCCTACATTGGCCGTAGAGATTAGTTAAAATAAAATCTTAAAAAAGAAGATGTAGCTGTGGATGTACGTATAGATATCTTCTGGGTTTTTTTTAAAGATTTTATTTATTTATTTGACAGAGAGAGAGAGTGAGCACAAGCAGGGGGAGCTGGAGAGGGAGAAGCAGGCTCCCCACTCAGCAGGGAGCCCAATACAGGGCTGGATCCCAGGACCCTGGGATCATGACCTGAGCTGAAGGCAGACGCCCAACCGACGGAGCCACTCAGGTGCCCCTCTTCTGAGTTTTTAACTCTCCTTGTGCTAAACATCTAAAAAATTTAAATGGGTGAAAAGGACAAAGGCGATGATGTGAGTCCTAAAGACATGAGGGCTCTTATCTGCAAGTAAGTTTGTATTCAAAGTGTGAATGGATTTGCCAAGTATTATTTTAAATGTTAAGACAGGTGACGTGTACTAGTACAGAGACTAACTAAGACCTAGAATAGAGCAAAACGGCCAAGGTTAATTCAAGAGCTATATATTAGTTGATAATGCGGAGAAGTAAAATCTTTTATAGTCAAGCAAAATGTGATATCAAACAAGTTCCAGTTAAGTCTGAAAGTATACAGACACTTAAAATCTTTGTGGTTGCTTACATCCAATTTTAACGCAAAATCTCTTAAATCGCGTGTAACAGAAAGATATTAGTATCATCGTGCGAGTGTTTAATAGCGAAACAAATAAAACAAGCCAAATGTCCCATTTGTCGGTTACTATTTTGCTGTCAGGTGATAAACTCAGAATCTCGAGAGTTCTGCGCTTTTGTTTGGTTTTGCCTGGCTTCTCTACCCAGTAGATTCGCACCTTGTCCTGCGTCCACTACCCCAGCAAAGCAGAGTCAGTGAACTGAAGTTAAGGACAGAGAAGTTACCGCATTTGCCATGCGCCCCAGGTTCGTGTTTGCTATGGAGAAGGCACCGTCACCAAGCAGAGGCAGTTTTCTTTCGAGAGAGGAAAGGCCGGATGGAGGCCTGGGGTAGGGGGTGCACACAGCACCGTGATGTCACGGATTGCATTGTCTCTTGGGAAACTCATCCATCAAACCGTCACCTCTGATTCTGTGCAGGGTCACTACGGAAAGAGGCGGCCTGCCCCAGTTTGGGCATTCTGAAGTGTTAGAATGTGGTAGAGCTGGTGGTGTGAAGCCGATTCGTTTTGTTTCAAAGGCCCAAATGGCATGCTGCCGAACAGAGACACAAGCCCAGCCGCGTCTCCTTAGAAATAATGACTCCGAGGCAAACAGCCCTCATTGCAGAATGTACAACTGTGCTATCTGCTTGTCTCCTCTTGGATTTATTCGTGCCCGGGGTTTAAATGATGTAATAGAAAGAAAAGGTAAGTCTTCTTTTTTAAATCTTGAGGGGAGAGGGGCGCGTTCCCGCTTGATGATAGCCTCTCTGAAATATATATATAAGGTATGTGTCTTCGGTGGGAAGGAGATGTGGATCTGTAAGGTGTGACTATTGTCGTGAAATACAAGGGCAAAGCCTGTGCTCTGGGAAGAGAAGGTAAACTGTAAATCTGAAAAAGGGTCCTGCCTTACGACTTAGCAATGGACTTTTCCGTACTGTTTTTAAGACATGATCGTGAAAAAACGAATTTTTGTAGGCTGTCATCCTCGGGATCTTAGATAGAGCATGCAGATCCACGCTTTCATATTTCAGAATCTGCCTTTTCGTCACGTTTCAGTTTATCTTCCGTTTGGGGGGCAAATTAAAAACAAACAGCTGCTCTAAATTGTCACGGCGCAAGTGCTGGGTGAACCTGGGCAGTTTCGAGCGGATTTCCGGAACAACTTGTTTGAAATCATTCTGTTCTGGGAGGGAGTGTAAAGAGAGCTAGGGAACTCAGAGGAAGTTTGTGGCTGAGCCACCTTTCCCATCCCTGGGAGATACCGCCTGGCGTCTGGGGGGCGGGGGGGTACAGAGAGCTCAGAATGCTCCTCTCCACGCCTTGCCAGGGAGCCGTGCTACTCCCGGGTTTGGGGTTTGGTACCGTGTGTCCTGTCGCCCGAGGAGCGCAGAGGGCCAGATGCCTCTCGGAGGATTCGCCTCGCAGGGATTAATGCCAGCAAACACCCTCCTGCCCCCCCCCCCTCGCCTCCTGCTCCCCAGGAGAGGCGCTTCTGCAGAAATCATTTGGTGTGTGTGCCGGTTTTCCTTGTGAGGGGATTAGAGAATAGGAGAGTGCTTTGTGAGAAAAATCCCAGGAGAGGTTGCTCGGGGAGAAACCAACCAGAGGGAAGGCAGACTTCAGCTTTCTTGGTCCCCTCACTGAAGTGACTCTAAGAAACCCAGGTCCCTGGCCTAGAGCAGCTGGGGGGCTGTGTTCCTTCGGCCACCTTAGGAGAAACTGGTAAGGCTCTGTGGTTTTTTTTTTTTTTTTCCTACTGTTCTGAGATGCTACTATTATTGGTTTATTAAAGTGCCCGTGTTGGAAGGAAGGGAAAGTGGTTGGCGATTCTGGGGACATCCCGCATTGTCTCTGCCTAGCGTATGAGAAAGGCGCTGTTTCCCCTGCACAAAGGGCTGGTAGCCATAGCATAATTTTACTTTTCCCAAACTTGATTAACATCACTTTTGAGCAACTGACTTCAACCAAGCATATGCACCCGCGGAAACTGTACTCCGTGTGGGAATGCACCTATTTATAGGATAATTATATTTTTAAAGGGTTTATCTCTAAATCTGATTAATTTGGAGGTACGACTGCATGGGGGAGGGGGGAGAAAATCAGGCCTCTCTGGAAAATTCCAAATTGTCCGTTTCCCATGAGAATGCATGTTTCACCTCTTTTGTAACTAGTGCTGTGCAGATCCAAGCCACTGCTAGTAAACTAAGTAGTCCCCAAAGTTAAGTTCCAGACAGGGTGACATAAGAGGAGAGGGGTCCTACTAAAATGAGGAAAATGGAATTTTGAGTTAGTCACGTAGAGTATATGTTCTCGATTTGTTACTCAACCAGTGTTCTAATTGGAAAGAAGAAATGAGGAAGCTGCTCGGAATCAGAAAGTTTAGGTACCATATCTCCTTCAGCAATTTCAAGGACGCAGCTCACCAAACCTTATTTGGCATATGTTACCCCCTAAGGTTCCATTTTGTTATTTTTAGAGTTGATTTTGCTATCTGTGTGGGATTTTATATATATGTATGTGTAAAATATATGGATTTTATATATATTTATACATATATAAATATTTTGTATTATATATACATATATAAAATGTTTGTTTTATACATGTATATATAAAATCCCACACAAATATAAATATGTATATATACATACATAAGATATGTATATGTATATATACACACTTTTGTTTTATATCTATATATTTATATACATATTTTATATGTGTATATATATCCTTTTATTATACCACGGGAAACTTAAGCCTGAATAGTTTAGAAATATATCAATTCACTTTGAGGCAAATTATCCCGCAAACTAACTACCACAGTCCTTCTGAGCTGGAGTATGTGTGAAGAAGATATAAGCGACAGACAGGTGTTGTCCCCATGAGGGCCAAGTCCAGAAGCCTGTCCTCAGAGCTGAGAACCAAGTTCCTGCAAGTCCTGCCTGCCGGCCCCTCCCCGCCCCCAACCAGGAGTGAGTGGTAAGTGGTGCTGTTGTTTTTCCCCCCGGAGAAAGTTTGGATGCTGCGTAATGTAGCTGGCTGTCTGCATTGTTGTTCCTCATTAAAATAAAACTAAAAATCATGCTCTGCGCAAAGTTCTGATGGTAGATGTTTAGTTTCTAAATTTTACATATTCCGAATACTACACTTCTATCATTCCAGTTGAATCTGTGCATCGTGAAAACAATGATCAAGTAAAATGATTCCACACCAACTAATTACCCAGGTCTGCAATTTTAACTTCCATCGAAATTAAGCCCAGAGAGCTTTTTCTACTTAATTCTGCGGTCTTCGGATGACCCGATTATTAGAATATTCAAAAAATTGTATTTCATTCATAACCATCAACTTTTTAAAAAGGTGTGTAACTATTTAGCTTCTCTGCATGCATATTATTATGAGCACCTGCAAAAATACAGGCTCTTTCTTTAAAATGAGCTAATTATTTGCCTGACGGATGCTTTACAAAACAGGGAAGGGCGATTCCCTTTCTAGTTTCTTCTTCTTCAGCTGAAAATGCTAATTCAACCAAACAGTTTTATCTCTGTCTTTTGCAACTGCTTACAGAAGGCAGGCTGTTAATTGGGGGGTCCTGAGTGTGAAATAACGGTTAATCAATTTATCTGTGAACTCCAAGGACACCTGGGAGGTTTTCAGGTTTCTGATCAATGTTATTTACCAGTCTCTACTGCATGCTCATTCCAGTTTCGAAGACTATTTACCTTCATAACATTTGAGCCTGAGAGCATCGAATTTATTGGAATTGATTTTCTTTCCAGGTTGAGCTTTTAAAATACTTTTGCTGGTTGTTTTTCACTACTGCCTTATGAGATTTTCCCTCATCTGGCCTATATTTATGGAGTGCCTGGGTGTCACTAGGGTGGCCCACGTTTGCTCTTAGAGGTGACAACTCTACTTCTGTGTGGCTCCTTGCAGAGGTGGCCAAGGCCAGGAGGGAAAAAGGCTTTTGCTGTTCTAACAATTGTCCGCAGGGTCACACGGTTCCGTTGCCAAGTGTGGTTTCAGCAACGACAGAAAATGCTCATTCTCCTGAATTATTGATACTTTAAAATATATTACTGGCTACTTAAAACCTGGGAGTTGGGTTCATCAATAATCCTCTCACATTGCACAGGACCTGCTGGGTGTTAGTCTCATCGCTGGGCATTTAAATAATTCAAAAGTAAGATTTCTCCTGAATTAATTCGGCCTTTGTACAAGTTGGGGAAAATACGGAGCAAGACGTTTTAGCAAGCTTCATCTTTACAGCTTATAAATTACCGTTCCTTCTCGTGTTTGCTTTTGATTAGTTTTTTTCTGTTAGATGGTTTTGGTTAAACATGTTTTGTTAAATGATATGTCACAATAATGTACGTGATTTATAAAGAGATCAATGGGAAAAGGGCATCATGGGAAAGAAAGGACTGTTTCTTGAATCCACCATGTAGCAGACACCGCCTTAGCCTTTGGCACAAGCAATGTTATTATTTAATCTTCTCAACCGTGCTGCAAGATAGGTAGCATTATGCCCATTTTAAAGATGAGGACACTGAAGCCCAGGACATTAGAGAATGAAATCAAGTCCTGCAACTGCTCGGGTACGCACATCTGTCCCCTGCGCCACAAAAGCACATTTTTAGCCACGCCTGTATTGCTCTCTTAGCACGCCTGTCTTTCTTCCCAGATCCTGTATCAATTGATAATTCCCTACAGCTTATCTTAATGCTTCCAAAGCATCTCCCTTGACAGTTGCAACCTGTTCCCTGAGTTCCTTTATGAGCTGACAGCCGATATATGTAAGTAGGGATTGGGCAGGTGCTGAACGCGTTTATGTGTAAAAAGTGCTTTTGAAACATCAAGGTCGAAACAACATATTAGGTTGGAATATAGAATGCCGCATAGTTGATTTTGTTTGGTTAGGGGAACTGAGAAGTGAACTTGGTCTGGTTTGGGGCCACACCTGGCCTGATTATCCTCCCAGCCCGGGCACCAGTCCGCGGGCAAGCTGCGACGCCTTTGTGTCTCCTCCTCTGTGTACAGATGTGGGTTTCCATCCCCACTGGCCTCACTTCTTGCCTCCAACAGGGGGAGCAGAGGAAAGGCTGGGGTTGTAGAAGCCTGAGGAGGGCATCTCCTGCCCTCCTTCCAAAGCTATTCGTTGAGAGAAAGGAAGTGGTGGCATGTCATTAATAAAAGAGACTTCTAAATGTATCGATGCCTTAGTCACGGCCATCAATTGACCAACCCATTTCTTTAGTGGGCACTAGCTATCCAGTTGCCTGTATATTGGTTTTCTATCACTGCTGTAACAAATTACCACACATTTAGTGCCTTAAAACAACAGAAATCTGTTTTCTTACGGCCCTGGAGGTCTGAAGCCTGAAATGGGTTTAAAACCAAGGGGATCAGCAGAGCTGCATTCCTTCCGGAGGCTCCAGGGGAAAGTCCGTTCCTCGATTTTCCAGCTTCTAGAGGCCACCAGCATTCCTTGGCTCATGGCCTCCACATCACTCGAAGGTCTGCTTCCATCAACCCATGCCTCCTCCTTTCGCTTAGGAGGACCCTTGGGATTACATCGGACCCACCAGAATAATCCAAGGAAATCTTCCCATCCCGACATCCTTAATCACATCTACAAAGTCCCATTTGCCACGTATCGTCACATCTTCACAAGTTTGGAGAATTGGAACATGGACACCTTTGGGAGGCCATTATTCTGACTCCCACACCTTTTAAAATATTTCTCTAGAACTCCGTGGTATTTACTTACTCCATGCTCTTATAGGTAATGGGGAGCCACAGAAGGATTTCAAGTGGCGAGGAGAAATAACCAGGTTTTCATGGTAGAAGGCTTACAGGAAGAACCCTATAGAAACGGAGGCCCAATTAGGACACCCACTGGGATGTAGGAGAGAGGAGTTGAGAACATGCCTTGTGGTGGGGTCTGAGAGGAGGGGACAACGTCGGCGTTTGAGAGGTATTAGAAAGGGTGCATTGACAGGAAAGAGGCCGTGGTGTGGATGACTTGGATGGATGACAGGCCAGGGAGGGAGAGAGGGTAGGTGACTCTGGGAAGTGTGCCCACTGCGCTAGGAGCTGCGGATTCAGTGGTGGCCAGAAACACGTCTTTGCTCCTGTAGTTCAAAACCCATCTGTGCAGACTGATAGTAACAACAAATGAGTCTTATTTATGGACTGCTTTATCTTCTTCCAAGCACATTATATTTCCTCTTCACGCCAACCCTCTCAGGTAGATACTGGTAGCATTATCATCCCATTGTTCAGATGAAGAAATGAGGCAAAGAGAGGTTATTTGAGCAGTTTGCGAGGGGAACGAAAGGGTTTGAAGCCTAGTAGGCTGGCTCCAGGGTCCATGGTTTTAATTCTTATACTCCACTGCCTCGCTTAACAACTAATTATAATTGTATGGGATATTTAGTATGGGAGCTATCTACATTTCAAGATGCGCTGTGAAGTTTTCTGAGGCAAATTCCTAAAGATTCTGGCCATCAGCAGCATGTCATTCATGATAAAATAAAACATTTGTTTGGAGCACTGGACTAGGCATAAGGGTGAAATGAAAAAAATATCATATTCCCCTGCTCTCTAAGAATTTATATCCACACGCAGAAACCCATATTGCAGCCATAAAAAAGAGACGGTCAGAAGTGAAATGGTTCCAAGGCCCTCTGGATAAATCCGACGTGAGGATACAGTCCTTTTCTAAAAGGAGTGGGAAAGAGCAAGGCAGTGAGAAGGCCCAGATGACCAGATGCAGGGGCATTACAAGCCTTCATCAAAGGACTCAGTGTGCTGTGTACTTTCCATACACTCTCCCATTTAATCCTATGCCAATGCTAGAAAACTCCCTGTCTTACAGATGGAGGAATCGAAGCAGGAGAGAGGTTAAGTTAAGGAACCTGCCTGAGGTTACAACGTAATGATTGATGGAGTGAAATTTCAGGCCCCGCCTCTCCTCACTCTGCTACGTGTGTGTTTCAAGGATGTAGGTTCAGTGTACCAGGCAGAACCACCTTGAAATAAAATTGTAAAGTGCCTCAGGAATCCTAAAATGATGTTTACACTTTTTAAGGTTCTGGTATTTTGATCTGGTTGCTCTTTGGGATCATTATTGTTGCCTGGGCTGCTGGGTGGAGCTGGTCTGTGTGCGTGCCTGAGGATTGCACTATCGCTCAGCTGTAGGTGGTCTTTAAAAGAAAAATCAGGGGCGCCTGGGTGGCTCATTCGGTTAAGAGTCTACCTTCGGCTCAGGTCATGGTCCTGGGGTCCTGGGGTTGAACCCCACGTCCGGCTTCCTGCTCCTCGGGGAATCTGCTTCTCCCTCTGCCTGTTGCCCCCCGCCCTGCCTGTGTTCTCTCTCTCTCTCTCTCTCTCTCTCTCTCTCTCTCAAATAAATTAATTAGAAAGAAAAATCATCCTTACCGAGAAAGATATATGTACACTTCTTTTTTACGTTCTTTTTATCTTCTTTAAACTGTTCTATAGCCTTTGTAGAAGTTATAATGTGAAATTATAGAACATGTGCATGTGGGCTCTCTATACTTTGTATCTATAGATATATATATAGTAATCATTAGGTGACAAATACCAAAAGATATTATTGATAGGAATGTGCTTTTTTTGTTCTTTTATAGCTAGATAACTCAGAAGATCTGAAAACTTGCCCCTTAAATTTGCTTCTTAATCTATGTAACAGAACAATTCAGATCCTCTTAACCTTTTCTACCAGACATTTATTTTAACAAACAATTACTCGGTATCTACTGTGTGTTGGGCATACATTTGATTTCATGGGTCCCTTCCAGTTCTTGTTAGGAAGACTCCTCTTTACAAGAGGAGAGTCTCAGAGAATGGCCCAGCCAGACTTGAACTCCTGGAGGCTTCGGCCCTTTAGCCTGGAAGACTTGCTCGCATGCCACTCAACCCACTTAGCTAGGATGGATGCTCGGAGCCACTGGAGATGATATTTTTCCACTTGAGCAGCAAATTAGGAGAGTTTGCTTATATCCCCATGACCGAAGGTAGGCACATTTTGGAACCAATATTCCTATTTATCAAGATAATCTGCAGCTTGCTTTAATGAGGGGGAATTTCAAAACCCATTTGTTGAAAGATAACTCTGTGCAATTGTATAATTTGCCTCAAAGTGAGAATTCCAGAAAATGTGAGATTTCCCCAATAGCTTGCTAGCCAATAGCTGGGAGATTTACATTCAAGATGACATCTGTTCAGGCTTACGCTCTGCTTTTGCATATGTGTTGGCAAAACACTTTCAGTGAACCTTCCCCACATTCTAACCCCACATCGACTTCTCCCAAAACTCATGACAAGAAAGGGACAGAGCTAGAATTATCATCCCAGAGTTTCTGACCCTGGGTTCAATGCTTAGAGTAGGTCATGATTAGTTTTAATAGTAAATAATATATAATTGCTGACAGGTGCCTTTGGGCATTGGGAAATAGCATTTAAAATAATGTTTTCCATGATATATTGCCTACAGGAGGATGTCATCATGCGAGCTTAATAGGAAGGCTTAAAGGTGAGAGCTCAGTATCACATGGAAAGGGAACATTTGTTCAGATTTTCTCCTCCACTGTCAGGGAATCAGACATCATCTAGCATGTCGTATATATATATATATATATATAAATATGTATATATTTATATATATATAAAAGAATTTTTTTTAAGATTTTATTTGAGAGAGAGCGTGAGCGTGCAAAAGTGAGCCGGGGGCGGAGGCGGTGGCAGAAAGGAGGAAGGCAGAGGGAGAAGCAGACTCCCAGCTGAGCAAGTACCCTGACGTGGGGCTCGATCCCAGGACTCCGAGATCATGACCTAAGCTGAAGACAGTTATCAATATGCCAATAAGATCTGCAAAGACACATAGCCTGAGCTCTCAATTAAAAATTATCTAATTCAGTGAATTTCCATTGCAAAGTTTAGATACCCTCGGGTCGCGGTAATGGCAAACTACTCTTCCTTATGGTTCTGCATGGCAAGGAGAAGTTCACGCCTCATTTTCTCTAATTTAAAGTAAGGTGATCAACAAATTTTCATATACACGTGTAACTTCAAAATACAGAGAAGCTTGAAGCTACTGCAAACACAAGTTTACTTACTGAATTGTATTTGATAACACCTATCCTCTTGCCACATAACAGCAAGAGCAAACATTCAAAAACTTCTCATACATCCAAGGAAATCCTCCATCTTTGTTAATTATGTGGAATTTCTCTCATTTGTAATGCACCGTATAGGCTCCGGAAAAGTGTGGGAAATTGGCACGTAATTGGGACATAATAGGCACTTAAGCCTTATATTTTCATAACAAAACTGTCCTAAATTAAAATAAAAATGATATGCAAATGAGATTTCTTTAGCTAAATGTGGGCACAAGGGCTGTAAAGATATCAGTATATATTAGAATAACATGAATAATTTATTTGATGATGTAAAACCTAATAAAGATTTAATGATCACCCATATGCCTTTAAATTTATATGAGATATACCAATGTGGTGGGCAAATACAGGCAGCTATTACAACTCTGTCCAGAACTCTGTAACTCTTCCTATGTTCGTTACTTTTTAGAAAGGGTCACAGAACAATGCGATAAATGGTTGCAAAGAAGTTTCTGTCCCAAGATACCCATTCAGTGAATTCTAGAGCTCAAGCTGCTTTTCTCTAAAACCATGAAATACGCTCTCTTGCTGCAGAATTGGACTAACCATTTTCTGATATATAAATTTAATGATTTCAATGTCAGAATAATTTTGGTGAAGAAAAACCATTTTAGGGGCATAATTTCCTACAAAGATTGTTGGCCTGTTGCTTTGAATTCCATTTGAATGCATACTACGAGACGGGGTAGCTGCGCTAAATCCATAGCATCTGGGTTATTCTTCGTGGATGAGTTCCAGTGCTTTTGGTGATAGAACTAAAAGCTCACAAGATGCTGTGTATCAGCAATGAAACAATTAGTCTTTGAGAAGCTTTGGGGAAATTACTCAAGCAGCGAATTAATCCTTGTGATTCTGGTCTCTCTTCCCCAATGCTAGATCTCTGAAGGGACACCCCCCACCCAGCCCAGTTCATGGGTCTCCTCTCAAAGGTGTAAAATTTCATAAACCTTTGGTAAAACATTATGAATTTGCTTTCTGTGCGATACAACTGGTATTTTTTCCAGACCTGTATTTCCATAATTAAACATCCTAAAATACAAATCCCATTATTATTTGTTATGTCTAGTCAGTAATTAGACCTCAGCTGGTAGGGCAATTTCAGAACAGAGTTTACCAATTTACATACTAATCCAGCAGAGTCTGGTGGGACATGATTAGCATAGATTCAGTCAACATCTTAATTAGCCCTAATCCCAGCATGCACTGGAGGTGCCTTACCCCACCCCCACCCCTGTGAGTCTGGTTTAGCTGACTTTTTCTCTTCAAGAAATCCCCACCCTTCAAAAGATATTTCCCAGTGTCCTTTTTCACTGATGAAATGGCTATGTCTCAAAGTGGTCTGCCAGGCAAGACATTTTGTGGCTTGAAATGTGACTAGACCTGTGAGAGATCTGGCCAGGCAAGTGATGAATGCTTGAGTCGGAGGTAAAAACCAAAGTACCAGAGTGTGTTGTGGAATGTTAGAATATACCCACTCTTCCTTCCCATCCTTCCCCCAACTCCGGGTAGCAAGGCCTGTAAGCCATCCCAAACATAGGAGAATCTTACCAATTTTCTAAGACACTAGAGAAGGATATTCCTTATTCCCACCCACGGTCAGAAGCCCATTTCACTGTTTACCATCTCTTGTGTCAGGAAACCCCTTATACTTAACTGAGACCCCCCATGTTGCGCATCTAAGCCCCTTGCCTCTCTGTCCATCCATAGTGGAAATGGGAGAACAGGCAGTCCACTCACCTCTGAAAAGCTCCTCGTGTCGCTGAGGACCATGATGAAATGATCTCCCGAATCTTCTCTTCTTCAGGTTGAATTTTTCCAGCTCCCTGACTCTCCTCTCAGGTCCCTTTCTTCAACCCTTTGATCTTCCTTGTGGCTTTTCTGTGAACTCTTTCCAAGCTCCCCACATCCGTCTTTAATCTCGGAGCTCGGGACTGGGCAGAGAACCTTTGAAATAGCCTGAATGGCCCGATATCCTCAGGAGCTGCATCTAACCCTTTTGTGTGCCTCCGTATTCAACTCACTTTGAGAATCAGTGCTTGCTCTTAGTTAGCTGACTGGCTTTCTTTATTCCCTTCCTATTTGAAAAAAGAATTTGATTTTCTATTTGTGTGCTATTCTGTAACCGGACAGGGATTGCTTCTATTTGCTTGGGAATATTCTATTGCAGTTTGTCAAGGTTACTTTGTGCTTCAGTGTCAGTTGGCGAATCTATAAGCCACTGGTAACTCCTGCCGAGGTTTGAAGTCGTCTGCAAACTCAATGTGGGGCATTACCAGTGAATTACTGCACAAACCAAGGACATGAGGCCCTCGGTGGGTACTGGGGTGAACCCAGGAGAGCATCATTTGCTAACACCTTCAGCCCGAGGATGCATCTCTCTTCTCTGCCACCCTTCCCCACTTTTGACCTTTGTCTTGTGACAGACTCTTTCCCTGTTTCACTCTCTTGTTTTCTCTTTACTCATTCCTTCTTCCTTTTCATCTCTTCCGTGTTCACTCAACACCTCCCTACTCGAAGTTGTTCCCCAGCCAAAACTTTGTCCGGTTATTGCGGTTGGGAGTGACACGGGGGAGATGATGGAAAGAGAGAAACATCTGGCACAGTTCTCCCTTCTAGCTTTGTACTGGCTTAGCTGAAATCAGGCCACATAGGTCACAGATCAGAACTAGTCAAAAGCACCAAGTGATGGATACTATAAGAGTCAAGGCGAAGAAGAAGTGCCCACCTCAGGCCCAGCTGCCTAGCGGTGCCAGCCCCGGAAACATGTACCTTTCTGGCCACACAGAAAGAGCTAGTCAGAGTGTTGCTAGTTTTGTGCATAAAAGAACCAGTCTAACTCACGTTGACTATTACTCGATTTGTCAGCGGCCAAGCCCATGTTTCAAATTCCAGAAGGTGTCCCAGCTTGCCTTGAAAGCCAGGGTGTTAATCCCTGTCTAGAAATTTAAGAATCCTTGAGATTATAAAAGGTTTATTCATACATCTTTGGAGATTTTTTTAAATAGCTGTATGTCTGTGGGCAAGAAGCAGGTGTGAGGGCTTTTGCATGGATGTCTTTATAGTCAAGACTCTTACTGTTGAAAACTATAAAGCTGTAAAAACCAGTTCACATATCCCCTGCTTCTTCAGGGGTTACTGATGGTAGAGAAAATGCCTACTTTGGGGGTTTCTGTTTGATTGGTTGGTTGATTTGGTTTGTTTTTTTATTTTTGGCCGATTGAATTTTGTGTGTATGTGCATTTGTCGCAACCTGAAACTTTAAATTTCCTCGCCAAAAGGTAGTTCACACTCTAGGTGTAGAATTGATAAATACATCCTTAATTATTTCCTTATTTTCCTTTTTTAAAAGATTTTATTTATTTATTTTAGAGAGAGTGTGCATGAGTAGGGGGAGGGGCAGAGGGAGAGGAAGAGAGAGAATCCCAGGCAGACTCTGCGCTAAGTGCAGAGCCTGAGTCGGGGCTCTATCTCACAACCCTGAGATCACGACCTGAGCCAAAACCAAGAGTCCGACGCTCAATCGACTGAGCCACCCAGGCGCACCCCTCCCCCCCTTTTTAAGTAGGCTCCACACCCAACGCGGGGCTTGAACTCACGACCCTGAGATCAAGAGTCCCATGTTCTACCACCCCCCCTTGTTTTCCATTTTAATTCCTGACCACTTTTCTGAAATCATATACACTCCTACCTTACCACTGGCCAGACCCAGAAGTGTGTTAAGAGAAGGGACTGTGGAGTTTACTAATTACAGCAGATGACGGGAGTCATCAGAGTGACTTCGTCAGTTTGGATTAAGAAAAGGAATTTTTGGTGGGATGTGAAAAGGTGCAGCCGCTTCGAAAACAGTCTGGCAGCTCTTCAAAAAGTTAAACATAAAGTTACTCTATGACCCAGCAATTCCACTTCTAGGTATATACCCAAGAGAAAGGAAAATATATGTCCATATAAAAACTTGTACATGAATGCTTGTAACAGCATTATGCATAGTAGCCAAAAAGTGGAAACAACCCAAATGTCCATCAACTGATGAATGGGTAAATGAAATGTAGTATATCCGTACAATGGAATCTTATTCAGCAATACAAAGGAATGAGCTACTGATATGGGGCGCCTGGGTGGCTCAGTCATTAAGTCGGCTCAGGTCATGGTCCCGGGGTCCCGGGATCGAGCCCCGCATCGGGCTCCCTGCTCGGCGGGAAGCCTGCTTCTGCCTCTCCCAGTCCCCCTGCTTCTGTTCCCTCTCTCGCTGTGTCTCTCTCTGTCAAATAAATAAAATCTTTAAAAAAAAAAATGAGATACTGATAGATGCCATATCACACCAAGTAAAAGAAGCCAGTCACACAGGATCACATCTCGTATGAAATGTCCAGAATAGGTAAATCCATAGAGACAGAAGATAGATGAGTGGTTGTCGGGGGCTGGGAGGAGAGGGTAGGAGGAATAGGGAGTGACTGTTAATGGATACAAGGTTTTCTTTTAATGGGAGATGAGCCTCTTCTAAAACTAGATTGTGGTGATAACTCTGAATATACAAATAAAACGCTGGCTTGTACATATGAAACGAGTGAATCATCCGATAGGAAAATTATATGTCAATGAAGCTATTACTGAAGAAAAGAAAATGGATTTATATGCAGAAGCCAGTGTTCTAGGTCATTCACCAAATGCTTTTATTTGTTAGGGTTTAAAAAGAGATAGCTAACTCCTGGTATCATTTTAATTAAACATTTTCTCCAAATGGCACTATTGGAGATTTCAGCCAAGCCAACTTAAGTACAATTGTGGCTGTAGAGAAGGCGACTCAGAATGAAGTACCGTGAGCAAGGATGTGAAATCTGGTTTTTAATCCTCACCCTCACCCTGAGCATGCCTTACGAACATAAGCCAAAGGCGGGACCTCTTTGGAAGTTAGCCATCCATTTTCTCAGTGAGAATAATGGCAATAACCTCTAGCAACCTCCCGGAATTATATCGGGATCAAATTAGATGTGTGCTATCATCATCCTTTAAAGAGAGCCGTGGAGATGCAAAGACATTATTACATAGCCAGCAGTATTTATTATAAATATCAAATATTATGTATGTTTAATGTTAAGATTTAGGTGATTCCTATGGTCTTCTTGATCGTGACATTGAATAATTACCCACTTCCCCCCACCCCACCCTGTATGAAATATGAACAGACATTTAGATTACATTTAGACATGTACACTAGATATAATCTTGGTTTGTGCTATGTTTATAGTCCTTGTGTTAATCTCCGAACTTCACGCATGAAGGGGAGCAATGCAAAATTACGATTTTAATGAGGTTTTTAAAAAGAGAACGAGACAGTTGAAGTAAGATCCAATGATGCACCCAGGTCTGTGGGAACTGTAAATACTGTTTTTGAAGTGTATCTATTTATTTAGTTTTAAGTAATCTCTACACCCAACGTGGGGCTCGAACTTGCGACCCCAAGATCAAGAGTCACATACTCTTCCCATTGAGCCAGCCAGGCACCCCCGTAAATACTGTTTTAATATCTACTGGATGAGCATCTGAAGCAGTAAAAGGAAATAGATCTCTCCTTTATAATCATTTACAGAATGCTTTTCTGAATGAATTGAAAATGTGGGGTAAGTAGAATTTTCGTGGAGAAAGTTAACTCATTGTCCAAAACCCCTTTGACTCCAGGCTCCGGCACAAGTGCTGGGAAGACTATGGCATATGGCTCTGTCATTGTAACTATCGAGGCTTCCCTGAGACAACACATTCCTCGACAAGTACCCGGTTGGAGAAATACATTTTCATTCTGCATCAGAGATAGATTTTTTTTTTTTTTTTGCTCTCATTTTTCGTTGTTGAAATAGTTTAAGAAACACAACAGGCTGGGGGCACCTGGGTAGCTCAGTCATTGAGCGTCTACCTTCGGCTCAGGTCATGGTCCCGGGGTCCTGGGATCGAGCCCCGCATCGGGCCTCCCTGCTCCATGGGAAGCCTGCTTCTCCCTCTCCCACTCCCCCTGCTTGTGTTCCCTCTCTCGCTGTGCCTCTCTCTGTCAAATAAATAAATAAAATCTTTAAAAAAAAAGAAAAAGAAAAAGAAAAACACAACAGGCTGCAAAGAGAGTATAGGGTCCCTGTGTTCCCTTCATGCAGCTTCCCCCAGTGATAACATCTTTCCTTCCTCAGTGCAGACAGTGTCAAAACCTGGAAATTGGGATTTATGCAGCACTATTAAAAATCGATTTTCATAGTGGTGAAATTTCTCACAGAAATTGGGCTACAAATTATCACAGCTTTTCAAATTTCAAGTGTCACAATTGAAACTGTTTCCATTGGATCAAGCTTTTATTATTAAAGGGTGTCATTTGATTCCGCATGTAAACAAATGTTGCCTTAAGTGTTGGGGTTTTTTTTTTTAATTACAAGTGTTGAAACCCAGATAATAGCGCATTTTAGCTTACATTTGTTTCTGAAAATACTAATAAGCTCCAATTCTGAATATATTACTATTTTTTGACTCCGCATTGCTTTTCAACAACACTTAGATCATTAAATTAAATCCTCATTGTTTCCTCAGAGGTGGCAGGCATTATTAAAATGTATTCTGCATATTTTGTTTCTGTAATGACATGTAATCAGTGCGAATTGATACTGTAGTAAAATACTTAATTAAAACCACATATTTGAGATATAAGTGGGAAACAAAAGACGAACTCTCCTACCATGCCTTCTAAATGACAGCATCTGATGGAAAGTTGAAATATTAGACAAGACCAGCAGCCTGGTCAGGCAAAAACGTGTTCCTAGGTAGAAAAATGCAAAATGTCTATAGAAATATCCCGGCCTTACAACCAAAGCAAGGGCTTCATCATTGTGTATTCTTTTTCCCCTGCAGAATCAATTCTGAAAGATGTGGAGATCTCACAGATGTCTCCAAGGACCAGTCTGTAGCACCCAGGGAGGGAGGCTTTCTGAGAGAAATGCCTTCCCATGCTGTGTAAATGGCATGTGTCAAGGGGGAAAGACCCCAGTGCTGTCGTGATTGAGTGGGGGGGGGCTGCCGTGGGGCCTTTCCTTTGTATCCCGATCATTTACATGACTTAAACACAACAATGTGCTCCATGGTCAATAAAACAAGACGCTTTGCCATAGCAACGGTTTCAGAATGTGGCCCAGCTTCGGTGCTGTCTCCGAGACAGAGAAAAGTACCATAAAGAAACACTCCGTATGAATATGTTCAGAGATTTCTTTATCCCACTGGTACTTGTTTCAGATTCCACGGGGTTTGGGTTTTATTTACGCAGCCCATCTTTCCTTCGCTCTGTGAGAATGAGCTTTGTGTAGAAGTTGTGGACATGACTGAGGGGTCAGAGGGTGGGAATACATACTTGGCTGTAATGGAAATGGAATTCTTGAGTACATTCACAGCAAACTATTAACACCATCCATGAAACCATGTAAAACTCAGGAATGTAATGTACATCTCTAAGTCATTGTTGATTTCCTTGAAGGTATGTCATAAATGGCCCTGTGAGTGTTTGCACTTTTCACTTCGATCACATATCAACATGTGCATATAATACAACCCACTTCAAAAAATCATAAGGAAATGAACTCCACTCTCGATGCTGTTGTCCAAGAGACACAGCACATATGCGATCAAAGCTGTAATTAAGCTCCAGTGTTTTCCTCTTCTTTCAAGGTCATTTCCTGGCATGATAAGATTTTCCTAAGAAAGCCCCCCTTCCTCCTCCTCCTCCTCCTCCTCCTCCTCCTCCTCCTCCTTCTTCTTCTTCTTCTTTTTTCCTTAGCAATTGTACTTTCTACAAGTTTGAATCTAACGCCGTTGTTCTGGTAAAATTTTCACTGAGGAAGGCAAATCAGAGAGGAAAGCTAGGTAAAGAATTTTAATGATTAGTGATAACAGTTGGATATATTTTTGCTGTGCAAGATGCAGTGGGTTTTACCTTTAGGACATAATTAGAGAACTTTATCATTGGTTGGCTCAGTGAGTAGGAAATTCTTTACCTGGAGACATTTGTGCTTCTTCTGAGAGATATGCCTTCTGTGACATATGTGCTTTGTCCCTTGTCCTCAGCTGTGTTCCCCTTCGTTGGTTTCTGGGAAGTAGCCATCCCTTAACACTGGAGCTACTTAGAGTGATAGATGAGACTTTGGATCCATGCACCTGACTCCATAGTAATCTATAAATTAGTTATGAGCTGGTAATAAAAAAATCCTAAATGTCCCTGCTTCTCGGGGAGCCACAGACCCCAGGGATCGCCAAGCAATGAAAGATCAAACTGGACTCACCAGTGAAAACACAATTAATTATTTACACACGTCAGCATTTGACATCGGTATAATTTGAATCGGGAGATGCTTTGTTTGCTACATCGCTACATTGATTTGTGCTCTGCATGCTGGAGGTTTGGCCACACTCTTGTTCACGGCTAAAGGGAGATGAATGAACAGTGGGTAATAAAAGGTGAGCTTCGAGTGTCAGATTTTATGCACATGTACACGGCAGAAAGAAAGTTGGATGTTACAGTGGTATTTTAAGGCATTTTGGAAACACGAAGATTGTGCGTGGGTGCAGAGTGGTAAGGGACGGGGCGGGGTGGAGAAGCAGTTATAAGCCTCTTATCTCAGGCCGGTGAAGGCAAATTCATTTAACCAGAACTGGGGAGAAGTCTCAAGGGACAAGGCCTTCCACGTAAAATCCCACTGGAGAAACTTCAGTGACTCCAGAGAGGAGTGGCTCTAACTGATGTCTCTTGGTGACTCTGCCATCCTCTAAAATGATTTCTCGAGCATAAACCGACCGGTGAGTTTCAGCACAGAAACTCCTGGCTCTGTATCACGAGCATTTTACCCATTAATGCCATTGGGAGGGTAGGGGTGCCTCTAATATTTAGCCTCTTCAAGAGGCTGAGCAGGTCTGATTCTTTCTGTGAAGCCAGGGAAAGAGAAATCGTAATCTTCATTTTGTAAGTTCTCTACATTTCGAGGCTTTTTACAGCCTAAGAGCTGCCATTTGAATGTCGTGGATTTGGTGGGCCGGTGCTGAACAAATTCGGGGAAATTTCATTAAGCCGAGCCAAGGCTAATTCTGAAGCAGTTCTAATATGTTTCCTAATAAGTAGAGGGACTTGATTCCCTATCCTCCCTTTCATGCTTGAAGAATCTCAGAATCTTTGACAAAGCAAGGCCCGCAGTTCTGGCTGCAAGCAAAGGGAGCCCTCTTCAGATGGGCAGCGTTGCCTCCCAGATGCCAAAATCACTTTCTTTCCTTAGAACTATTCAGAACTATTAAGAACTTTTCCACTCTTCGTTAGAAGAATAGGTCATAGATTTATGCGGAGGCCTCTCCCCAGTCAGTTCAGACACCTTGATTGCTCACTGTCCCCAAAAGCTGACGAGTAGACGTGTTCAATATTTAATTCATACGTACAAGTAAAGACTCATAATTTTCTGGACCACACAGAATCCTTGTACAAGTTTTGGATGTAATCTCTGCTTTTGTACTAATTCCAAAAGTCAATGAAGTCTGAAGGCATTTGGCAATAGAACTAACCAATTTCAACTCTGTGCTTTAGTCTACGATTAAAGTCAATGTTTCATAAATATTTGAACATGGTTATTGGAACACACTGGTTATCTTTTTAAGTTGTACTTTGCTATTAGACAAAGAACCATATCAGAGTATCACTCTCCCATAAAAGTCTGTAAAGTAATGCTTAAATAGCTTGACATGAAAAGAAATTAAATTCCCCAAGTTCACTGTTCTATGGACATTGGGCAAAGTGACTGTTGCCCGTGTTATAGATGAATCGAGTTATAACCCCGAATTCCCCTTATATTCATCCTTGGTTCAGTTACTCTGCTATCAGGAAAATCACCCAGGCTCTTGGATCGAGGGCAGATGGGGCCCTCTGGCAACTATCATCCTCTTTACCCTCCAAGTGGCTGGTTCTCTTCCTTATCACATTGTCATGCTCTTTTCCCCCTGAATTGTTGCCATCACCTTCATAGATCCAGTTCCTTTCCTTCAAGGCATCTGATAGGTGGGTTGTTGTCGTTGTTTGGGTTCTCCTGGATATAGATATTTTTTTAATGATTTTATTTATTTATCTGACAGAGAGAGACACAGCGAGAGAGGGAACACAAGCAGGGGGAGCGGGAGAGGGAGAAGCAGGCTTCCCTGCCGAGCAGGGAGCCCGATGCGGGGCTGGATCCCAGGGCCCTGGGATCATGACCCGAGCCGAAGGCAGACGCCCAGTGACTGAGCCACCCACGCGGCCTGTAGATCTTGAAACAAAATATCAAGTGCAAGTCATTTATTTGGAGGGGAAAGACAGGGGAGGCAAGGAAACCAATAAAGAATGTGCTTTTGAGTAAGTTCTCACTATGCACAACTGGAGCTTAATCCTACTGGGGGAACCCTAGGAGCCAGTGTAAAACATACTCCTCAGAGGTATCCCTGTGATGTCAAGTGAAGAGGGAGTTGGGGAATTTACATAGCGACTCTTGTCAGTCTCCGGATGAGGACTGCCCCAGGTCAGAAGTGGGACACTTTAATTCTCCCGCACCCCTTGCCTGCCAGAGCAAGCAAAACGTGGCTCCAACGCCAGAGAAGTTTCCCTGGCAAAAAGACATAGAGGCTGGTAATTGTACATCAGGCTACCGGGCAGAGAAATGGAAAGGCTTAAGGGAATATGAGTAGAACATTGGCCTCTCTGGTTTATACTCTGGGGAACCAGCTTCACTGTTTACCAACCCCAGAGGCAGCACACACACTCCACAAGTCCCTGTGGTAACCTTGTCAATATTCTTCCAGGAGGAAGAGACATCATTTCTTCATGACTTGCCTTAAAAAATATTACCATCTACTTCTACTGTATATACTCTGTCATTTGGATATGAGAGCTCCTAGAGATTCGCCTAACTTCCCAGGCCCAGCTCTATCTTGGACAGAGGATAAAGCAGAAGAATAAGAGTGTGGGAATCTGGGCCCGATGGGGCAAATACCCAGGGAGGGAGCTGGCTGTCAACATCTAATAGGTGGATAGCTCTCCCATTTGCAAGAGAAAGTCTGCACAGAGAAGTGAAGAATTCTTTCTACACATGGATTTCCACAGATGGATACCATGCAAAGCATGCTATTTCATGGCCCTTACCTTAAGATAGTCCAGGGTCGGGGCACCTGGGTGGTACAGTCGGTTAAGTGTCTCACTCTTGCTTTCAGCTCGGGTCTCGATCCTCAGGGTCATGAGATGGAGCCCAGTGTTGGCTCTGCGCTCAGCACAGACCCTGCTTAAGATTCTCTCTCCCCCTGCCCCTCCCACTGCCCCTGCCCCCCCGCCCCCCGCCAGTGCTTGCACACGCGCGCTCTCTCTCAAAATAAATAAATTAATTAAAAAAGAAAGGTAGTCCAGGGTCTAAATTGGTTACTTATACATCGGCCATATGTAAAAAAATGGTTTGGAAAATATTATTTCAATCTTCCCAACAACTTGTGATAGATGTGTTATTATTATTATTATTTTGTGGAGGACAAAATTCAGGCTCAGATTGCTCCATAACATGGAACAAGGTTTTGATCCAAGCCAACTGGACTCTCAAAATCAAGGTTCTGGGGCACCTGGGTGGCTCAGTTTGTTGAGCCTCTGACTTCTCGGCTGAGGATACTTTTTCTCTTCTCCAACCTTGTGTATAAAACATGCTCTCCATAAATATTCATTGTCTGACCATAGAAATAATGCGTAGACCCTTTTAACACTTCAGTAAGGAGTTAATTGAAGTTAAAGAACCATTCTATTAAAAGATTGCTAGAATTTTCTGTTATTCAAGTGGAATGCTTGGCAGGAACAAGTTACACAACATAAATTTTTTGGAAATTTTCTTTTGCATGCCTATGAAGCAAAACCTTAAAAAGTATGGCTGGGAAATATTTTCTTTTTCAACAATGACAAAATGTTTTGGCAAAAGGTCATAAAGCTTATCGTCTTTTTTTTTTTTTTTTTTTTTTTTTACCTCCATCAACCAAGTAATTAAATTTTGTTATGTTTTCAAATTTGGGGGAATTTTCTGACAATTTCCTGTTACATATTTCAAGTTTTGGATTTTTCATTAGAAACACAATGCTTTCTAAATAAGTAAGAAAGAGAGAGAGGGAGGGAGGAAGAAAGGAAGGGAGAAAGGTAGGTTTTTATTTCTACCCTTTTTAAAGATTTTTTTTTAAGATTTTATTTTTAAGGAGTCTCTACACCCAACATGGGGCTTGAACTCACACCCTCAAGATCAAGAGTCACATGCCCCACCGACTAAGCCATCCAGGCACCCCGATTTCCTCCTTTTTGATCAATGATGTATAAGAAAGTTTAATGCAGGCACAAACCTTATCTCCAGTTGTTGAGAGCAAATATTTTCTGAGAAATGCGCGATGATGATTTTTGCACTAACACTGCCCAGTGCCAACAATACTGTTTTAGAGAGGACTTTGCTTTTTGCATGGGAGTTGATTTCTAAGTCAGATGGCAGGAATCAAAGACAAGACATGGGAATTACTGAACTGATCTTGCCTAAGTTTACTTCGAGTGTAAACTGGTTAGTGCCTTAATGAAGCTTACATTTTACTAATGTACACATTCGAAGGCTATTATGTAAGGCTAAGGGAACAGCGAATACTCTGACATACAAACTCACGGGCCAGCGGGGCTCAGGGGGTGATGTCTCTGTGGAAAGAGTGTATGAAGCCAGGGGGACTGGTGGGCCAGGGCTGAAGCAGGCAGTGGAGGGCCATGAAGCACTTGTGCCTCCCCCTACAGAACTTTATTGAGCACCAACACCATGACTAGCTCTATTCTGGACGCTGAGGCTACAGAGTCAATTCAACAAGTCCCTGTCCTCGTTTGGCTTCTAGTCTAATGTAAGGAGACACACAATAAAGCAGCAAGTATCCAAGATGTCAGATAGTGAGAGGTGCTACGAAGACAAATGGAACAGGGCACAGGAGTTAGGGAGCTCCAGAAAGAGAGAGGAGCGAGGAGGTTGTCTGTCGTAGAAAGTGTCCAAGAAGCCCTTTCGGAAAAGAGAATAGTTGAGCAGAGCTCTGAAGGAGGCAAGGGTGCAAATCATGCTCTTATCCTTGGGGGGACAACCCCAGGCAGAGAGAACAGGAAGTGCAAAGGCCCTGAGATGGAAGCATGTGGTATCTGTCATAGACCTACACGGGCTCAGAGTGGCTGGAGCAGCATGAATCAGGGGAGACTGGGAGAAGATGAGGTCTTTCATGGACTTTGGCTTTTACTCGGCGTGAGATGGGAGTTGCTGAAGAGTTTTGAGCAGAGGAGTTCAAAAGAATCACAGCTTTTCAGTAGGCTGGGGAGGGGGTGCAGGGTGATGCAGAGTGGAAGCCGGCACACCAGTTAGGAGGCCGCAGCAGGAATGTAATGAAAAGAGTGCGTGGCTTGGAGCAGAGCAATAGGACATGATGAGAGATCGTCAAATTCTGGGGGTGTGGTTTTTTTGTTTATTTTATTCAATTATTTTAAGTAATCTCTACACCCAACCTGGGGCTCGAACTCATGACCCTGAGATCAAGACTCGCCTCCTCTTCCAAGTGAGCCAGCCAGGAGCCCCTCCGGGTGTGTCTTGAAGGTGAGATCGACAGCATCTCCTGATGAATTGGGTGTTGGTCTGAGCATCTGGCTGTGTTTATGGCCAACTCTTAAATGCCCACTTGCTTTTAGGGATGGTTATAGATGCTTGAGAGGCCAGAGGTGGGACAGACAGGAGCCAAGTTGTTCCAATTAATCTAGTCACAGTATTCAAATCTAACAACATGAAATGAATAGAATATCAAGCCTTCCATCAGCAAACTAAGTGCAAAAAGAAAGAAACGTAGTTTAGCAGCCCTGGGTAAAACCAGTTAGAGGGAGTGAGTTTATCCTGAGTTAGCAGAACCTAATGTAATGTTAATTTGCAGTAATAAATTTACAGTATTTCAAGGTGGACTCACTATTGCAGTATCTCATTTAGTTTTCCTTCAAACTACAGAACAGCTGGAGCTAAGAAAAACAAAGATCACGGGGGGACATAAAAACGGATCATATGAGAACAAGTTAATTAGTTGGATGAATAGCCCAGAAGCGAATGAACCAAGAGGCATAATGGCTGTCTTGGAATATTTGTAGGGCTGTTGTGTGAAAGCAAAATTAAACTTGAGTCAGTCAATGTGATCCGGAGGTGAGCTGGCTCCTTTAGTCTGTAGAAGCTATTGCAAGAAACACTTTAGCTAAATGGAAGGACAGTTTTGCATAACAGACACTGCTAAGTGCTCTATAATACCTGTGGGCTCATCTCCATCCCTGGGACCCTGGCACGCTATTTGTGCTAGCCCCTTGTAAACGAGGTGTGGCCATGTGCCTATGTCAGGCCAACAAAACGTGGGTGGGGTTGATGTACGGTACTTCTAGTCCTGAACCTTAAAGCCTCCTTCAAGATCTTTCATCTACTCTCTACACCTTTGGCTGCTGTCCAGATGCAGAGGATCCAGGGGAGAACTCTGAGGACCTAGAAGGTGGTAGGTGGAAGGAGCCTGGGTGCATGAGAAGAGCCAATGGACAGCAACTCCGTGTTAGATTGTGATATGAACGTGAAATAAATTCTTAATGTGTCAAGCCATGGAGATTTGGGGACCTTTTGTTATAACAGCTAGGTTTACTTACCCTGACCGTATATCTTTTAACTTATAGAGCTCTCCAGCTGTAGAAGGGATTACAAGGAAGGGAATGAGTTTCCTATCCCTGAATGTGTTCAAGAACACCCACTTAGATATGAAACTCTTGAGGCAAAATCAAGCTAGAGATAAGTGACTTAGCCAAATAACTTGTACAGTGCATTTGAAAAATTTCCACTAAGGTCTCCCTATTAACAGAGAAGTATGACCTTTACCCCCAGGTGATAGGGTGTATAGGTGCCAGTGAAACTTCTTTGAAGTCTTTTGTTTTCATAATCTTATCTGAAACATGAATGCAGTTTCTGTATTCTTCTCTACGACCTATCAGTTCATTTTAGTATGTATTTAAGTTATAAAGTGTAGACTATTACTGAAGGGGACTATTTCTTTTAAATCTTCCGGTGAGGTGGACCCATTAGGATTAAGTGCTCAAAAATTAATATTTTCAAAGTCAAGATGTATCAAAATCAGTAAATTCATATTTAAGCCCTGTTTCAAGTGAAATACAAAATCAAAATTCAAAATTCGTTTTTCATGATTTTAAAATAATTTCCTATATTAAGTCAATAGTATTGTACATTGCATGGTTCACATTAAAAAAATTACCATGCCAGCAGGGTTCTTTGGAAAACACTGGAGACTTCTTTATCTTTTAGGTAACTTATATAGAAATTATTTCCATGACTTTTTTACTTAGATGAATAAAAATTGTAGGTGTTGTTGTGCCTGCTTAAAAAAGAAGTTGCTGTAAACATGATAGGACTCATAGAGCAAAAACTGTGTTGACATTAGCAGATACACGCTTTTTACCTACTCCCATCTCATCATGTGATCCAACCGGGAGAGGGGCGTTTCTCCTTTGGCATTTACCCCTAAACCTACATCTTCCTTTAAACCAGCCCAGGGGCACCTGGGTGGCTCAGTTGGTTGTGTCCAACTCCTGATTTCAGCTCGGCTCAGGTCATGATCTCGTGGTTGTGGGATCGAGCCCCTTGTCGGGCTCGGCGCTCAGCACGGAGCCCGCTTCAGTTTCTCCCCCCCCCCCCCCCCCGCTCAGCTTCTCTCCCTGCTCATGCTCTCTCTCAGTCTCTCTCTAAAATAAATAAATAAATAAAATCTTTTTTTAAAAAGTTGCAGGAGAAGATAAGATGTGTAGGCTGTACTTGAGAAAAGAAAAAAAAAATGGATGCACCTAAGGATATCACTTTCTTTACAGGCATTCTCTCTCGTAGATGTTTGGGTGAAAATAATACCTACTTAGAGGGGCAGATTTGTCCTCCAAGGAGTAGCTGCTTTGCTTCCCTGGGCAGAGTTTGTCCACGGATTTTGCAAACTTTATCTGATATTTTAAAGCAGATATTTTAATATTTATTTATTTTAATATAGCTTTTGAGCTAGCTTTCTTGATTATTAATTTCCCCTTCATTTTGTATTTATTTATTTTTTGAGAGAGAGAGAGAGACAGCGAGAGAGGGAACACAAGCAGGGGGAGTGGGAGAGGGAGAAGCAGGCTTCCCGCCGAGCAGGGAGCCCGATGCGGGGCTCGATCCCAGGACCCTGGGATCATGACCTGAGCCCAAGGCAGACGCTTAACGACTGAGCCACCCAGGCGCCCCTTCCCCTTCATTTTTAAATGGAAAGCAGGAAACGTGAGTGAAAGGTGATCATTGTAAATTTAAGTAAACATACTAAATATTTGAATAAAATAAAACTACTCAGTGTCCATCTAGTGGCCAATATGAAGACTTGGTCCTGAGCCTGGAAATGTAACAGTAATATGACACTGAGAGCCGGCAGGAAGATCACGTGGGCTATTAGAGCCAGGCCACCAGGGGATTGCATCACTTTTCCCACAGCCCAGAACTCAGTCACATGACCGAAACCTATTCACATGGGAAACTGGGAAATAATGGTCTTCCTGTGTGAGCAGGAAGAAAAAATGTAACAGGATTTGGTGGCCCTATGGCATTGTGTCTGCCCTACCAGCCTTCTCATATCTAATAAAACAGTCAGCAATAATTAGTGTGTGTTTACTAGGCACTTACCATCTCAATGAGGTAGACAGATACACTTTGGATTCTGTTTTGCAGATGAGAACATTGAAGGTCAGATCTGTTAAGGGGCTTTTGTCTCCCTGAATCACTCATCTGATCCTCTTGGTCTGAAATGAATTCGCTGTGTCACAATATTAAATTTGGCTTGTGGATGAGTTGGTAAACGTTTCAAAGTACCATAATTCAAATTTGTGGATTGCATGTTTTAACTGGCTACTTTTGGTGGCTTGACCAACACAGATTCCCCCCCCGCCTTTTTTTTAATTTCACACACACAAATTAAAACACAGTTAGTTCCAGCCTTGATTAATTCCTTGGCCTAACAGCGTCATCAGCAATCCTGGTGTGTGTTCAGGTCCTCACTCTGCCCTCCTGACCGAGTGGCTGGCAGATGGTTGCCCGAGCTCCAGGCATCACCTCCTCACTCCACACCCCCTACCCAAAGGCAGGAAGTGGAGTTCTTATTCACATACCCCCCCTTTTTTCCCTTCTAATCAGGTATTAAAACCTTTTTCTTAAGAACCCTTTTAGCAAAAAGAACCCTTCTAGCAGCCTTCCCTCACTATCTCATTGGTCAAAAGCGATTTGCATGCCCATGGCTAAGCCAACCCCTGACAAAGGTCATGGAATGACCCTGATTGGCTTTGACAATCCCAGTTCACCCCTTGGGGTTGAGGAGAGCACAGCTCCCTGGCCTGATAAAGCTTGGAGGAGGGTGCTGTTAGCAAAGATGAAGGGGCAGTGGCTACCAGAGCAGTCAACCAACAGTGTCTGTCAGAAACAGTCTCACCTCTTTTTTTTTTTTTTTAAGATTTTATGTACTTATTTGACAGAGAGAGAGACACAGCGAGAGAGGGAACACAAGCAGGGGGAGCGGGAGAGGGAGAAGCAGGCTTCCCGCGGAGCAGGGAGCCCGATGCGGGGCTGGATCCCAGGACCCTGGGATCATGACCTGAGCTGAAGGCAGACGCTTAACGACTGAGCCACCCAGGGGCCCCAACAGCCTCACCTCTTAATAAGTGTTAGAAATGAGCCATAAAACGAGAAACACTAGAGCAAGAGTTTAAATCAAAGGACTTTGGAAATTATTTAATTCAACCCTCACTTTACATATGGATAAACCGAGCCTCAAACAGGGAAATAAGGGTAGAGGTAGGACCAAAAGTGAATCTTCTGATGGCCGGTTTGGTCTAGATCTCTTCATACTGTTGTGTAATAGCCAAGAGTCCATCGATCACAATATGACGATACGCTGTGCTTGCTTCTTTGGGTTTGGGTTTTCACCCGATAAATTATGAACTCACTTTTCAAGGGAAAAGAGCATCTTCTCGAGCTTTGACTCTCCAGTGTCTGGCATGGGGTCCCAGGTACAAGAATAGCAGACTTCACATTTGTACAGAGTTTAATGATTGATCGCATTTAAGTCGTACTGTAACCTACAGGTAGGTGAAGAAGCCGAAGCAGAGGCTTGCCCAGAGTTGCAAGGTCCCCGAGGTACTGTTAGAATAGCATTGCTACAAAAACATATGCTAAAATATACAGACAGAGGGAAAGCCTCGGAGAAATCTTTCTTATTGTTGCTGCTCATGTGTACATGTATGAAATCTTTAAAAACTGAGTTTATGGCAGTGGAATCTCATAATCTTCTGCCGGAGGTGAAGTTAAAACAAAACAAAACAAAAAACCAGGACTAGGGCGTTAGAGCCCGTGGCTGGAGATTAGTGAGGAATTTTGTTCAATACTTTTTCATAAAGATGATAGGCACACAGTGATGGGTACAAGATGAAAGGAAAAATTCAATTTTGACAACTGGAGGAAATCCCTAAAATGAGGAATGAAAAATGGGCTGAGCGATTTGTGGTAGTTCCGCTTTTCTTTTATGGGCATATCAGACCATCCGGATGCTCGATGATTTCACCCGGGCTCGCACTGGAATGGCAATGACTGTGTTTTCCATGGTTACCCACACAAAGGGATGGAATTGTTCTGAGCAGGCTCGCTGCATGCTTTGGACACATGGAATCAGATGCATCCTTAAGCTCATAACTACCCCAAATTATAGCCTCTTTGTTTTGGGGACCGTGAGTATATGCCTTTTATTCTTCCATTTCCAAGTTACCATTTGTTGCCTTTCAGGTTTGGGGAGTTTTGTAAAAGTTTTTAGCACTTTTTTACACCAACCCTTCTAGAGTCTAATTCTCCACTTGATGTTAGAATTAAAAGACACACAGCACTCTTTACAGTTTTCTGGAGATGATTTTGACCCTTTCCAACCTTATTTCATTTCGTGGGAGTAGTACTGGGAAAAGGCCAAAATAGCAAGTAAAAACACCAAGTGATTCTTCTTTTCTAGAATGGTCAGCTATGCAAACTAATAAAAACAGCAAAATATAAATGAAGTGGTGGGAAAAATCCCAGGTCAGAACTGGAAGACCTAGACCTTTGCTTCTGGCTCTGCCTCGTGTGTGTGTGTGTGTGTGTGTGTGTGTGTGTGTGCGCGCGCGCGCGCGTGTGCATGTGCGTGTGTGTGCGTGTGTGTGTTTACGCGCAGAGGAAGGGGGGAGGAGCAGAGAGAGAAACAAGCAGGCTCCACGCCCAGCACAGAGCCAGACTCGGGGCTCCATCTCACAACCCTGAAATCATGACCTGAGCCAAAATCAGGAGTCCGACGCTTAACTGACTGAGCCTCCCTGGTGCCCTGCCTCCCCTGTCGTTTAAACACAGGCCAGGCTGAGGTCGTTTCCCGTGCTAAAGAGTAAAGGATCCTGGGGTGCCTGGCTGGTTCAGTCGGTAGAGCTGGCGACTCGATCTTGGGGTTGTAGGTTTGAACCCCATGCTGGGTGTAGAGATTACTTTAAAAAAAATCTTAAAAAAAAAAATGAGTAAGTGTGGGGGTGGGATGGGGCAATGTCATGCCAACCCGAAATCACCAGGCGAAGGTTAGGTCACCTGTATACCTTATGCAACAGTAATCTGCCAGGATCACCATGTGAGAAGCAGCCTCGAGTAGTTACCTATTACTTCCTCCAGTTAAGACATTGTTCAAATTGTAGGAGAAAGGTAGCCTTCTTTTCATTCCTCTCAGCCTATTCCACACGTTCTCGTTCTGCAAAAGGCCTGTGGAAAACGACTCTGGGGAAAAATAAATTCAGGGAATGCTGTTTTTGGAGTCTCCCTCTCACAGAATCACAATCTATGTTAATATTTTGAAGGCTCAGAGAAAACTGACCCTTCATAAAAAAGAGAGTGCTGAGCATATTTCCCAAACTTAATTGACAAAGAATACCCACCCCCAACGATTGTTAATGTCCCTTGGTTCTGTTCGAAAGGGAGAGATGACACACTTCTCTCATTTTGGGCGACATGCAAAAATGTGTTTTTCAGAAATTTTCTCCTGACCTTTTAAAACGTCTCCTGTTTTGAACAGAAATTCAGTTGAAAATGTCCTTCCCTTAACATCGAGGAGTGGAAAGAAACAGCAGTTTCTGGGTCTTTCTCATTAGCCTATTTCTGTTTAAATGACTCTCTGTTATAGTTCTCTTCCACGTATATCAGGTCGCTGTGTGATAGAGCCAAATATACCCTGGGACTGTACCAGAACCGCATGCCCAGTGGCCTCTTGAAGTCAGGCAAAAAGCTGGAAGTAATTTTCAGCTATCCTGGCCACTCAGCCTCTTTCCAGCCTGTTCTTATTACAAGGACCACTGGGTAGAACTGAACTCTGCCAGCAAGCAATTGCAGAACCATCAAAATTTAGAGCGGGAAAGGATGTCAACGTCTGATGTAGAGTAGGCGCTTCTCTTAGCCTGGATCCCCTCAGAGTGGATCCTGAAGACAGCCTCCTTGCAGGAAGTCTGTATGGGAAGGCATCTCAGGGAGCAGCAAGTGCGGGACTGGGGAGGGGCAGAGACAGTGGGAAAGGCGGCCCAAAGGCCAAAGTCAAGTTGGCTTCTCCCACGGGCAACGAAGGTTCATCCCAGGGAGTGCTCAGAGGAGCTTGCCAAATGCGTCTCAGAACTTACCTTTGGGACAAAAGGCTCCTGTACCCCATCGGTCTTGGGTGAGCCCGTGAGAGTCAACCCCTGAGCTTCTGGGCTGTGCCTCCAGGAGAGCTGAGATATAGGAGTCCCATGTCCTGTCGGAAAAGCCCCAAAGCAGGTCATCGAGAGTTCCTTGGTATGTGCCGAGGCAACAAGACGTGCGGTCAGTCGCACCCAAGGGAAACTGGTTGAAACCCATGCAGAAACGGTCACCGTGGCGGCAGTGGGAGGAAGAGGTAGCAACGTGAGGACTGGACGTGGTTGGTGCCTAAGAGGCGTCCAGTATGGTGCTCAGTAAACTCTAGAAGTTTACCTGAGTGAAGCCCACCCCCTCACTGCCTCCCTGAGCATTTTGAGACCCCAAGAAGTTAACCAGATTGCCCCAGGGAACGAAGCTTGCTGGGTGCCGCGAGAAGCTGCTCTCCCGACTCCGGTTCCCTGGGGCTTTGGGTCGCATGGTACTGTCTCACCTTCACACTTGCTGCCATCCCAAAGCTTGAGAGCAGGGTGTCACGCAGTTGTACCCACATTTGGGAAGTTCAAAAGAGAGGTCCGGCTTCAGTAAGGGTAATAAGAACAGAGAAGCGAATGCAAGATAGAACAGGATCAATAATTAAATGAGTGATGCAGACAGTGAGTCTCCTTGGAATTAGGACAGCAAGAGAGGCTTAAAAGGAACCTGGGCTTTGGAGATCTACTACTGCCACTCGTCATCTGTGCGCCTTACACTTCCTGAGTTTGGAAGGGAGTAACGTTTTTGTGTCACGCTTGCAAATTGTGCTTTGTGACTGTCATGGGAACTTTGGACCCTGTTCTGGAGCTAAGAATAGCTGAGCTACTAATTAGGTTACTTGACGAATACTGAAAAGGCACTCATCAAGTCCGGAGAATTCACAACGGGACCTCCTGGCCAGACGGAGATTGGCGCAAACTCGGGCTCTTGTGCTGCCCCCGGCCCCACGACCACCCCTTGCTTTCTCCTATGGAAAATACTAGGATGTGCTAGAGATCTCGAAATTTAAATAGTTGAGTATTGGAATTTATCGACTTCTAAATTCAAATATTTGAGTATCAGAATAAATGAACGTACAACCGTTTGGATACTCAAACATAGGAGTAATGACAAAGAAACGTCATGGAGGGAAGGAATAAAGATCAGGTTTGGGGTGGGCCTAAGACTCGAGGGAAGGTGAAAACATTGAGCCGAGGGGAAGAATAAAGGAAGGTTCTCCTATTGAAATTTAAGCACCACATTTTTTTCCCTCAAGGGTTGGTTCTTTTGTTACTCAGAGTAAGCAACGGGTATTCCTTTACCAATGCACTTTAAGGGGCACCATTGTAATGAGTTGATGTTGGTGAGGTACATAGTTAAGTGCCTGGTGCATAACAAACAACAATAAATGATCGCATGTTAGTAATCCTTTCTGCAAGAGAACTTTATCCATCCTTTCCCACTTCCCTCGGTGTATTTACTCATTATTCTTCGTACTCTTTAAAAACAATAAAATTTTGATTTCAGAACATTTTTAGATTTACAAAAAAGTTGCAAAGATAGTACAGAGCAGTCCCACATACCCTCCATTCTGCTTTCCCTAATGTTAATGTCTTACATTACCACGGTAAATTTTGGGGGACTAAGAAGTTAACATTGGTATGTTACTATTAATTCCTTGCACATTTTTTTTAAAGTCAGCTCTGCGTCCAACGTGGGGCTTGAACTCATGACCCCGAGATCAAGAGTCAAATGCTCTACCCACAGAGCCAGCCCAGCACCCCTAGAATATCTCTTTTTGAACAAAAGATTCTAACCTGCTGTGTAAACGTGATGTGTTCAGAAACACAATGCTGCAGATGGCAGTGCTCTTTTGGACATGACGCTTGACACAGGTGACATTATGAGATTCCAACTTTTCAAAAGGGGCCCTTAGAAACATCCCAGATGAGATGGCTCAATGGAGAGCCTACCAGGTGGAATTTACGGGCCTCTGTCCTAAACAGATGTTTTCCAGCTGGGAAAGCTGTGACAAGAACACGCACCCAAATTCTTCTAATGGACAGAGCTCGGCGTGCACGCATTTGCGCGTGCGCACATGTACACACACACCCCCCCCCCACACTCTACACAGAGCTTTTTAAGAACTGAAAATATTTAGATTGCTTAAATATATCCATTGCTTAAAAATTAAAATTAATTTCAGGTGTCAGTCACCACCGGCCCATCATTTATTGGAGGGACTCGGGAAAGTTGGAGATGATTCTGTATTTAACACTGTTTTGTGTCCAAGCATAAGGAAAACTGTACCTGTTGTCTGAATCGCCCAATTTGTCAGCATCAAAACTCCACATTATCTGAGATAGTCTTTGGGACTAATGAATTCATTTCAGTTCCCACCAAGTCAGTTCTGGGCTACTGGCTTGAAGTTGTTTAAATTGTAACTTTCATTTGCATAAAATCTTAAGAACACCAGTAAGGTGGCCTCTGACTTCTTGAGCTTTTGACATTCAGCCACCAGAGGCTGCTCTGAGACCATTATCTTGCTTTCACTCTGGGTCCAAACCCCAATGGGGGAACCTGTAAGGACTGATTTGGCTTCCATTGCTTTGAATTGTCCGAGCTCAGTGCAGTTCCCCGGTGGTCTGCAGTCGGAGTAAATGATTAATCATAGCAAAGAGGAGGCACTGAAGGAAGACAAAACTACCCATTACTGTTGTGCCCTCCTCTCTATTTTTAAACTCTTAATCTTGTTCGATTTCTTTTAAGTAAAAGAGAATTGGCCAAGACTTTCCTACTGATGTTTGCTAATTTTTCGGGTTTTTTCTCTGTTACTGTATTTTCAAAGAAGATTCCTGAAGATTTTTTGGAAAACCTTTATTCCACAATACTTACTTCCATATGGTTTCTATTCTTCCACATTTTACCAGCATTTTATAGTTGCTTCCATGCTGTTCTCTCTGTTTTTTTTTTTAAATCTTCGTCTTTCTCCTTTATTTAAGTCTTTCTATAACAAAACAAACCAAAAATTAAATGAAGGAGTGTCTGTAGTTAAGCAAGAAGGATTAAAAACGAGTTTGGTGCCTGTAATACATTTTGCATTTAATCTTAGACAATTAAGCACTGATTGAAATTGTTGATTGAAGAATGAAACTAGTTTCTTCATGTGAAATTGTTTTCAGTCTTTTTGAGCAAAGGCATGATTGTGGCAGACTACGATCAACCCATAGAAAACAACTGGTTTTATGTTATTGTTACATATGTCATCCTAATTAGTGTACTTCCATGAGAATAAGTTGCTACGTAAAGATGTAAAGTTTTAAAGCCATGGAAAAATACCAAATTAAGAGTTTCGCGGCAAAGTCATCAATGTATTTCAACGTGGCAATTGTTTAATTCCAGGCTTTAAATTTTTTTTTTTTTTTTTTGCAAAATTCCATGTCTGGTTGAAAAAGGTATAATTTAAATATATGTCTTCTTAAATGTGCTTCATTTTCTATAGATTACAGGAAAAAAATCAATTGAACTTGAAGGAAAATGGATATGTATTTTGTTAATTTCTAGCTGTCGTCCAGGATGAACATCTGAAGATTTCTTTTGCTCTGAAAAGAAATTCTTGAGATACCATGAACCATTCCTAAATGTTTGGTGCCATTGTCGTCATAGAGTGGAACAATCTCATTAGAAGCATGTGGAATGTTTTTGGAATGACGTTTGGAATGATATTTCACCTAAGTGTAATCATAAAGGTGGTGATCCTTACCTACTAAACTCATGGCTAAAGAAAGATACAGGGTGGCGTGTATTTTCAGGTAGCATAATAGCAGCCAGGATATGTATTCTGGAGTGTATTTCACCAAATGCTTTGAAGAAGGTGGAATGCCAATGAAAATGCTACATTCCTTCTGAAAAGCAGGTTCCCCTTTTCAACTTGCCCGTCCTCAGGCGAGAACCAGAAGTCATTTGCCCATGAGTAATACCTTATTAAACCATCATGATTTAATATGGCGTATTTTTCTCTCGATTTGCATGCCTGACAATCAACTTCCTAAATATCACGCGCAAGCTGAGCCATAGAAGAAAAATAGACCCACTGAAGTAGCATTAGGTCAGCTTTGTGGGATGCATTAGCAGCCTGTCTGAACAAAGACGAGGGACTTAGGCCCAGAAAATCGTCACGTGGCCCTGGGCCCTGGGAGCCTTGCAGACGCATCGCATGACTCATTATTAAACATGCCGAGAACAGACAAATTCCAGGCGAATGAAGCATCCACTGATTCAACTGCAGTTAGGTGGGCTGGGCGATATTTGTCTTCCTGGCTGTTCCTTAAGGAACTCCCACGCCATTTCCAACCGCTCCTCAGCACCACATGCCAAACGCACAGAGCAACTGTATTAAGATAAAATTGTTAGCATTAAAGACAGGCACTTAAATTAGTATAACCCTCAGGCCAGGTACACCTCACTAAATTGCACAGGCTTTAAAATACCAACATTCAATTAAAAAAAAAATGTATCCATGGCAACCTTTTTGTCAAGGGAATAGTTAGTTACCTGAAAGGATACACATCGTTTCAAAGAAACAGGGAGAAATAAAACCCTGTTAGTTAACCGTGGATGATATTACTGGGCTTTAAATTTAATTAGGGGCCTGATTCAGGAGGAGAAGGGGCTTTTAAGAAAGTTGTACAACTTATGTGCTTATTTCCAGCAGAATGTGTTTTCGTGCCTTCTTTATCACCAAAGAATTCTTGTGTATCAGGCTTTCATTAAAATACGATGAAATAACTATTCCAAAGAAAATACCATGAAGTAACTTTCGGGGTTTCAGAGATTTAAGAATGAAGCGCAGCCCTCCTCTTCATCCTGCCCGTGGCATGCCCGCCATTTTCTCAGACAGACCCTTCAGTTAGCCTACACAGTGGCTATGTCCGGAGGTTTTTGCAGCACAGGGATCTTTGGTGGTCATTTCATGCATCTTTGCTACCAGAAAGGATACGGGGCCGTGTGAAAGCCCATGGTGTTTCTATTGTGAGGTGACCAATACCATCCTGTCCAAGAGGCTCTCTCTGATGGAGTGGCCTTTCGTGAGGTCATGTTCTAGGGCAGGCTGCAGGCAATTACCAGGAGTTGGGCTTCTGATGGTATCTGTTGACAAACTGAGATAAGGTAAAGGAGGACTTGAGAGCTGACGACACTGCCCATCTCTACTTCTCCCATCTCTGGGCTCAGGAGTGTCAGGAAGGGAAAACTTTTCCTCTACTCTCTTGGGTTTCCTCAGCGGGGCCTGTGAATTAAACTAACAATAGTCAGATTAACAGGATGAAAGGTCCACAAGTTTTTAATATGTATGTGCACAAGAGTTCAGAGAAAAGGGGCAAGACTCAAAGAAGCAGTGAGACTCGAGGGCTTATATGCCGTTTTCACAAAGAAAAGAGGGTTTGGGCTTCAAGGAACGATAAAATGTGGGGAAATGACAAGATCTACGAAGGAACTGTGGGCAGGAAAGGGCTATGTTAGTATGGTCTGTTTATGCAAATTCATCTTGGTGTTGACACCCCCTCTTTGATGAGAAGAATCACTCTTCTCTCCCCTGTAGGGGGGAGCACCTTCCCCAAAGGGAAATTGATGCCCTGATTTTAGGCAGATAAGAGGGCAGAGAACTCTTTCTGCATCTGTTGGTTCTCAGCTGCCTTATTTTTTTTTTTAAGATTTTATTTTTAAGTCATCTCTACACCCAACGTGGGGCTCAAACTCACAACCCCGAGATCAAGAGCTGCTTGCTGTGCCGCCCGAGGCAGCCAGGTGCCCCAGTCCTCAGTCACCTTTAGCTCAAAATAAAACCGATGCCAAAGTGGCATGTTTTGTGGACGGGGGGCATATTCTGATCTGCTTCGGGAGGCAAACACCTCAAGCTCGAGTATGAGCCACTGTCAGTCAGGGCTGGCTTCATCGGCAAGCATGCAGTCACACCAGGCCCTGGCTCGGTTTAATGAATAGGTGTGACTGCCTTCCAATAAAACTTTATTTATGGACCCTGGAATTTGCATTTCATATACTTTTCCCATGACTTGAAATAGAATTATTTTTTCAACCATTTGAAAACATTAAGAACCGTCCTCCGCTGACCATACAAGAACAGGTGATGGGCAGGATTTGGCCTGAGGGCCAGAGTTTGCGGACCCCTGATACAGGGAAGAGGTTCCCAAACCGGGGGCTCAGCCCCACCTGGGAACTTGTCAGAAATGCAAATTTCCAGGCGGCCCTCCAGACCTGCTGAATCAGAGACTCTGGGGTGGGGCATTTGTGTTTTAACAAGCCTTCCAGGGGATTGTGACACATGTTAGCATTTGGGAGAACCGCTGATCTAGACCAACCTAAGGTTCTCCACCTTGGGCTGCTCATTCTAATTCCCTAGGGGAGCTTTAAAAAAATCTCCCCACCCAGGCCCAGCCCAGATCAATTAAATCAGAGTCTCTGGGAGTGGGACCCTCTCACTGGTATCTTTTACATCTCTTCCAGATGATTTCAAAGGGCAGACAAGTCAGATGATGCTTTCATTGTGCAAATAGGGACACTGAAGCTCAGAGAGTAAGTGACTTGTCTGAGATACACAGCAAGAGGCAATAGGTGTGGCATAGTCCATTTAAACTTTTCTAGATACAGGGGTGGTGTTACAATAGCATGTTTGGTTATGGAATGTATTTGCCAGAAGCTTCAGGGGTCGTGTTATCTTTTATGACTCGTGCTGATTAATTTTCAAAACACATCTGGAAACTTGCCCTAAATAAAATGAAAACTAGTTTTAGAAACTCATTAGGCCAGAGGATGTGACTGTCATTGGAAGAAATAAGGCGCAGAGGCTCGGGACAGTCCCATTGGCAAGCTCTTTGGGGCCGAGGCGAGACTTTCGTGATTCACGTGGAGGGCAAAGGGAGAGCAACGGAATCTCACTACCTACCCTGGAGCTGCTTGCCAGTCTGTCTGAGCCTTTGGTGCCTGTTCCGTATCTGGAACACACGTAAATCAGTTACAGTCTTAAATGTCACTAATGACAGTGAGAAACCAACATTTGCATACTTACGGTGGGTTTTCTGACTCTTAAGGACTCCTGTGCCTTGGGTGTTTTTTTGTTTTGTTTTTCTTATTTTAAGTAGGCTCCACGCCCAATGCAGGGCTCGAACTCACAACCCCGAGATCAGGAGTCGCGTGCTCCTCCGACTGAGCCAGCCAGGCGCCCCTGGGTGTCGAAGGATGAATGCCTTGTTCTGATTTTCTCAGCAAAGGTTGCGCGGTATCTGTGCATTCCCCTGAAGGGAGAACACGGGGTGTGTACCCAAAACAGTGCTGGAGAAAGTGAGGCACAGAGCGAAACTGAGTCACGTGATGAATACAAGTAGGGTTTGACAAACGTGTGAGTGACCACCGGGCATTTTCTTGTTTTAGTTGTTACCTCATCATAACACAAGCTACAGTTTTTGGGTATTTACTCTGTGCTGTGTTCTCATGGTTCTGTGGTTAAGAGCATGTTTTGAGGGGCCAGTCAGCCTGAATGTGTAAACCAGGATCTGCAGCCTCCTAGCTTTATGACCTCAGCAAGTCACTTTGCCTCTCTGTGTACCTCACTTTTCACTCCTGGCAAATGGGGATACCACTAGTACCCGTTCTCCTGGGGGTAAAGGAGAATTTAACGTGCTCACAAGTGTCTGGCATTTAGTAGGCACTCTGTAAATGTTAAATAATATTATTTTTAAACAAATCGCTTTATTCATCTTTTTTAAAAGATTTTATTTATTTATTCACGAGAGACAGACAGAGATTGAGAGAGGCAGAGGGAGAAGCAGGCTCCCAAGGAGCAGGGAGCCCGATGCGGGACTCGATCCCAGAGCCCTGAGATCATGACCTGAGCCGGAGGCAGACGCTTAACCATCTGAGCCACCCAGGCGCCCCAAATTGCTTTATTCAAATCACACTAACGTTGAGGGAGAATAAGCAGATGGGCCATATTCAAACAGTTATTAAGTGACAAAGTTGCTATTTGGACTGAGGCTGTTTCTGGAATCGGCGCTCTTAGCCACATTGCTGCACTGCCTTGATTGGGAATAATAAATCAAGTATTTACGGGCAGTGTTTTTTTCCATGTGTAAACTTTTTGGCTTGGTTCACATATCCCTGGACCTTCTTTTCATCTGGACGATTTTACAATGCCTCCAGACCCCCCCCCCCCCCCCTCACAGGAGAGTGAAGCAGGGAAAGGACCCCTCCTCCAAACAGCTTCCCCCACAGTTGTCCCCATGTCAGTCAACGGTGACTCCATTTTTTCAGCTGTGTTCCAGAAGAGAACTTGGAAGTCATCCTAGTGTCCTGTCTTTAACACCTCCACTCTGTCAGCAAATCCCATCGGCTCGGCCGTCCCCATACATCCAGCGCCTACCCAAGCCTCCCTGTGTCCACTGGCATGCCTGCCCCAGCCCACCACCATCTCCGACCTGGTTGACTTGGCTGACCAGAAAAGCATCCTCAGCGACCTCCCTTCTACCCAGTACGGCCCAGCAGTCACACCGAACTCTCGAAAGTCGATTGGCTGTTGTCCCTCCTTGGTGCCAAAGCCTCAGAGTCTCCCCTGCCCTCCTCTGAAGAAAACCCAAAACTCTTCCAGTGATCTGCTAGACCCTACGTGACCTGCAAAAGCTGCCCCCCCAACACACACACGCACACACGTGCTCACGTTCCTGAGGCCCAACTCCTACCTCTGTCCCCCTTGCTCACTCTGCTCTGTCCGTCACAGGCTCCTTGCATTGAGTGTGCCCCGGCCCTAGAGCGTCTACAGTTACTGTTCCCTCTGCCTGGGTAACTCCACCACCAGAGCCCAACGTCTTGCTTTCTCACTTCCTTAGAACTCTGCTGCGATGTCACCCTACAAAATGCCAGCTTCCCTACCCCAGTAGTCCCTACCCCCTGGCCAGAACCTCCGTCACCATCAGACCTACTTGGTACTTATTTGTGGCTTTGTCTGTCTCTGCCCCTCCACTAGAAGGTATGCTGACGAGGGCAGCCCCCAGTCTGTTTGGACCTGTCTGCCTGCCACTCCAGCATCTAAAACAATGCCGGGCACGTAGTAAGCGCTCACTAAAAACTTGCTGAAGGGATGACTGACCGTGCGGGCAGTCTCCATAAGGAGAGTATGCCGTTGCATCTCTGTTAGCGCGAGCTGAAGGCATGAGGGTCCTCAGCCTCTTTTCCTTGTAGGGGTCCTTGTCTTTACACTTGAGATCTTTGGATGCCCCGGGAGTGATGAAGATCAACTCATAGGGATCTACAGATATCTATATGTTGCTAATGAATTCAACGGCTAAATCGCCGATGCCTCAGTTTTTTTTAAAGATTTTTTTTTTATTTCTTCATTTGAGACACAGAGATACAGAGAGAGAGAGAGAGAGAGAGAGAGAGAGAGAGAATATGTGCAGGAGGAGAAGCAGGCCCCCTGCTGAGCAGGGAGCCCGATGCGGGGCTTGATGCCAGGACCCTGGGATCATGACCTGAGCCGAAGGCAGACGCTTAACCATCTGAGCCACCCAGGCGCCCCCCGCCCCCAGTCAGTTTTGAACAAGCCCTCCACAGGCTGCATGCTTGCCTAACTGTGGAAATGAACCACAGAAACATATTCCGATGGGAAAGCCTTGGAGAAATTCTGAATGAAGAAGGACAACCTCATTTACAGTACTAGAGAAAGAGCCCTAAAATTCACATCCTGCCCTGCAACAGCGACATCTTTTCCCGTGAGGAATACCCCATTAATAAGCATACACGTGGGTTTTTTGCTCCTGTCTAGAAATGATTGAACGAACACAGCCCAGATTTGGAGAGCCATTGAAGGTAAATAATAATCACTAGAGTGCTTCAGTAGGTTTTCAAAGATGATGGTGAACTCTTGATTTACCTTGAAGGTGCAGTGTGAGATACTTTGGGAGGTGAATTGAGGATGGCGATTTCAGAACCAAATCAAAGCAAGTGGTGAATCCCAAACACCCCTGTATGCGGCACAGAGTGTGAAGGAGCCTTGCGGCGCGTGGTCACGCACGGGCGTGCTGGGTTTTGATGCCTCTTTCCAAAGGAGAGCTGCGTCTGGGACCAGGGTGGCAGCACCATGTGCCGGAAAGAGCACGAGTTTTGGAGTCAGAGAGCTGGGTTCCGGTTTCTCATATAGACACCAGAATATGGCGTGTGATTACACATTCTCATATACACACCAGAAACTCGCTCGTCTTCAAGAGGGCCTGATGCATAACGGGTCCTCGAGAGATCCGCGATTCCTCTCATCTCCTCTCGTTCCACGCAGCACAAATACTCAATAAATAGCACACCTCTCTAGTGCAGGGGTCCACTTCTTTAAGGTTTAACTCACTTAGACCTCTTAGAGCAGAGTGTTATCAGCTGGTTTTGAATTCCTTTAATTGCGTGAGATTAATTTGCCCAGTTGGAGAAAAGTACAGCGGAGGGGTTGGTTTCTAAAGATGATGACCAGAACGAAATTATGTTTCCCCCACACAGAGACCGTTTAGGGGAAATATCAGTAGGGCGTTTGGGTACGAAGCACATAAAGCCGCACGTAAGGGTGCGGTTATCTTGTTCGTTGTATGATGTTTAAATCGCTCACGTTAAAATTATTTTAAATGGTGGCACCATTTACAAAATAGACAAGCAATGTAAGCCCTTCCTTTTGGAAATTATTAAATCGAAGGAGAAATAAAATGAGGCTTCATTTGAATGCAGTTCCTCAGACATTTCAAAGAGCTCTTTAGTAAATATGGAGAAAGGCAAGGCACTGCTACTCAGCGTTTGCGTTTTTTCTCTTGCGACTCCGTGTGTTAACCTTGCATCTTGTATCAGGGGAATAGTATAGGAAAGCCTATCTCAGTATGTGTGAATTTTCCTAAGTGGTTCCCAGCAGAGGAAAAACTCACGATGAGCCATCTAGTTATAAGGAAATAAGGGCAACTATTCTTTTCTTGGCTGTGAAAAGAGAGTAAACCCCCCCCCCAAAAAAAAAAAAAAACAGCCCGATCTGTGTCTAGCAAAGGAAAGAGGCATGTAAGCCATGATTCTGGCTCATCGTGAGTTTTTCCTCTGCTGGGAACCACTTATTGAGTCGTGCCAGTCAGGGGAAAAAAATACAGCCATTTCAGCAGTCTTTCCCTGCATCTGAGAGGTGTCAATCTAAAGGATAACGCATTGTCTTTTTACAAGCAAGGAGCGCAAATCCTGTTCAAAGCTTCTTTTGATTAAAATTTCTATTCACCTTCTGTCCATGTGATTATCAATGAACCAGCCTGATTTGCTTGTTTCTAACATATAAAAACTGAGACCTGGTTCACAAAAGTAAATGTCTTTTAATCTCTAAGGCTAATTTAAAAATCAGCGTTGAGCATGAAAATATTAAAGGTTTGAGAGACTAACTCTTTTCTTATATAAGAAAAACAAGAGAGAGGAAAGAGTCAGGGTAAGAAGTAAAGTGGTAATACTGTAAAGAAACATAACCAGTTATGCCTAGCCATACTTAAACCCAATTTTAAAAAACGAATTTAAATCAAGAATGATGCCAATTAGGAAGAAAAAGAAAATGTGTTTTTTTGTAATTAGTCTAATGAATTATTAAGACATCCGGGTTGTAGGATTTTGATTCCTGGAGATCCAAAAGAATGTTAGTCTGAAACAGTTTGGATCCGGGCTGTCTAATATATGCATTTGCCGCTACACAGGGCAAATCAGTCATAAACTCTGAACAAATTAAATCTGTGGCGGGGGAAAGAGGAAATGCCAATCGGATCACATGTGTGTGACGTGGTGACATTGCCCTTGGGGTTCAACATGGGCCATCAGGCATGTAACTTCTCAAATGCTCTACCCTGACTCTTTGGTTAACTATGAGCCAGATAATCATAACATACTGCTAATACAGGAAGTGAGTTTAAGGACAAGAAATTGATTTAATCACCAGCGTGTATCTTTTTTGTTTATTTTTAATTTTTATCAAAGTAATATATCTTCAAAGTACAAATATACTAAAGACTTGTAATAAAAACAGCCGTCCCCCTCCATTCTAGGAGCAATCATTTTCGACTTGTAAATATTTCCTCTGATATGTCCTTTCATAGTTCCCATAATATGCTTTTATTGCTCTTTCTTGGCTTATGAATTTTAGACCTTATCTTTCACATCCTGCACAGGGTCAGGAAGAAATGACCTCTCTTGCACCACCCTCTTCAGCCCACCCCACATCCTCCCCATAAAATTGTGTCAGTTAGGAACTGTGTTCACCTACGAACACAAACTCCAAAACACTGGCTCACACAAAGTAGCAATTTATCTTTCTCACAGAACATGAAGTTCAGGGTTCATTCGGAGACTCTAAGATGTCCCCGGGGAATCCAGGGTCCTTCTGTCTTAACTGTTTGCCAGCTTTACCACGGGTTCCATCCCTCTTGTGGTGACACAGCGGCCCCAGGCCCTCAGATACTGCATCCATACACCTGGTAGGGAAATTGGGATGGCTGAAGGGCAAACTGTGTGTCTCCTTTCAGAGCTTTCCCAGGAGCCCTCCCCAGCAGCTTCTATTAAATTTCCATAGGCCATACAGTGTCATAGCACCACCCACACTTGCCAGGTTGACTGAGAGATGTTCTTCAGCTGGGCACGTTTCTGCCACCAAATACACTGAAGTTCTGTTGGAAAGAAACAAGGGCAAGATGGATACCGGATCGGCTCCCGGGAGTCTCTGCCGCAAGATCTGTGTCAGAGATTGCTGCCAATCTAAGGAGTGTCCTAGGACTGGGCTTTTTTGTGTGCATTCTTTTGCTTTTCCTGGAATTAATAATAGTGTCGCCTTTTGCTTATATCCATGTGCACCTGTTCATCCTCAAATGTGATCTATCAGTATCATTTCTCCCCCTGGAGACCTCTGTCCAGGAGTCGTCCGTCTTTCTGCTACAGCTGAGATGGGGACCTTTCTAGAACTGCCACATCCATCATCTTTGCTTCTCTTTATGTTGGCTTCTCTGTTTTCTGAGTCCTGTTGGCTTGTCTTTCTTCGTTTAATTCCCTCCTTTTGCTAAAACACATCTTTGAGTAGATTCCAAAGAAGGAGTAGAAGGGATACAAAAATTTTGAGTCTTTCTATGAAAAAAAATTGCATTCTATCCTGACATTTGATGAATAGTATGATTTGGTATAGAATCGCCAGTTAGAGGTCATTTTTTCTCAAAAGTCTAGAGCTCCTACCTTCCAGTGTTGCAGTTGAGAAGCACATAATAAATCTACTAGCAAAACTTCATCATTTATAGAGAGGAGCGCCTTTTGCTGATGGCGGTTTTGAAATTATCGTTATTATTAGTTGCAACAATTCAGTAAACATTTATGGACTAATTGACCATAGAGTGTGTGCTTTTATATACAACAAGTCCATTGGCTAGGCTATGGGACCCCGTTATTCACTCAAACTCTAATCTAGGGGTTGCTGTGAAGGCATTTGTAGATGTGGTTAACAGCTATAATCAGCTGACTTTAAGTAGACTATCTTTTGAGAATGTGGGTGGGCCGCATCCAATCAGTTGAAGGCGTTAAGAGCAAAACTGAGGTTTCCCTGAGGAAGAAGAAATTTTGCCTCGGAACTGTAGGGTGAGCTCCTGCCAGCCTGCCCTACAGATGTCAGACTTACCAGTCCTCACAATCACATAAGCCAAGTCCTTGAAATAAATCTCAAGGTATATGTTATATATCCTACTGGTTCTATTTCTCTGGAGAACCCTGACTGATACAGGCCTCACCGACCTCAGAATCTAGGAAAGGGGTTAATGAGACAAGGAAAAAATACACTATTATAATAACGTTCTTTTTGCAAATTTAAGCACAAAATTGTAGCAAAAGAAGATGACTTGGAAATTGAAGAATTACTTTGGGGAAGTAGGATATTATTGGGTTGACATGAAGCAGAAGGTTTAATTGGGAGTGTAGAGGATATTTGACAGCGGGAGGAGTGTATAAAAACCATGTCCAAGTTCATGCATAAACCTTTACCAGATTACTAAGAGAAAGATAATGAAGGATCAGCCATACTTAATCTGTCAACAGAAACTAGGAAATGTCAAAATATTTCACCTCTAAAAGCAGAGAATTATTAAATAGTTAAGCTGTGATTACAATTTTAAATAGCATGATTTGTTTTAATTCCTTAATTTTCAAGCGAGGAAATACCAAGTTCAATGTATTGAAAACCCTGACGGGTGACCAGTTAGTCAGCTCTGTCCTGTCTGCAAGTCTGCCCTTACGGTACGTTCTCCAAAACCATTTCTCACGGTGTGTCTATTTTTTCCATTTTTGTATTCACAGATTTCTTTCCTTCTTTCCAGAGTCTGTCATCCAAAACGCTCATACAAGCAATAGTTAGAAAAAAACTTTCCCACTCATGATTTCATCTGTCTTGGTCCATCAGGTTGCTGCCACAAAGCACCACAGACTAGGGGACTTATGAACAACAGACGTTTATTTCTCACATTCTGGAGGATGGAAGTCCCAGATCAGGGTGCGGGCACTTTGGGTGGAAAGTTAAGAGCCCACTTCGTGCTTCAGACAGCTGTCTTCTTGCTGTGCCCTCCCGAGGCGAAGGGGCGAGACAGCTCAGTGGGGTCTCTTTTACAAGGACCTAGTCCCATTCATGAGGCTCCACCTTCATGACCTAATCGCCTTCCAAAGATAGCACCCCACCTCCTAATACCATCACGTTAGGGGTTAGGATCTCAACATTTGCATTTTGGGGGAACACAAACATTCGGTCCCTAATTTGCCCAACTGTCCCCTGAAAAATTTGGGCTTAGCGATGGCAGTTGGTTTACTTGAAGTCCATCAGCGAGTTTACCGGCCACATTGACACCAAAAACGGACTCCAAATTGCATCTATGACCCGTGCTTCTGGTACGCCACGTTGCCTCCATCAACCAACTCAAAGAAACTGGCTCCATGAGCACCTACGCCCAATGAGTAGAAACTTGTTGCTTTTTTGTGACCTCCTGTAAGAATTATAGGTGGGACTTTCTTTCTTTTTTTCTTTTTCTGAGCAGGGCCTTGTGTCGTTGTCGACTTAAACTACCTTCACTAATTACCTCAAGTACAGTATTCCTCAGATTTTCCTCTGCCGCCATAAGTACAAAGCAACTGGGTTTCTGGAACCTCTGCAGGAGACGAAATACACTCTTTTCATAGACCCCAAAGACTGCACTTGCACCAAGCACACCTCCCAGGTGGCTGACTAGGCAACTTCAGCTTGGTTTTCACTGACTTTCAATGATGTGTCCTGACACATATTTCAATAAACTATACAAAGTTACTGATAGTCAACCACGATTTACTTACACAAATGCTAATCCTGTATGCTTTGACCCTAATGGAACACAGAATGAGGTGGTGCCGGTCCTGCTAGCTCTCCTGTGAGGTGCCATGCCCATGCCCAGCCATATCCAGGAGGGCCTGCCTAGGGCCACCCGCCCAGGCACCTATGTGACACTTACTGTGCAGGTCTGTTTATAACCAAACCTGCACATAACCACACAGGACTGTTGCCTAGCTACCTTACACTACAACATGCCTTCAGCCGTCATTTGCACACACGGGTTTTTTTTTTTTTTTGAAAGATTTTATTTATTTATTTGAGAGCAAGTGAGAGAGAGAGGGAGGGAGAGAGAGAGAGAGAGAGAGAGAGACTGAGGCGGGGGGGGCAGAGGTAGAGGGAGAAGCAGACTCCTCGCCGAGCAGGGAGCCTGATGTGGGGCTCGATCCCAGGACCCTGAGATCATGACCTGAGCCGAAGGCAGACGCCTAACCGACTGAGCCACCCAGGCGCCCTGCACACACTGCTAATCACACGCTGCGGAAGAGGACATCTTCTCCTTTGGGGAAGCGAGTGTCTTTACTTGTTTCACTTTACTTGCTTACACTGTTCCCCATAAGTGGATCTCATGCTCACTTAGTGGACAACCCCCAAGGGGCCATTTATTTCATTAGAAGTTTTAAAAATTATATTTGTTTATTTATGAATGAAAAAGACTTCATTTTTTACACCATCCTCTTTCTTTAGGCGTTTCCTGGACACTTCTGGAGACAGCACACTTTACAACAGAAAGCAGAGTTAGTCTGATCCCAAACCCTTGATTCCTGGTATAGCAATTTATAACAAGAAGATCTTGGGTTATTTACCTTGCTTCACAGATCTCATCTGTTCATCAGAGCCCGACAATGGTGATGTCTACTTTTTGGTATTTTGGTGCAGAGTAAATGGCGCACGTTTGTGAAGAACCTGGCCATACGCTTGGCTCACAGTAGGCACTCGTAAGTGGCGTTTGTTAATGACGCCACCATTAGCATTCCTGGCTTAGTGCATAACGAGAAGATGGTAGAGATGACCATCATCAGTGACTGTCTTGCTTACTGGTGGAAATGCCCTTCCATAGACTTCACGGCGGTTACTGTATATACTCCTCCTGGAGATCTTGGGAACCTATTATAGCTGATAGAATGTGCAAGTATGTGGATGCAAAAGCGTGGGATGCCTTCATATAGAAACATAAAAACTATGGTGTCTCACAAATATGTCCATGAAGTTGAGGTTCTGTTTTAGAAGGCTGGCTTCTGGTCTTTCACTCTGGGCTGTTTATGGTGCTCAGCTGTGGGAGTGTTAGGATGGAAGACGGCATTGTGCTTATTGTTTTCGTAAGTACAGAACAGATATGACATTATGGTAAAACGGTAACAGTCAGAGCTTGAGTTTCTATGAGAGTCTTTTCCCTTCCTCGCTGTGGCGGTGGCAGCAGTCAGATGGGTGTCCATGTCTCGGGGAAGCTGCCCGTTGCCTTGCGTTTGCTCCCCGCACACGTTGGTTGACCACCTACCGCTCAGCAGGTACGGCGCTGGTGGCTGGGGTTGCAAGGGTGAATGGGACGCCGTTCTTGCCCTTGAGAGTGTCGTGGTCTAACAGGAGAGAGAGACTCGAGAGCAGAGGATGACAGTATCCCGTGGAAGTGCCAGGAGAGGTGTATCGTGGTTGGCTCAAGCCGGGGATTACCATCTCCTGATTCGGCACCACTCTTTCCAACTCTGTGTTCAGTGCCCTGACCACAGGGTGGGAAAGGAGGGAGTATTCACAGCATGGAAACTGGCAAAGGCTACTACAGATCTTGGCTTTTTTTTTTCTTTCCTGAGAGCTGGTTGTTAAACATTTACCAGCCCACCACCAGGTGTCTATGACTGCTTTATGAGCTTAGCGGAGGGAAGGGGTCAATTTGTCTTGGGTGTTGGGGAAAGCACAGAAGAGGGGTGACATGTGACCTTGTAGGATGGTAGGGGAGTGGGCTAAAGGAGAGGAAGGATGGCTGAAACTTGGAAAGGGCACAGTGATGGCGAGAGGAAATCCCAGCTCATGTTTCCCTTTGAGATGATTTAACTCAGGTGATACTGAATGGTGGCAGCTCTGGGTAGCTCCCTATGTCCTGGGGCTGAGGGCATACCTAGGGCAGGAACAGGTGCAGTATATCTCAAAGTGAATCAGAGTCCTTTGATGGCGGGGGGCGGGCAAAATGCGGATTCCCAGGCTCCTCCTCAAACCAACGAATCAGATTCTCTTGGAACAAGAGCGGGGGTTTTGGGATTTGCATTTTTAACAGTCTCCCCAGAAGTTTTCTTGCACACTGTAGCTTGAGAACCAATATTTCAGAGCTGGTACATCCACGGTTCTCAGTCTGGCGTGATTTTACACCCCCCCCCCCGAGGACATTTGGTAATCGGTTATTATTGATTGTCATGGCTGTGAGAAAGCCCCGGGCATCCAGTGGGCCGAGACCGGGGTGCTGCTCAACATCCCACAACGTACAGCTCAGCACCCTCCGCGGAGAATGATCCGACCCCAAATGGCAATAGTGCTGAGGTGGGTCTAGGTCATAATGAAGGGCTCCGAAATAAGTACAAGTCAGCTTGAGTCACCAGGTGGGCCCTTCGCCTACTAAGGTGGAGGGTTGGTGGGGGGTTATGGACCTCCGGGTCCAGATATTGGGCTGCTGAGTTTTCAGAGAACGGGGCAGAGTTGGTAACTACTAAGCCCATGTAGATGACACTCTTGAAACTGCCCAGTCATGATCTGCTAAGTTATTTTTGCCTCTCATACGAGAATTTAAAAATATTCACTGAATTAGCCTCACAAAATTTTGGCCACTTCTTTGGGAAACAAAATACACCACAGGTGCTACACAAAGTAGTCTTTGCTCGACTTGCCCTTTTTTTGAAATCCAAAGGTAGATTTGCATTGAAATCACACTGGCTAAGAGTCGAATAAAGTCGCTGCTTATGTGGAGTCAAGAAAGCCCACCTTGGGAATTCTTTTTAAGTCTGGGTTTAAAGTTTATACGAAGCCAGCTGGCTTTCCTCCCATCCTACTGAGATGATGGCCAGCTAGTCCCTGCTCTTAAGGTCACCGGATCCGCTCTGTTGGTAAGGTGAGCCGTGGTGAAAGGTAGATGCGCTTACCTTAGAAATAGTCTTCTTGACGACACATCCATGTTTCTTTTTTCTAATAACAGTATTATCTGAAATTATGCCTTGGGCCCTCAACAGATGATAAAGATTCTTGGTCATCTGTTGTGTTTCAATAGATTTGTGTGTAAGTTCCCATTTAGATTTGTTTTGTTTTGTTTTGTTTTTAGCCTGGGTATACCATTCATCTCTATGGAAAAGAGGTGGGTGCCACCCTCCCCCCAAGGTGCTCTGCATAACAATTTGGTTTCCTCCCCAGTGGCTTTGCCGAGGTAGGACTTCGGGGCAAGATACCCTTTTCAAAAGAGATGGTCGGGTCCTGAATGTTGCCCTTTCCTGGCTGAAATAGTCGTGCCCCTTCCAAATGCTTTCGTGCTTTTAGGGCGCTCCTAAAAGGCAAAGGCCTTAAGGCCCGAAGCTAGTTAGTTAGGCTTTGAGCCGACCCGAGCAGCGAGGTAAGACTAGAACTCATCCTTTACTTTGGGAGCAGTGTTTCCAGCTGCTTCCAGCCATTTAAATCCCGAAAGCTCTCTAATCCTGGCGGAGGCAGGCTTTCTAGCTCCCAGGACCCACCCCTTCCTCCTGATTGGCGGGGCTCCTCCGGGGCCCGAGGCAGCCACCTACGACGTCTCTGAGACCCGATTTGAAATAAGAGCCAGGCGGTCCTCGCTTCCCCGAGCCCGACTTTTCATAGGCTGGGAAGAAAAGCTGGAGAAACTTGACATTGTCTTGGGCAGAGTGCGTGTAGCAACAGATCAAAGGAAAAGGAAGAAAACGTGCTCTTTGCTGCCTGTGGATCTCACTGAGTTGCTTTTGTCTTGCGGGCTTCTGTTGGGTTTGGTGTTTCCCCTCTGAAGAGCGCGGCGTGGGCTCCGAGGCAGCTCGCTCCCTGCCGGATGGGTCATGGAATTCTAAACATGAGGCAGGTAAGCGCCGGGGGCTGCACAGGCGTGTGGAGAGGGAGGGTGCAGCCTGGGACCCCGGCGATGGTACTCCGGAGAGCTTGCCGGATTGGCAGATGCCTGTGCAACTCCGTCCATTTGGCGTAAAGACGGGGCTGCATTTTCCTAAGGGAACCGAAGAAGCCGATTTTCTGAGGGCCCCCCCACCCCTCTACCCCCTCCCCACTTTGCCTCTAATTGTGATTGGTGATGTCAGCCAGTCATTGTAAAGGGCTTAAAAGCGGTTTGTAGAATATGTAAATCAATTCCAGTTTGCAGTCGCTGGAATGTATTGTGCAGGATCCATCTCAGGCTTTTAGCCTCTATCCTGTGCTTTATGGATTAGACTAAAGATAACTGAATATCCTGAAAAAGAATTACACGGGGCGTCTGATCTCATTTTGGCTTCTCATCCTGAGCACTTAACTGTGTTTATGGCTGAGAAGGCGGAACCAGCCTGAAGTGAGCACAGACAGTCCTTCCAGAAAAATGCAGATTTATTTTTCTGTTCTAGCGGTTTTGAAACTGTGTTGCTCCCGGACGTGAGAAGACAACCCTGAAGCAGTGAGCTGAGAAAGGCTTGGGAAGACTTAAAATCAGTCTTTGAAAGGAATTCTAAGCGGGCAGCTTCTTCCGTGGCTTCGGGGCAGAATGATAAAATTCCCTATCAGAGAAGGCAGGGAGGTTTATAGCTTTACTAGTAAGAAAGGAAAAGAAAAAAGTGGGTGTACGAAGCCAAAAAAAAAGGGTGTGATTTACAACTTATTCAAACTTATGGAAGACTCTTATGTCAATATGTAAATATCAAGATCACTACTCACAGAAAGGGAAGACAAGATTGGAAAAACATGCTGGGAGGCTGGCAAGGGCAGAGAATTACCAGAGGAGTGTTAATTGCTTTTGCCAGCTCTCAATGAATCTGGGTGGGAAAAGTTAGCATCTGTATTACCACCAAAAAAACCTCTTCACTTTTTTTTTTCTAAATGGGTTCAGCACCCGCCACCCCGAGCTCTTTGGGGGAGGTGATTTGCATAGGAAGCAAACTTTCCTTTTTGGGGCCAGGGCTAGGGGTTTAGAACTTTCTGTCCGTTTCCTGCCGCCTCGGGAGGTGGTGCAGAGCCCCCCCGCCCCACCCCCGCAACAGACGGGCGCCAGGACCCTCTGCTGATTGCTCCCTAAGCAAGCGTGGTTGGCAAGTTGCTGTGAGTGCACACAAGCCCGTTTAGACAAACAAGTGCGGTGTGTGTTTTCAATGAATTGCCCTTGCCTTGCTGGACATTGGGGCCGAGGCTGAGTTTCTTTCAGTTCTGCAAACCCACAAGCGACCCCATTCCTTTTATGCCGAGCAGTCGGATGGGTGGGGGAGAAGGAGCAAGAAGCCCAAATGGAAAGGATCTAAAAGGAAAAAGAGGAGTGCAAAGCAATTTCGACAAAGGTCCTTAGCTGGAACAAAGAAGTCATTTGATCCTGTGCAGGGCCACCTGTCCTCTCCTTGGTGGTGTCTGAGCTCAGTTTTCAGAATCCCTGTTCCCACACAATCCCTGTGGGACGGTGGCACTCCCCGTGCCTGATGCCAGAGGCATGCTGTCCGTCTTGGCATGATTTCCCCCATGCCTGGCGCGTCGTGGCATTCGAGTGAATTGGAATTCAGCCCGGTATTGAAGTTTTAAGGGTACCCATGTAATAACTCCTTTGTCATTTAGTGAATGAGCGGCTTTTTAACCCTCTGACTCTGTGTGTCTCGTAATTTTTTGGCCTGTTCCGAGGGGGTGGGGGGCTGTGGGTAGGCGGAAGGGGGAGAGAGGGGGAGAGTCACTGCTCGTCCAAAGAATAGGGGGCAGTCCAGCGTTTCAAGCATCTCACACCTTGTTCCACAGCGGCTGTGGAGGGGCTGAGGTGGTGGAGTTACTGGTGTGGATTAAGCCTGACTTTGTTTGAGTTTCTCTTGGGGCAAACTGTTGCGTCCAGGCTGGGTGAATCGCACCCACCAGCCGATCTGCCACCCCAGCCCGGCAGCCCCGGCCGGATTCGCAGCATTAACTATCAAACCGGTCCGTGTGTCATCAGCTCGGCAAAGAAATCCAATCTCCTCGCTGAGGAGTGATCCGTCCCCAGGGCTGCACAATGCGGAACAATGGTGTGGCAGCCAAGAGACCCCTGCCACGTACTAGGTATATCAGGTAGCCGGGAGCCGCCAGCAGAATGAGAAAGCTGCCTGCCTGGAGAGGAGATTCAGAGGGGTTCTGCTCTCTGCCAGGGTGGCAGGAAAAAAAAAAAAAAAAAGAAAAAACGCATAGAAGGTTAATATTATTTGAGGGTTCCTAAGGTTACGCTGAGTGAGGACAAAAGAAAAGTGTAAACCTGATTTGCCTCTATCAGGAAGTAATTTCAAAGCATGTGCCAATCTTTCTCCGCACTCTGATCATAAATGGGAAACTTTCCTGAAACTTCCTTGAGAAGGAATTTGCTGTGTTCCCAGGCGAAAGGAAAGGCATGGCCACCTGTTGTGGAGGCCCAGCCAAAAACAACAGGTTTGCCTGTGGCATTCTCACAACTGCAAATGTCCTCCCCAAATAGCGCACCGCTCATTGTCCCTGCGCTGGAGAAGAACAAGTAATTCTGTCTCAAGCTAGAAAGAAAGAAGGGCAGCTTCTCCAGACAAAACTGCCTACCGGACCTCTTTTGCGTTTTTAATATCCTGATGACTTCCCAAAACGCTCCAAGGGAAGAAGGCGCACACTCTCTTATCTCCGATCGACTAAAACAGATCCTTGCCTTTTGCCTTAGAGTGTGAAGAGGGCAAAGGAGGTAGTTAGCCAGTGCTTTAAGCAGCTGCTCAATTCTTGCAAGGCTAGCGTGGTCCTATTACAAGGAAGCTGTGACTGGCCTGTTTTGCATTCTTCGGATTGGAATTAAAATGCCCAAGGACATCTGGTTTCATAATGAATGTCTTTGTATTAATCTTTCCTTTGAGGATTAGAAAGTCCTTTAGGAACATGAGCTATTTATTTTCTGTCACATCCCCAGGAGAGAACGAGGTGGCAGTTCGATCCTCAGTGAGCAAATGCTGAGGTGAAGGCAGAGAACGGGCAGGCAAAGTATAAAGATAGGCAGCAGCTTAGGTGCAGTTCTGAGGAGGAGTCCTACCCACTCCGAGAGGCAGGCTACCTGTGCGCACGAGGCTTGGAATTCGAAGTGATAGGGCTTAAAACAGGACTCTGCTACAGCATCCCTTGTTCTTACGATTCTGTAACCAACACGTTAGTGTCCCGAGTATGTTTTATGGTGTCCTCCGTTTGAAAGTCAAGCCTGTAGAAGTTGAAAAGGCATTTCTGTTCTCATTTGTCCCAACATTGAGATAGAAAGATACTGTAACTAGCCGGAATTTAAAATATGTATCTGAGAAATGTTCCCTTTCAACAGCTGTTTCAAGTTTTTGCACGTGGTTTGGAGGTCGGTGTGGAGGTCCAGCGTCTTCAACATCCGTTGAAATGTTCGTGTCTTCTCTGCTATCTCTCCTTTGCAGGGAATGTTAGAATCACAAGACTTGCTGTCAGATTCAAGATTCTTATTGGTCATTTTGAAATATTCAAGTTGGCTTTTCCTTGCCATTCGTTATGACATGCGTTCGTAGTTTGCTTGGCTGGGGACCGCATAGGCTGTGGGCAAATCCTTTAATTGGTAGGTGCATGTTATCCGCAGACATTCCAGCAAGTTTTAAGGCTAAGTGTGTATGTGGATGTCTCCTGGCTTTGATCCCTTGTGTGGTAAATAGACATCCAAGGTAGCTATGGCAACCTGGACTGCACAGTGTTTCGTGAAGTGGGGGGGGGGGTTGGTAACTGGACAAAGAGTAATTTGATTAGAAAAAGGTGGGGCCGATAAGGACATTTTTAACCCGCACGATCTGAGGATCCCAGTTCATCCAAATCATTTGGATTTTTCTCGATAAGGCAAAAAGAATCCATGGTTAGCCGCGACCAACGTATTTTGCAGATGAAATTTAAATGCTTTTCAGTCAAACGGTGGCTACTTCCATAAAGCAACTTATGAGACCAAAGGCAAAGCCAACATGATAAATCTCCCTGTTATACTTAGTGTGAATGTTTGCATTTTCAGAACTTGGTGGGATTTTAAAAAGAAAGACCACAATCTGATTGGGCGGTGTGCATTTCAGTTAGCCGCCTGCAGAGGTCAGGCTTGAAGTGTCTATGATGGAAGGCTGGGCGGTGGACGCCGCTGCTGGGAGCCGGATCGGAGGCCGGGAGAATTGCTCTGCTTACTTGGAACAATTAGTTAGCGATTCTTTAATCTTGTGGCCAAAGCCACGATGAAAATGAGTTCATTCAAGGAAGAGAATATCAAATACGCTGTGATTAAAGAAAGGGCTACAAAGCCAGGTCAAACAGGAATCTAATCTCCCATTTAGAAATGGGACAGTTTTATCAACATGATTCTTTCTGGCTCATTATCAACTCCTTTTATTTCACATGAAACTCATCTCGGGGGTTTTGTTCTAGACGGTTGCTTACCTAGTTTTATAAGCTGGCATGTTCTAGAAATTTCCTTAAATGAAAGGACAAAATATTAGGGACACTTCTGGATCCACAAGACCTTTTTTTCCCCCTCCTAGAGGAGAATACCACACAGATTAGGATGGTTAATGGCCTCCAGAAAGGTCAGAAGATTGAGGCACTGAAAAAAAAAATGTTGAGAGAGGACTTTCCTAGAATAAAACAAAACAAAGCAAACAAACAGAACTAAGAACTTATCTGCTTTGTGCTATAAAAGAAGTTTTGGCTTAAAAAGGCAAAAAAAAAAAAAAAGGAAGATGTTCTGATCATTTGTAATGCAAATGGATTTGAAGGTTTTATATACAGTCAACTGTTTATGATGAGTATAATACAGAGGCTGCCCTTCATTCCTTACATTATTCAAGGACATTTGCTGAGTACTTACAGAAGTAATATATCCAGTGGTCCGTTCATTTAAGCTTTTTAAAAGGGTTATTATATGCCTTTTTGGGCTACAGACATGATTTTAATATGATCCCTGCCCTCAAAAGACTTTTGATCTGATATATAGTTTATTGTGCCTGTAGCACAATGTAAGTTATTCATGGGCAGAATGCCTGCTTATTAATAACTACATTTGTATGGATAAGAATCTACTTGATAAATTGGTAGCCAAAGCTTTCTTGACCTTAGGAGACTTGACAAATGATTTGAATTTGTGAAGTTTAGTGAATTTTTAGCTACATATCCATTTGTAGAAAGTTCTGAGTTCCTTGTTAAAGTACACTTATCATAATTATTAAGTAGTAATATAACCAATTTTTATTTTTTTAAATTTATTTTTTTTAAGATTTTATTTATTTATTTGACAGAGAGAGAGAGAGCACAAGCAGAGGGAAAGGCAGAGGGAGAGGCAGAAGCAGACTCCCCGCTGAGCAAGGAGCCTGATGTGGGGCTTGATCCCAGGCCCCTGGGATCATGACCTGAGCCGAAGGCAGACACTTAACTGACCGAGCCACCCAGGGGTCCCTAACCAATTTTCATCAATAGAGAAAATTAACTCCAAGGCAGTCCCCAAATCCAGGAAGGCGTTATGCTCTAAGAGTTTGTTGTTTGAAACCCAGGAGGTTTTCCAATGAGAAATGATTCCATTTCCAGAAGTCACTATCTTAAAAAATAACCAATCTGATTAATGTCAGATTCAGTTCTGAGTTTTGAGGACATGCTTCCATGTGACACAGGATGGAGCCATAGAAGGAGAAAGAGTTACTATACTTTGGGTAATGGGCCAGTCTTGACAATATCTGAAGTAGGAAAAGTTTACACTAGTTCGCACCTTTCCTTCTCCATCCTTCTGATACCTTCTGGGTCTCACTGGGACTCCCTATCCAAATATACAGTGAGTTGAGTTTCTGGAATTGCCCAGTTTTCCCTCCTGCCCTGCCCCACCTCCAAACCACACTCCTACTTCTTCTAGACAATGGTCTCTGGCAGGTGTTGGGGGAGAAGCAGTATGTATGAGCTAAAGCTCATGACGCTTAGCCCTTCAAACCTCAGGATGAATCCTAACTTGGAGAAAAAGCGGGCAGTAGAGTCTGGATCTGCAAAAATCAGGATTGCCCTTTCCGGGACAACATTTCTGGGCAGGGTCATGCCTTTGGCAGATGGGACTTGCTGGTGTGTCCACCCGTGGGTCCAACCTCTTCACTTGTTCTTTTCTTGGCATCCTGCCTCAACTTGGGGACTCACCGAGGTCTTTGTGAGTGACAGCCAGGAAAGCACAAGGGGCCAGGTGAGGGGAGTGATGGTACTTGTGGGTTTGGGTTGTTTGTAAGGATGCTCTTGATAAGCTGAGCGCTGTCTACTGGATTAGAGTCAATGGAAAGAAAAAAGCTGGCGCTTCCTCTTATCCACACAAGTATTGGAAATGGTGCGGATATTTCCAGTTAATCATTTGTCTGCGCATCTTGGGACTGAGTTATTCAAGAGCAAGAGTTACATCGTAGTTACCTTTAAATCCCCGGGCCCAGGCACAGTGCCTGGCACACAAGAAGAATCATTACATATTTTATGGGCGCATGCTAGATGAATTTTAGCCGGAAAGAGCATTTTCCAGGAAGCATTTTCAAGGGGAAGAAAGGGTGTTAGAAAGGTTGGGGAACAGCAAGGACCGAATGGATTGACATTAGAGAAAAATCAAAGGAGTTTGCTGTTACTTGACCATGTAGCCCGTGCGGTTGTGCTCCGGGTGTAGACAGAGCCTGGAACGTGGCAGGCAGCATAGCTTATTGCCCTCCGTGATGGGGCTACAGAACTGGTTACAAAATGGGATGTGTCCTCCAATAGCTCAAAGCCCAAAAGCAACGATGGAATCTCCTTCTTGCTCTCATTGAGCCCAGCCTGGTGTGTTAAGCCTTTGGCTCACGTGCAGTTGGTCCATTTTGCCAGGTGAGTGGCATGCCCAAGGTCTCTCAGCAACTGGGAGAATGTTTCTGGGAGAAGACTGAAGCCTTCTGCTCTATCCTGCGCATATGGGAGCCACATTTTCTCTACGAAATTCAAGACATATGCCGGACAAAGGATTTTCACTGCTTCTGGGTGTGACAGACTGAGAGTTATGGTTAAAATGATGAAATAGAAATTTCTGAGACATTTACTGGTGTATGGAGACAACGGGACGAATACATTTGCAAAGGGCCCACGCGGTAGACTGTGTTGTCCGTCATATGTCAAGTGGCCGAGTGTGGCTTTAGTTGTATGTATTCTGAAGTGGCCTTCCCCAAAAATTCAGAGGAAAGGAGCTGTTTGCGGACAAGCGCAATTTGTTGAATGCCCTGCTCAGTTGCCAACATCTAGATGAATGGCCAGATAAAGAAAAAGAGAAATGGAGAGCATCCCCAAATACTAGAAGTCTGTTGATTTAGGAGACACAAAGAGTACTGGTTTAAAGTGTAGCGTGTGTGGGTTGAAATTTTCACTCGGAGGGATGCTTTATCCTCCATCAGGGAGCAAAGGTATGAGCAAGTTTACTTCTAGAACCTGAGTCTTCTCGACTCCCCATCTTACTGCCTTTTGACTACATACACCACATGCCTTCTGATAAGATATAATTTGGATGTTTTGGGGTCACGGTCTAATTTTTTTTTTTTTTTTTTTTTACGGTCTAATTTAATGTGCTAATAAATGCCAAGACAGTTCCAGCGGGTCGATGGTTTCTGGCGAGTCAAGAATCAGGAAGGACTGTATCCCCTTTAGGAGCAAATAGCGTCTGCAGAATCCAAATGGTCACATAGCCTTATCTTTGGATTTTGTGCTACTTTTGTCTACATATTCTTTGCTCTGATTTTAGATAAGTGTGAACATGTCAGAGAGTAAAACCTTTAGAGGATTATGTTTACACAGAAGAAAGTTGTGAGGGGAGTCCTTTTTCCTGCGCATTAATCAGGGGTGCTTTGTGGAAGTAGTGCAGGAAAATGAAATGGAGCAAATAGAAGGGTGGAGCAAGGATGACCTTTTATTCAGCATCTGGGGAAAGCAGAATAGAAAAATTGGCTACTCACTGAGGGACTCAGTGGAGGTTTTTTTCATTGGTCAGGGTTTAAAGAGGATTTCTGAAGAGATATGGATATATGGATGCTGCTGCCCTTTCCTAGTGGCTCTGAGTGAAAGAAGGAAGAAAAGTCATGATTACTGAGTGAGAGAAATTTCTGAGTGTAGAAGAACCGTGATAGGAGACTATTAAATAATGAATATTTACTGATCAGAGCTTCTCAGCCTGGAGGAGACACTTCCTGAATATTTTTAACATTTCCCCTTTCTAACATTTCAGCTGTCAGAATGGAATAGTTCACATGTAAACTACATTGTTTTGGTTTAACTAACAAAGAGTGATAAGACATGAATTGTTTGTGACAGCCCCGAACATTGATAACAGAAGACATTAATGCCTGCAGACACAGCCTACATGGTAAAATTCTGGGAGCAAAAATGCTTATTATGTTAGGCCAACACGCTTTGACCTAGTTTTGCTTTTCTGCTTGGAAATTATGTCAGTATTAGTTACATCATCCCCGCGGATGAGCAATTTCACATTCTTGTTTATTTCAGCAGCTTTTTATTCGTTTTGTAGATTTAGTTCTGACCTCCAAGAAGCCAAACTAATCCTTATTGACTTGCAGTTTCCTTTTGAAATGAGTCTTCTGCATGATAAAGAGAGAATTTTATGTATTAACAAAACAATCTAAGATGCAGTCTTCAAAGACATTCATTTCTCCTTGATCAAGAGCCACTGCCCTCTTGAAGGCTCCAAAGGCCAGCCAGTTTTCTGCTGATCAGAATTAGTCTCCCTTTCTTTGTCCTTTGGGGATGGAATAGATTACTGTGCCTAAGACTGCCATAGTGGAATAACAAGAACATTACAGAAGACAAAGCACTTGATGGGACATTGCCCAGCCCATCATCATTAAGTTTGCCCATTGCGTATTTCTACTTTCTTTATCCAGTAGAAACTGGCCCGGCATATTTTTCCTATTTAACATTTTTATGGGATAATTTTCAAAATGAATTATTTCCTCCGTTGATTTCAAACACATTTTTTTTTCCCTGCCATTTAATACTTTATATCACTAGGGGAAAGAGCCACTTAATTCTTTCATACATTTATGAATTCAGATCTTCAAAGAGTGTGAGTTCTTCCAGTGATCAACTTACATCAAATTTACAAGTATAATTTGCTACCAAAAGACCTTGAACGGTTTTTGGTGCACATGTTTTGGCATTCCTTATTAACAAATGTAATCAGGCAAAAGCCCACTAGAATATGTATTCATGGTTCCTCTTCAAAAAGCCACCGACAGTAAGCTCTTGTTTTCTAATTAAATCCCTTTGTTGTTAGCTCCCCTGCAAATCCTGTCTGAATGCAGAAAACCCAAGAAGGGAGCGTCCCCTTCAAAGCACTACCAAACCTACCGAATTTTAACCAGGTAAACTGCTGATTAGCTGTGGATCACTCAAAGAAACAGTCTGAAAGTCACTGGCCTAGGCCCAAGTCCTACCTGTGATCCCTGGGTGGGGGGGGGGGGGGGGCTTCAGACGTTGTTTGAAACCATCAATTCAGAGTATCAGGGTGTCTGTCTTATCCTTATGTTACTTTAAATCCTGGCATCTTGAAGAAAAACTTCGTTGGAGGATTCCTGAAGTCCCTAATGGGTATATAAACATTGTCATTCCTAAGCTGCCCGAAGATGGGAAGCACAATGCCTCTGAGCGCGATACCCATTTCTTGGGATTGATGGTAGACTCCCAGCATTTTTTCTGATTCTCGTAGGCAGACACGAATATTTTTCCCTCCTCTTACATAAATCAAGGCCTTTCCCAGACGCTACTTGCACCCTTTTATCCCCTGCTTTATCCTGGAGATCTTTCCACAACGGTGCGCAGAGCTTCCCTCCTTTTCTTGAACAACTGCGTAGCCTTCCATCTTGACAACGTACCATAATTTATTTGACCCTTTCCCTACTGATCACATGGGTTACAGCCAATCTTTTGCTATTAAAACACCGTGCATAGAAAAGCCTCGAACATTCATCGGTTTGTGGGGGGGGCGGGTGTGTCTGTATTATAATTCCCCAGAAGTGGGATTGCTGGGTCAAAGGGTGCCTATGCGGTTTCTGATTTGGGTAAATAAGTAAAATTGCCTCCCCAGTGTGTGCGAGTGCTTCTCTAGAGCTTCGCCAAGAGAGTGCATTGTCCAACTTCTGCATCTTTGCCTACTTGATACATGAGGAGAGGGATCTCCGTGTAGCTTTCCATTTCTCTTCTGAATGATGCTGAGCATCTTTGCATGTATTTGACAGCCATTAGCGTTTCGTGTGCAGCGTCTGTTCGCATCCTTCATTTTGGATTGTTCTTGATATTCATTTTTTAGTCCATCTGTCTTTATAATAACCGTTCACTGGAGGGATATATCTTGTTGACTGTCCCCAAGTATGTTGGAAATCATCTGAAGGGGACTCCTGTCATAAAGTAGCTAATTTCTAAAGATTTTGTATGAATGAAGGTGGAGCTGGCTCCCAGCAGACACTCATGCCACAGTCCAGATTTCTGGGCCCGTTTATCACTCTGTCTTCTGCTCTCTAGCCAGCATTGTCAAATGCCTGAGCTTTATAAAGCACAAATAACCGGGGTGCCTGGGTGGCTCAGTCGTTAAGCGTCTGCCTTCAGCTCGGGTTATGATCCCAGGGTCCTAAGCCCCAGGTCGGGCTCCCTGCTCAGCAGGAGGCCTGCTTCTCCCTCTCCCTCTCCTTCCCCTGCTTGTGTTCCCTCTCTCGCTGTGTCTCTCTGTGTCAAAGAAATAAATAAAATCTTAAAAAAAAAAAATAAGACACAAATAACCTCCGAAGTGTTGAAAGCTTGCTATACTGAAGGTCTAATTCTGGGAGGACGCTCATGTTGTTAGTTTGTTGGAATTATGACCATTTTCCAGGGAAGTAAGAGGTTCCGCTTTAAATACTCAAGACCCTGGAAAAGTCTTTAAGGCACTAGTCTCCACTTTTCCTCTGAAATAGCAGATGTCAGGGCACATCAATTATAAGAGTGGTTTTTAATATTTCTGCCCCTTGAGGTGGTTCTGTATCCGCCTTCATGAAGACTGGGGCTTTATGATCAAGACCAACCAGAGGAAAACAGTTGCATGGGTCTGAAATGTCAATGTACAGTCTTTCAAGGAAAGCCATTCAGTGCTTATAAATATGCACAGCAAGTACTTACCATTTTATGGGAATGATCCAGCTACTTACTCATGATGACTGCAGTTACCTCCCCAGTAAAATGGAAATGATAGTCACAGTACCTATCTTACAGGGTTATTATGAAGATTAAGTGAGTTAGTGTTTGTCTCTCACTTAGAATGACACCTCTAACAGAGTACATACTCTGTGTGTGTTAAATAAGTTAGAGAGTGGTGGTTGTCAAGAACTGTGCAGGGTCTGAGGCTTTGCCCTACTTGCTAGCTAACAGGTTAGCCTGCCACTGTTTTCTCGGCAGAAGACACGAGACCCCTGGGTCAGAGACAAAGGTCTTTATCACTCACTGCCCAGCAAGCGGCATGAGCTTCAGGTTCACGCTAGGTCTCCTCGCCGGCCCCAAGCCCCACGGGGTAGCCCAGAGCAGCCCCGCTGGTTGCTGTGTAGGTGGTGGGTAGATTTGCCCTGCGGGTGTGGATCCTGAGCTGAGGGAAACCGAATCCCTTAAAATGGACAGTGCTCTCCGGGGAGACACAATATGGTTCCCTAGACCAAAAAGGTAGACTGAACAAAGGCCACCAGTGCCGGTGCCTCTGCTCATAGACGTGTGAGGTGCAAGGGCTCCATGGACAGTCTCCTCCGGTGGTAGTAGTCCCATGACATGTCTTTGCACATTCGCTCCTCAGGACCCTAGGACTTCCGCAGAGATGCTTGGGCTGGGAGGAGAGCGGTTTAGCCCGGACACAGCAAGAGGAAAGCGGAGGGAGTGAGGGCCGCCCCATGGTTCCCTGCCATTCCAACAAGAAAAGCTCAGGTGCTTTCTTCGGTTTTTCTGCTCTTCCAAAACGTCGGGCTTCTGATTAAGATTTCATTTGAACAAAGACATCTTTCTTTAAAAAAAAAAAAAAATCGAAAACACCAGGTCTCGTACAATGATGTTTCACATTCTTTTGACAGTGATACAACTACTATGTAGTTAAGAGAATCACTCCAGGCAATAGATTTGGAAGCACAATCTGAGAGACCCTTGGGTGAGGACCCCGATATGTCACTTGCTAGCTCTTTGACCTTGGGTTGATTTCCTCAAGCTTTCTAAACCTGTGCACGAAAATACTGTCACCAACCGATAGGGTTCATGGAATGAGTAAATGAAGAACTACATATGAAAAATGAAATATAAAGCACTTAGAGTATTGGTTATATATCAGGCATATAAGAAATGTTAGGTTACCTTCTCTTTTTCTGGAAACAAGGTTTCAGGGAAGTCTGGGTTTTATGGACATTTACACTTGTTAGCTTCTGAATGAATACACACCCACCCATACAGAGGCATGCATAGACACACACACACACACACACACACACACAGTGGAGTGATGTACTACACGGGTGTAATAATCCCTGTAAAGTGTGAAAACTGTAATTTGTTGCTAAAAAGTATACCTTTATAGGACAAGTTCTCCTTATATGCTAAAACAATACCAAATCTCATTGATGGACATGGTCACTTACCACTGGATTTCATGTGGCAAAGGAAAAATTCTTCTGACCCTTGTTAAAACCGTAAGGAAGACTTTATTCAGGACTTCCATGATAGCAACAGGGGAGAGAGATCTGACTCAACCCCCACAGCTAGAAATTCATAGCCTGATGGGAACCTATTAAGAGGAGACATCAGGGTAGTGGGATTCTTAGTAAACCAACTTAACAAGGATTCTTCCTGAAGGCAGGCCAGGGTGACCAGATATCAAGAGTGGGGGATTCTCGCCAACATTGGGCTGTGCGGGCCCAGCAAGGATAGAGGCCAGGTCGAGGCCTAGTCAAGAGGAGGACTGAGGGAGCCTGACTAAAGTTTGATTAAGGAAGGAGTCTTTGTCATATAACATAATCCAAGAAAGCATTCCTTCTTCATCTGTTTTATTCTTTACAGTGGTTCCGTGATTTTACAGTATTACACACCTTCTATTTAAAACTCTACTCGGAACCGAAATTACAATTATACTTGTGTTTATGTGTTTATGTCCTTCAAGCAAAAACAAAATTACTAAGCAGAGCAGTAAATACAAAAAGAATTGGTAAAGGATGTATTTTGGAGGTGCATAGGGTTGCCTTACCGAGAGCTAAGAACTAACCGTGGCCAACCCTAAACCGTGAATGTGGCCATTTGGATGCCCTTGTTTCCCAGGGCTCTGTCAGTGTAGAACTGTGTGTGTGTGTGTTTTAAAGGTTTTATTTATATGAGAAAGAGAGAGAGTGAGTGAGCATGAGCAGGGGGAGGGCCAGAGGGAAAGGGAGAAGCAGATTCCCCGCCAAGCAGGGAGCCTGACGTGGGGCTCGATCCCAGGACCTTGAGATCATGACCTGAGCCGAAGGCAGATGCTTAACCAACTGAGCCACCCAGGCACCCCTAGAAATGTGTTTTTTTAAAAAAAATTTCTATTTTGAAATAATTATAGATCCTTAGGAAGTTGCAAAACAATGTATAAGGAGGTCCCACGTACCCTTCACCCACCCCTCTCCCCCTATCCTTAACTCCTGGCAACCAGTAATCTGTTATCCATCTCTGTAATTTTGTCACTTCAAGACTGTTATATGAATGTAATGACAGTATGTGACCTTTTGAGATTAGTATTTTTTACTCAGCATAATTGTCTGGAGGTTCACCCAAGTTGTTGCATGGCTTGCTAGTTTGATCTTTTTCATTACTGAGTAGTATTCCATGGTATGGATGCACCGCAGTTTAACCGTGTACCTGTTGAAGGATTTTTGGGTTGTTTCCCGTTTGGGGCTATTACAGATAAATCTGCTGTGAACATCAGTGTACAGGATTTTGCGTGACCATACATTTCCATTCCTTTGTGATGGAAAGTGTGGTTGCTGGCTCATGGGCTAAGTGCATGTTAAATTTTGTACTGCACCGCCAAACAGCTTCCCAGGGTGGCCAAACCACCGTACGTGCCCACCGGCGATGCGTCAGTGGTCCAGTCTCTCTGCATCCTCCCCAGCATTGGTGGTGTCCCTGTTTTTATTTTGGCCATTCTGGCAGGTATGCAGTGGTATCTCATTCGTATTGGTTTTTAAAAGGTGAAGAAATAGTTCATAATCCAATGAGGTTGTATTCAGTACCTCCCCGGTAAAATTCTCACACTCTCATGGGCCTATCTTGGTGCACGGCTGAATTGTCAAATTTCCCCGTGATTGCTGGCCCTTCAGTTGAGCCCTGGCTAAAATACTGAGAAGCAATAAAGGAGCAGTGTTGTGTAAAATAGATCTTTCAACTTTAGATTGGCCTTCGATTTATACTTTGAGAAACCCAGAATTGATACTTCCTCGAGACACTGCAGACCCACACTTCATGCATATTTACTCTGGGGAATAGATACATTTAATCCCGGGTGAAGAATTGCCGACTATTTAAACGTTCTTTCTCTTCCCCCAAACGTAGTCCCTTGCCTTTGCATTTGCAAGAGTTAAATAGAGGCATGATCCAGCTCCATTGTCAATATGTGCACAGGTGGTATATAAACACAAACACACCTTCCCAGGCTCTGTGGACTTGCATCCTGAATGTTCCCCAATACCCAGTCTAGATTCTTCCAGGTCAGGGTTTCTCAGCCTTGGCACTATTGACATCTGTGGTTAGATAGTTCTTTGTGGGGGGTCTTCCGTGCCTCAGTAGGATGTTGAGCAGCATCCCTGGTCTCCACCCACTAGACGCCAGTAGCAACCCCTGCACCCGCCCAAGATCTGACAACCAAAAATATCTCCAGACATGCCAAATGTCCACTGGGGGCAAAATACACCCCACCCCTTTGAGAATCACTGGTCTAGGTAGATGAGAAGGAGAATGTCAGCCTTCAGGTCAGCTCACTGGGTTGCAGGCACTTGATGAGCATCCCCTTCCCATGAGGCGGGTTTGGGTGCCTGCCTGCCTGGTCACTTCTGATAAGTACTGATGTCTTTAAATTCACTTCTGCACCTTATGGCTGAAAATTAATGGTTAGTGGAGAAAGATGTCAGCCTGTTTCTTACAGAGTTTTATATGAATTGAGGACACATAATTAAAAACAAAACCACGCAGGCGTGGTTTTATTTTACTTTGTATTGATAGTTTATCACCTAATGTTAGGTATCATGATTATTTCAACAGATATAAAATTGAATAAATAATAAAATATCTTTATAAAATGAGGTAAATCTATATGTGCATAGATAGTTTCATAGAGAAATTGTCACAATCCTGGACATTCTTCTGATTTAACTTGTTTCACTGAATTCTCTAATGGTAGAGGTTTTAAGACATTTAAAGAACTCCAAAACAGGCAAGAGAAAATACAGTTTGTTTTTAAAATTTAAGTTATATGGTAAGAATCATTACTTTATTATCTAAAATACATTTTTTTACCTTATATTTACAGGGTAAAGATAATATATTTTATATTTATTTTGATATGTAAATGTATTTTTCTATTTTAGAATTAAAATAGGGTGAAAATAATTATTGTTTGAAATACTGTAAGTAGTATCTTATTGCTTTAAGAATTAAAATATGTATTTTATATTTACATGCCAATTACAGGTTACCAGAGAAAAGTATAAACTATAACCTCACGTGAAAATGACATATTACTGTATCAGTTATACAATTTAAATTCCACTTTTATTTGTCACCCTTTCCTCTTGTTATTAGCAACAGAATGTAAATTGTTACAGTGAGCTCAAAAATTTGGACAACGGTTATCCTTAATTCACAGCCATTGAGTGGTATTGTACTACAAATCCCCGGGGAATGTTGAGCCAATGTAGAATGAAGCCTTTCTTTCTCAGGAATAGAGATTTATAAACTGCCTGGAGGTATCGCTATTTCTAGATGAAGGTGTGGCCTGAAGTGTTTTTGTTCTTTTCTATGCGCCTGTGATCCCAACACACTAAACTCAAGTGACGCTTAAATACCGCAAAGGCTCTTGGGAGTGTATGAGTTTTAATAAGACAGTTTGCCAAGAAAAAAAAAAAAATAGACCGAGATACAGAGCGACTCCCCAAATAACAGAATAACGTTTGTTGATGTATTCGTTTCATTATGACAAATAATACTCAAAAATACTTGAAAACGCTTGAGTCTGTTTAAAAAGTGCCCAAAAGGATTTGTAGATTATGTTCAGAAAAGGCTTTGGAGAAAGAAATATTGTATCTCTGTGAGCCAAGAGAATGATCTTCCCTTGTTTATAGGATTATAGAAGAGGAGTTTTTGCTTCTAACGTGTGAATGCACATTTCTTCATAGGATAAAATCGCCCTTCTTGTAGGAGATGGTACTGGTTATCTTCATTTAGTATTCTTCCAGAAAGTCTTTCCGAAGTTAGAACATTATAACTTCATTTAAGATCTGTCTTCTTGGGGCGCCTGGGTGGCTCAGTCGGTGAAGCGTCTGCCTTCAGCTCAGGTCATGATCTTGGGGTCCTGGGATGGAGCCCCATGTCAGGCTCCCTGCTCGTCGGGGAGTCTGCTTCTCCCTCTGCCTCTGCCCCTCCGCCCTGCTCATGCTTTCTCTCTCAAGTAAAGAAATAAAATCTTAAAAAAAAAATAAGATCTGTCTTCTAGGAACATCACACACTTTTGTGTTATTTGCACAGTCCTTATGAGCAGAGTAAGAGGTTCATTTATTTTTGGAGTTATATAGCAAAGGGGTGCTGGACCTCAAAATAACATACCTCTAATTTCCAGTATTGCCTGACAAAGCTCTGTTTTAAAGGTACAATGTAGGGGACAAATTGAACAGTGTCACCTTGGTCCCTAGTTGTGCTCATCTTTGCCTTCCCTTATTCCTTCCTATGCAAGGAACTTATGAGGTGACCTTTTAGGGTTACAGTATCTTCTTAAAAATTGGGATTGATTTGCTCAAGTTTTAACAGCTGCTGAATGTTCCCCGAAATCCATAAAATGACAGTAAAGAAAGAAAGACTTCAATTTGTTGGCAGTTCTTTTAAAGCAATTCTTTGAATAAGTCCTCGAAACCTGTACAGTGGAGGGTCTGAATTTTCCTCAGTGCCTAGCACAAAGCTTACTTACCAATCTGGTAAATGTATGGATTACTGAATTAACGGAAAGCAAAATTTCTTAAATGTAACATATTGGTTATTTGGGATAAGATGTCATCTCTACATAATAGAACATCATAATTGAAGCTTTAGGGATTTTCAAATACTCTAGCTGCTACTAAATCTCATTGGTGCCCCTCAAGTTGTAATATAAGAAAGCAGTATTCCATATAAGAAAAAATTTGTCAGTCTTAAAAAAGTGTTTATAGCAGAGACAATTCATGTTTGTTTTTTCCCCTTCTAAAAATTTTTTTTACTTTGAATCAGTGTAATTTCAAGAAATGTAATGTCATTTCAAGAAGTGAAGACTAGGGCACCTGGGTGGCTCAGTTGGTTAAGCGACTGCCTTCGGCTCAGGTCATGATCCCGGAGTCCCGGGATCGAGTCCCGCATCGGGCTCCCTGCTCAGCGGGGAGTCTGCTTCTCCCTCTGACCCTCTTCCCTCTCGTGCTCTCTCTCTCTCATTCTCTCTCTCTCAAATAAATGAATAAAATCTTTAAAAAAAAAACAAAGTGAAGACTATTTCTCATTAGTTCCAGCCTAAAGCAACAGAGTGCTTCGAGATTTTAATAAATTACTGTGTTCTTCGTAATTAATGTCAAGGTAGAGTCCTCCCTATGGGTCATGATTTTCTTGTAAAAAACACATACTGCCTTGTGTTTTTAAATTTCGAATTTTCTCCTGGAGCTCTTGTCTACTGATCATGTTAAGAATCTGTATATATTTTAAGAAAGAATCTATATATAAAGAGTAAGTATTTACCATTCAAATGATAGGTATGACTATGTAGTTTCTCCTTTTCGTTCCAAAAGGCTACTTTTGGCCTTTTGCCCAAACACCTTTTTTTTTCTTTTTTAACAAAAGGATATAATATTAAATATCTGGACAGGTTGAAAGTCTCTAACATTTACCTGTAAGTGTCAACTAATGCTTTCCTTTCTGTTTGCTAAATTGCTGCATCAGTGCTTTAACAATGATGTTACCATTGCCACCGAGGCGTCATCCTTATCACTTTCAAAAGCACCCCAGTCTTTGGGGCTGAGCCATCACGGTGGTTTTAAACTGAACCTCCCCTCCAGCTGGACTCCTTACCCACCGCCCTTAGCACAGACTTTCATCCCTGGGAGTTAAAGGTCTTCGGTTCATTTCTTCGTACCTCGTCCCGTTTAAATTTGTATAATGTCACTAGCACACCTGGAATGCTAGCCCAGTAGCATTCTCCCCGGAGAATCCCCTCCCAATCTGGGGACATCTTTCGCAGGTACAGTTTGTCCTCACGTGAAATCTCTGTCTCCCTATTGCTTTTCCCCATGTTTGGCCCCCTCTACACAGCACAGAACACGTGCAGTTACTCTGTTCTCTGACAGCACTTCAAAGACAAAGCTAACAGGGCCTTCTGGGGGCATTTTTCCAGGTTAAATATGCCCAGATGTGTTTGATTTGGACTCTATCCTTTAGGATCAAGCAGTGTTAGTAAGTACAAGTGTCCAACAGTTAAATGATCTGTCCGTGGGAGAGACTCGCCTGATTGGTGAAAAGAGATACCATCGGCCTCTAATACCCAGTGATCTTAAAGCCACTATTTTCAACTCTTGCTGCTTGGATTATACAGACTTCGCCTAGCCCACTTCTGGAATGGAAATTTCTGAGTCTTTGCTAGTGAGCGAGCAATAACAGGATGGCGGGCATCTAGGAACTGAGAGAGAAAATCATTCATGGCCAAGGTTTGAAGTTCGTTCTTTTGCTCGTCTGCTACTCCACGGATATTCGTAGTTTCTTAGTGTGTGCTCTAGGACTCAACCTGATAATCAAAGAGAGGAGTCCTACGATGGAAGACAAGAAAATTGAGGGCGGGTAAGTAGGAAAAGAAGGGAATGAAGACTCAGGAGCTTTCTTCAGCTCTCTGGAGAGTTGAAGGCAACTGAAATTATTTTGAACATCTTAAGAAATTACATCATTTTTACAGAAAAGACAAAAATGCTGGAAAATACATACAATGTGTTGGCAATAAGATGTTCAGGGGTTGACAGACCCAGCCAGTATCTAGGGAAAAGTAAGGTCGTGAAGAACTAGATCTGGAAGTCAGGCCTGTCTCGCCGCCTGTCTAGCCCAGTACTGGGCAGGTACCAGGCGCTCTGTAAGTATTTGTTGTGTAAATGACAGAATGAGCATCTGGTGGCAGAGTGATGCCCTGAGTGGCATTGCCGAGATTCACAGGCGTCCCTGTGGATGGTAAGAATGGTTTGTGGGCTATTTCTTATCATTTTGAAAAACTCAAAGGAAATCGTAGTCATTACTTTGACATGACTATTTTCATCAGCTACTTAAAAAAAAAAAGATTTAATATTTATGTGGGAGAGAGAGGAAGCATAAGCAGGGAGAGGAGAGGGGCAGAGGGAGAGGCAGACTCCCAGCTGAGCAGGGAGCCCGATGTGGGGCTGGATCCCAGGACCCTGGGATCATAACCTTGAGCCGGAGGCAGACGCTTAAGCAACTGAGCCACCCAGGCGCCCCTCATCAGATACTTCTAAACCTGGAAATTTGTGAAGTTAAAAGTGAAGAGGTTTTTAAAAAAAAACATTGTGCTCAGTGAGAGAAGACAGTCATAAAGGGCCACATATTGTGTGATCTATTTATTTGAAAGGTCCAGAAGAAACCCATTTCATAGAAACAAAGTAGACTAGCGTTTGCCGGGAGTCAGGAGGAAGGGAGAATGGGGGGTGACTGCTAGTGGGTACAAGGTTTCTTTGCGGGTGGTGAGGGTGATGAAAATGCTCTGGAACTAAATAGTGGTGATGGTGGCAGAACTCTGTGAATACACTAAAAACCACTGAGTTGTACACTTTAACTGGTTGGGTTTTTGATATATAAATTATATTTCAGTAAAACCGATTTTAAAAATGATAAGCACAGCACCCAGCCTTAAAAAAAAAAAAAAAAAAAGTCCTTCAGGGTTAAAAGGTCAGGAACCATTTGCTAATTATTATGTAGATTTTATCCCAGATTAAAATACCCCTGTTCCATCTCTCTAAAGGGAACCAGCAGAATATTCCCACAACCATAGAGAATGGAGGTGGGCTCTGCTATTGGTTACTTCCCTCCTTCTTCAACCTAGTAATTGGGAAAAAGTGTGCGTATGTGTGTGTAAGTGTAACGGGGCAGTGTGCAGAGCTAGGTCATGAGACTTCCAAGATCTGTGGACACCCCGGCACTCGGGGTGAAGTTGAAGCTGTTTGTACCCTTCTCATACCACATATAACTAGGCCAGGGGTCAGCAAACTTGTTCATAAAGACCAGATAGTATTTTAGGCTTTCCAGGCTACCCGGTTTCTGTCAAAATGACTCAACTCAGCCATAAGCAATAGGTAGAAATGACCGGACACTTGACATTTGAATTTCATGTAATTTTCACATATCACAAAATATTATTCTTTTGATTTTTTTTCCCTCCAACCACTTAAAAATGTAAAAACCATTTATAGCTTGTGGGCTACACAAAACAGGTGGAGGGCTATAGTCTGTTGATCCCGGTGCTAGGCTAATGGTTTAGAAAGGTACTTGGCCTGTCTGTAGTTTGTTGTAAAGCATGTTAAATTCCTTACCCCAATGTACAATGTAAAGTGATAAATAATGCTGCATTATGTTTAAAGGCCAAGCTATTGAGAGACTAAATTGCACCAGTCCACTTTTTAGCAAATGCTGAAAAATCAGCTAATAAGATCTGTTCTTAAGAGTATTTAGAGTATAATAATGCTACCTTTTGTGGTTTTGAGATTTTTATTTTTAAGTTAGGGAATCTAGGGATATCTTGAACATAGGCCATTAAGAAGTCTGCCAAGGCTATGGATTTAAAGCCCTGGGAATTCTTCATTGCCCCTGGCTGCTGTATTTTAACAGCAAAGTTATTCATTAAGTTCACGTTTTTAAACTATCAACAATGCTGCTTTATACTTTATCTGCATTTGACACACTTCCAGAGAGATGATCTTCAATTTACTGATGAGTGCATCCATTGTTACTTTTATGACAACTAATTTACAGAAAGAAAAGCTGTTTGGCAAGGGTGTCTCTTATCTGGAAGTAAATGTCCCCAACGTTCCTATCCAGGAGGGAGCGGTTGGTGTTAGATGACTCGCACAGGATGCGGCCACTAGGACATTGGAAATATTTCCCGGGTAATGAGCCGGAAATGCAAAAGGAAGAAAACGGTTGGCAATACATTGGCCATTTTATACCGCACTTTGGGGACTTATTTTCTGATTTGAGCAGAAGCCAGAAGTTGAAGAACATGGAGATTTGGCAGATGTCTGACCCACTGACCCCGACCCCCAAACATCCCCTTCAGATCTGTAAGGGAAGTATTTAGATCTATTCGTTTGAAGAAAAATGGAACCTATATCCACTCGGATCATAAATAAGAGAATTCAGAGGAAAAAATCAAATGTCGAGCTCCCCACAGTTTTCAGCATAAACCTCAGTCTGGAACTGATTTTGGGGTGCACAGCTAAGTCAAGTGCCCACTGAGGCCACAGCAGACCCTGTGGCTATCCATGGTGAATTACACGTGGGCCCTGTCCTCAGGGGACTTGCGCTTTAGTCCACTTTACAGAAAAACCAATAGAAATATCGTTACAGGTATGGCAACTGCCGAACTTTCTTCCTAATCCTAAAACTCTTTCCTTCTTCTTGGCCAGAGTAATGAATACGGACGGCATCCATGTGAAATGATTGTCTCCGAGTCACACAATACTCGATTTGTCCAGGCTAAAGTCTGCCTTTGGGAAGGTTAACTGTGGCTTTTTTCTTGTGATGAGAGACAAAGAGATAATTTACAAAGCTCCCTCCTGAAAAGTTGAAAGCATTTTATGCAAACTGTTACCTGCATTCTCACGGTGACATTTAAAGTGTTTGCAGTTTCTGTGATCCTGGGCTTTTTACCAGTTTTATTCCTACTTGCTGCTCTATGAGGGAAGTATCACTACTACTCTTTTCTAAATGAGGAAAAGGAGGCCGAGAGAGATGTAAAATATGTAGCAGGTACCGGAGATGACAAAATACTGGGAAAGCTTCAAGTTCAGCCCCATCTGATGCCTAATCTTCCTTCGCTTTGCACCTTAGCATATGCCTTCGCAATCACTGCTTCTATTTTCCCTACAGAAGAGTTAGGAAAATTAAGGCGTGGAAGAGTTTTCGGGCTTCCATTTATTTCCTTCCGTGATCCTTTGATCAGCCCATTATAGCAAAATTAAGGCCCTGGGGACCGCGAGAGGCTGATGCAACATCCGGAGTTCTGAGCAGGTAGAAGACAGACGCAGGGTCTGTGACCTAGGAGACCCACATTGCCAGCATGTTCTGCATTGGTGTAATTGATAGGATTGTCAAGGAGAGAAAGGAAGACAGTGTATTCGTGACTATTGCTGTGTAACAAATCACCACAAACTTACAAGTTAAAACCGTATCTGTTCATTAGCTCGTGGTTCTGTAGGTCCCAAGCCTGGGTGGCTCGTGGTCTGTTCTGCTCAGGGTCTCACGGAACTGAGGTTAAGGTGTCGGGCAGGCTCGGCTCCGATCTGGAGGCCCCGGGGAAGAATCTGCTGGCAAGTTCACACCTGTTGCTGGCAGATTCGTTTTCCTGCAGTGTGGGGACGGAACTCCCCATTTCCTTGAGAGCTGTCAGCCGAGTCCACTCTCTCTTCCTGGGGGCCACCCCCATTCCTTCTCATGTGGCCATCTCCATCCTCAAAGTACAACAGCACACTGAGTCTTTTGCACACGCATGACGTCTCTAAATTCCTCTACCGCCATCAGGTAGAAAAAGCTTTCTCTTTTAAGGGCCCCATGTGCTCAGGTCAGGCCCATCTGGATCACCTCTCCGCCCCGAAGTCAACCATGCTGTATACAATGTGATCGGGGTTGGGACTGCTCACATCCATAGGTCCTGCGGATTAGGGCAGATCTCTCCAGGCTACCCTTTTCAAAATTCTGCCTACCACAGACAGTGATGGAGATTTCCAGCGACTCCTTGCTCCTTTGTGAGTCGTGTTGCCTAGGACGGCAGCAGCTGGGAGGTGGGCAGCTGGTCCACTCTCCTCCAGGGTTAAAGGGCAAAGGAGCAGCGCCATGGCTTTTCCTTCCTCCTGACCCTTGCTTCTTCCTGCAAGGAAATCTGTGACTTTGGGCCTTCTTTTCTCTATGTGACCCCCTCCTGCGTGTTGGTGCCAAGAAACACTGGAGGGCAGATGGCCGGTCAGTTTGGAGCAACTTCAGGTGATCGGGAAGAGGCGTCCAGACGGCACCAGGGGGCAGCACAGAGCAAGAGCCTCGCAGAGATGGTCTCTTCCTCTGTCTTCATAGCGTCTTCTCACCCAACATGTGCCTCCAGAGCCAGCCCCCAGTGAGTCTCCAGTAAGAGTGTAGCAGAACAGATGCCAGCCACGGGTGCATCACTAAAAAAAAAAAAAAAAAAAAAAAAAAATCGCTGTAGATCTGCTTCTTGGAACCTCGGTTTCTCCCAACTCGGAAACGGGCTGGAATTCATTCAAGGATGAGACCTTGAAAACGGAAAAATTCATCCTTTGAATCGCAGTGATGTAAAGGCTACTGTGTGCAAGTCCGATGCCGTAGCCCTGTGTTTCACAAACTGTTTTCATTATTGATCCTTCAAGGGGACTTTTCAAACACTGTTTCCTAGTTGCCCCCCTCCCCCCACATGAAATTTTACTACAACCACCGTATGGTATATTTGGCCTTTGTACATAACTAACAAAGAGTAAGATTATTATTATTTTTTTTTTTTGCCACCAAGAACTAATTTTCTCACCGTTGGGGGCAATAGTGCCCTCATTGACAATGCACGCTGTGATGGGAGAAAAGAAATTGCTCACATTTTAATATTTATTAAATCTTCAGCTCTCGTGCTCTATTTGAGTTGGCAACTGGCAGGAATACTTCGGTTGTACTGAAAGGTACTTAAGATTAATCCTGCGAAATCACAAGAGTCTGGTTAGTACTTGCATGGGAGTCTTTGAACATGAAAAATCACCCAATATATTATATTTAAAATAACAACTTGCAGAACAAAATGTGAAGTATGATCCCATTTTTGTGGCTAAGATGATAGAAAAATGACTAGAAAGATCAGTCTACCGAATGCTGCTTCTTAGTGGTCAGATTCTTCTCCAGGCATTTTGCTTTGGGGGAATGTTATAAATGAACACATATTATAATTGTGGCAAGAAAAATACTATTAGAAAACTTAACCAATCATCTCTCTCCCTCTCTCTCTCTCTCTCTCTCTTTTTTTTGGCCTTCAACATTTAAGATTAATAGGCAGTGTAAATTCAATCATTCATGTGTAGCGAAAGGAGAAACATTTTGCATGGTCCATTCATGATTCCTTTAGATCTCTGGGGGGCTTCAGGCCTGAAAGTTTACTGTTGCAATCTTTTTTTTTTTTTTCTCCTCGAGCACATATACATTACTTTCTGCAAAGAAATACCACCTACTAAAGAGTGTTTCTTCTCTTCTAGCAAGGTTTTGGTGTCCCCAGAGCCCCCTTAGTCCTGTTTACTTTGGATATTTCAGGAGTTACTGTAGGTTTAACTGTGGTGAGTCTTTAAGCCCCCTTTTGAAATTCACAAACTGCCTCTAATCTTAGAAAAATGTCAGGTTACACTTTTGAGAGGTTTGGGAACTTGACATTTTGTAGCCCAGTTGGGGTGTAGGCCGCTTCCATTCTGAGCACCTTGTTCCAATTTGCGTCAGAGGGAATTATATACAGGTCAGGGCTGAGAGCAGCTTATAATTAATGGGGTGGACAAGTGGATTTTTAGTGTTTCATAAAATAAAATGGAAATCACATGTGCCTGGAACTGTTGTGTGTTTTTAAATATTTACATTTATCCTAGTAAACATTAATTATAACTGATATCTTTCTCCTGTGAACTTGCTACCTGGGAGGTCACAAGCCATTGTTCACTGAGGAGAAAGGATGGCTGACAAGCTTGTTATATTAAAAAAAAAGAAGAAGAAGAAGAAACAACAGAGTACTTGGGGAGATACTGGTGAGTGAACTCGTGGAAGCAATCCAGTCTTGGGTTTTTCTCCTCATTTTCTCTCATGTTTAAAGCACCCACTTGCCAATATGATCCAGATGTCAGTCCTTCTAAGGGAGACTGGGGAGCGCTTAGCTTGGGAAATTCCTGAATGGCTCCTGGTGAGACGCATGGCCAATGCTTAAGTTCGTTAGTTTGGGTTTTTTATTTGTTTGTTTTTAAAGATTTTATTTATTTATATTAGAGAGAGAAAGAGAGAAAGGGAGCATGAGCAGAGGGAGGGGCAGAGGAAGAGGGAGAGAGAGAGAAGCTTAAGCAGGCTCCACCCCCAGAGCAGAGCCCGATGCACGGCTCGATCCCACGACCGCAGCACCATGACCTGAGCCGAAGTCAGACGCTTAACTGACGGAGCCACCCAGGTGCCCCTATTTGTTTTTTAATGAAAGTTTAGAAGTAGTCAAGGCACTTGTCAGAATCTACAGTGTCCAAATTTTCTTTACATTCGTCAGAAATGTCCACCTTCTTGTGATGTAGCAGCAACATGTTGCTGAGGAAAGTGATCTTTGGGAGTCAGAGCCACCTTCTAAACTGGACTCTGCTGTGTGCCGGCTGTGTGGCCCAGGCCTGGAGGCTCTAACTCTGAGCCTCAGTTCCTCAGCCGCAGAATGGACAACACGAGACCCACTCTTTCGGGTTTGAGGAGGGATTAGAGATAATTTATATAAAGTGCCCGACAAATTGTCGGCGCTTAAAAATAAAATGTCAGCTATGGATACGTGAAGGAATGGTCAAAAAAAAAAGGAGACTCAAAGCCTTCTGTAAGTTGCATTACATGTCAGACATTTGGATGTTAGGTGTATTAATGCACGCTATGGTCACGCACGCTTTAGTCTTGCCTCCAAGGCCCCCGACGCCCCCCCAAGTAAGTATTCTTTCCATTAAGTCGGCAGTTCCTTTGATAGGTATGCTTTTGTTTTGTGCAGTGAAGAATCAGGACAATGCACTGTCGCTCAGGGCATAAGAGTTAACTGAGTCATGCACAGCAGACCTGTTTACCCTTTTCTGAGGAAGCTATTTCAGTGTTTAACGGGAGGGCGGCTTCACAGAACTAGCAGGTAACAGTCTTCAGTACTTCCTGATGCTGCTTCTACAAATGAGCCAGAAGGGTGTTTGGGGTGCTTCTAAATGGGATGGGGCTACTTGTCCAGACCTTTGACCAAGGATGTCCTATCCACCCACCTGGAAATCACTGCGGTGGCAGATGTTGGAGGCAAATCACCCTCGGGTCCCTTAACGCCGCTTTTGAGTGTCCCACTTTAGAACGTCTCTGCGGAACTCTCCAAGGTTTTCGGTCTGTTGTGTTCCCCGAGGGGTCCCTAGGAAAAATAAAACTGTCTATGCTTTGGGTGTCATTATCTTTCTTCGGGGCAAGACCTGTTGAAGATACTGAGAAAAGAGCAGACAGTAGAGATAGATGGACGAAAATAAAATTAATACATAAGTGGGCATATGTATGCCTTACAATAAAGTCCTATTTTTACTGTGTAACAACTGCATCATTTTCAATAGTCATTGTCTGGAAACACCAACACTGCCCGTTTGGTATCATTAGTCTGCCTATAAGGAGATCTTTTATAGGTCTGTAAATGAGCTCTGGCTGATCCCTTCACTTTCATTCAGTCCTTTATGGAACTCTTTAGGAAAATCCTACTGTGTGCCCAGTAGCTAACAGAGTTCCTGGCAAATAATACAATTTCAATAGGCTTTAGATTTTGCCTAGGCTGCTTTGAGGATGAGCGCATTGTAATGGCCCTCACCGCCCCCCGCCCCAAAAAAAGAAGAGGGGTGTGTGTGTGTAAGAGAGACAGAGACAGAGACATTCTACTTAGAAAGATTCTACTTAGGGAGCAAAAAGCCTGGTCTTATCTTTGCACATACATGGCGTGGTACTTAGAGTGGGAAATGATCTTAGCCGACATTTTTCCAATTTCCTACCCAGTGCAGGAATTCCTTCCACAATAGTCTTCACCAAAGGGCAGGAAGCCTGATGTGTAAGGCTAGAGGGCTCTCACTGTTCAGCAATACTTTGATTCAATATGGTCTTATTGTTTGGTAGCTCAAGGTGGCACAGTATAAAGTTCTGTGGGAACTTGGAACATGGAGCCCGAGCGAGGGCCAACTTGTGGCCCCATTGTGGAAGGAGGACATTTGGAGCCAATTTTGAGCTGCCATCGTGTTCTACCATGAAACCTAAATCCTGGCTCATTCTTAGTGAGTTTAAATGGATACATCAACGGAATTTACATGGTCTTTAATTTGTGTCTGTAAAATTGATGGGAAGCACTGTATTAAAATTATTCACCATTGACACTTACCGAACAGGTAGAAAAGGGATTTTTAAAGTCAGTTTCTTTTAGCACGCAACCATACCAAAACTTCAACTTACCTGAATTTTGCCAAAAGAATCAGACCTCTCTGTTACCCAGTTTTCTATGCTACCCTTTCCCAAGAGATTGTGAAATGCAAGAAAGACAGCAAAATCACGGATTCATCTAAAAATTCACAGTCATGGATACAGGTACACTTTCAACTCGATCTCTGAAATCTCTTTTTGTGATTAAAAGAAAGAAGATCTTTGTAGTGATGATCTCAAGAAGGAGTAAGATTTGGAATTACCTAAGAACCTTTACATTCAATCCACTATGTGGTTTGTAGTTAGGCAAGTAAAAGGGGCTCAAGCATTTTAGGAACGTTCTCAACAAGGATTAAAAAAAAAAAAAAAGGTTTTCTATTTGAGGTTCAGTTAACCAGAAAATTAAATTAACCAGAACTCTCCCATTTTCAGAGAATTTCAATTAATTGACGTTTGATTGTACTTTTATTATAGTTTTTGTTCCTATGCAGGAATGAATTCCACTTTCTGTCTTATTTTTTGGAGAGTGCTTAGCCCAAAAACACCTTGGATGAGCAGGACAGAAGTGGCTCTCTGTTTTTGAGTTTAGATTATTACTTTCTCTCTCTCTCTCTCTCTCTCAACGAGGACTTGAAGAGAGAGAAGGAGAGAGAGCTTGGTGGCAGACGTGTTTATGTTGAAAGAAATACGAGTAGTTAATGCTCTCACTGTGATCTGACTTCCATCTTCCTCTTTCAAGGACTCTTTTCCCTTTTAAACCTGCCATTTAGAACTGAGAAGTGTTTTCCTAGAAATAGAACAATGCTTTCTACTCTGCTGCTTAAAGTAGTTCACAGAAGGAAATGCATCGTGGTAAAAATAATTTATAAGTGAAATTATAATGCGTTGCTAAAGATAACCAGGAAGTGAGGAGCAAAAACCCTCAAGTAGAGAGGCCAGATGGTCTATTTTTTTTTTTTTTAATGCAGTCGCTAAGCAGGAAATTTTGCTTGATTAAGAAGGCACTGGTGTTGATTTTCATTCAGTGGTTTTGTGGGCCATTTTTTAATGGAGATACACACACACACACACAGCACACAGTTCTCATTCAGCCAGCTGATCATGTGTGCCATTGTAAGCAAAACTCTGCTGATGAGAATGTGAAGTTTTAATGATAAAGAAGTAAATGGGTTCCCAGTCTCAGTGATGAAAGAACCTGGAGTCTGCCCACCACCCTACAAACTCTCCGTCATTACCGTGTCCATCATATTGTCGTAGGGTCTGGTGTTTTGTTTTGTTCTCTTTTGATAACCCAGAATGGAAGAAAGGCTGTGTACCACAGTGGCTAACTGGGGTTTTGTGAGATACAGGGTAGACTGGGCAGAAAATAGAGGTTTTGGAGTTCAACACTCCAGGGGGCTAATGTGCATAAAGGACCTGCGTTTAATCCTCGGAGCTGCCAGTCAGGATCATGATGAAGAAGCACCCATGCAAAGAATTGCTTTCTGGATGCTGATAGGCAGGGGCGGGATGGGGGATCAGAACGCCCCTATTTGGACTGCGATATTTGGCAGTTGATGTGCAGGGAGGTTGCCTGGCAGTGGCTCAGGCACAACAAAGCTCCCTTCTGGGAAGTCACCCTGCCATCATCCTGCCCCCTTTGCCCAGCGCCCCAGGAGAAGGGCATTTCCCGCTCTGAGGGAGAGAGTGAACGGAGTTGGGGAACGGAATATTTGCATCCGTTTACAAGAGAGAGTCACTTGGAGGAGTTTGTAAGAGAAAGAATAGACTCAGACCACTGGCAGAACTGTTTGGAACAGTGCCCTGGATCAAGTGTCTGTTGACTTAAATAAGGACCAGCTAAAGGAGCTCTGTAACAAGCGATGACCCAGCAGTCTTAACCATAAAGATGAGAGCGCAGACATTAAGTGTTTTTTTTTTTTCAAAAATGCAATGCTTTCTGCCGTAATTGTGATGCTTTTTCCAATTCACATCCATATGCATTATTAAAATAAATACATCTCCACCTTGAGGTAGCTTAGCCACCTTGAAAGCTCACTGTTCTTAAAGCTAGGTATTTTTTCATAAGTGAATTTTTAAGCCCTAGATGGTAACTCAAGTACTGAGTCTTTTCAATTCCATCTTTGCTTATATTCAAAAAGCCAGCCTTTTATATAATTTGACTCAGAGGATAAAATGTACAAGATGAAGTGCACACTTACTGGCTGAAAATAAAACTTCTTTTCCTTCACCGCTCAAGTAATCCCAAACACCAAACAAATAAGAAACGGAGCCAAACGACAACAACAAAATCTTAGCGTCAGGTTCCAGAGGGCGTACCTTTTGATATTAATCCCAAGGGAATGTCTTGATTTCCAGTTTTTTAAATTACATTTATAATTTCTCTCAAAGTTACAACAGGAAATACTTGGATAATGCAAGAGAAATCCCTCAGAGGTTAGCTTGCCTCGAGAGTATTTTTAAAAAAGACACTAGAAGCCTCATAGCCTTTGCCTTTGTGGGATTTGTTTTCAGATGATTACAAGTATTTTTATTTATTTATGTATTTATTTATTTATGCAGATTTAGCAAGCCTCCAATGAAACATTTTCAGTCTTGGTTTTTAGGCCAGTAGTCTTTGGGCCAGGGTTAACTCACTCTCCGAGAATTACTTGTGTCATAACCCCCACTCTCTCTGCTGCTCCATCCCCTCCTAGACCTGCTTATTGGTTTCACTCTGTGGTGGCTGGCACCCGCCACCGACACTTCCCAGCCCATCCCTTAGCCTCTGCTGAGCTACCGTGGCCGCTGGTTACTCTCTCACGATTCCTGCTGGTTCCTGCTGTGCTTGTCTCCCTTCTAGCCCCGTGAAGAGATGGGCTCTAAAAATCATGGTTGCCATTTTACCTAGCCGGTGAATTTCTTTCTTTTGCGATACCTTTTGTTATCGTCATTGTCAGCAAGACCCCAATACAGCTCTCAGGCAACGGGCTCTCCTAGTTTCCCCTCCTCTTTGATCCTCCAGGCAAGAAGCCCTAGCTGTACCTGTCCCGTAACCCCCGAGCTGTTGTCCTACCTCTTTCCCTTCCTTCCTGAAATTTCTCTTAGAGAGGCAAGAGCAAAACCAATGACTCTTGAAATGTCTATTAATTTCCTTCACACCCTTCCCTGTACCCTTAACTGCATGTCCATGGTTACTTTCAACTTTGGGTTAACATCCTGCCATCAAACACTCAGACATGCAGGGAATTCTAAGTACCATAGTTCCTGTGTTTTTGGTCTGCCATGTGATCGTGGCTTTTCTCGCAAACTGTATTGCTAAGATAAATAAAGAGGTCACTGTTTCCCAATAATTTAGCACTTTGTCTTTTCAAATAAGGAATGGTAAACATTGGATTTTAACGTCCTTGAAAAAGAAATCATCCCTTAAGGAAATCTGTCACTGAACATTTAACAATTTGAGGATTAAATCAAAACTCGGTGCCCAAAGGGCCGGAAAGTTTTATACCGAAATTACGGTGTTGTTTGCTTGGTTATGGGCTGGGGAACAAGCCAAAATAGCAAGAAGGTCTGCGCAGGAATGAGTAGAAATGTCTTTGTAGCTAAAGTAGACCTCACCCACCCCTCTGTCTTCTATCATGGCATTCCTTTTGTTTCTTTCATTTTATGTATGGTTCTTTGAAATGATAGTGTTTTCTCACCCATTTCCTGGTTTATTTTATGTTTCCCTCATGGAAACGTAAGCCCTCCCAAGGCTTACATATTCACCAGTGCATTCCCAGGGTCCACAGCAAGTGCTTGGCACACAGCAAGACCTCAAAAAGACCCGCTGAATGAATGAATATTCAGAGAAATGACTTTCTCTCTGGTTTTACTCCAACAGTAGTTGTAAAATTAAAAAAAAAAAAAGCTGAGTTGAAGTCAACTTAATGTACATATAGGATTTCTAATATCATAGAATTAACAAAATTAGCGTATTCTTCCAGACTCTTAAAATAAGTTTTGGTTTAAGAGTGAAGACCAGATACCGGCTGATTTGGGACTAATAAGGAAGTTATTTTTTTTTTTTTAAAGATTTTTATTTATTTATTTGAGAGAGTGAGAATGAGAGCTAGAGAGAGCACATGAGAGGGGGGAGGGTTGGAGGGAGAAGCAGACTCCCCGCCGAGCGGGGAGCCCGATGCGGGACTCGATCCCGGGACTCCAGGATCATGACCTGAGCCGAAGGCAGTCGCTTAACCGACTGAGCCACCCAGGCGCCCCTAATAAGGAAGTTATTAAGGGCTCTGTTTACTTGGGCAAAATCTATGGGTGGGGCCTGCCTACTCTCTGCTAGTTTTCCTGGTGCATCACCTGATATTAGAGGGTGGTGGGGGTGAGCGGGGAGCATTTTCTTGTGGGCTTTTACCTCTGGTCTTCCAGGGATGGCTCAGGGGTCATTCAATGTCAAGTTAACTGCCTCCACCCTAACTTACTGGAAAGCCCAGTGGTGATCTGATTTCTTGTGTCAGCTCTCCAAGAGGGGATAGGAGCTGTGTCTGTTGGGAAATAATTCTCCAGAGACCTCTCACGTTTCTGTACCTCTTGTGAGCTGAGGTGCTGGTGGCTTTTCTTCCAGACCATCTCTTCAAAGGTACTTATTTGAATAGCAAACAGCTTGGAAGATCGAGGTAGACTATCTCCGTCCAGAGTAGAAAGCAGGTTTGTTTGCTGTCCATTATTCTAAAGGTAACATCTCTCTACAGGGCAAATGTCAGGCAGGTTTGCTTGCAGTCCGTAGTAAAAAGATCCGGGTTTCCTAAGCTTGGGTTTCTCAGCTGTGATACAACCCCCCCGTGAAGGCAGTGTGCCCCTGGGGTGCTCTGTGCACTTGGGGGACAAGGAGAACTGACGTGACCACGAAACACACCAGGCCTGCTGTGACCTAACAACGTCCTTTGTCTCTGACTCACGGGTCTCATGTCTTCTGCCAAGATCCATGAAACTGGTAGGCTAACTGATCAGCTCGCAAGTAGGAAAAATCTGAAACCCTGCCCTGTTCTTAATAGTCTCACTTGTACCACCCATGCCAGGATCTCTGATTTCCAGCAAAATCTAAAAATTCTGATAAAGGGTTTGTCTGGGACAGGGAGCTCTTCGGTGAGGAGCCGAGAACCGAGGACTCTAGGTCATGGTGGGAGACCCAGTGGTGATGAAGCGTGGCATGTTGATAGCTGGGAAACACAGGAGGTTGCCTATATGAAGACAGTTATTTAAAAATAATGGACAATAATAGAAATGCTGGTTTATTGGTCATATTAGTGCATGGAAGACATTCCATGCACGTTATTGAACAAATACACGGATTGCTCTTCTCCCCGTTTCCAAAAGTGGGTTGAAGAAGTTTCCAACAAAAAATACAGATAGAGGAAGGAGGGTGTGGGAGCTACAGTTTTGCCAGCACTTTTTACAACTCTGCCTCAATCCTCAGAAGACCCTTGAGATTGCTCTCATTGTTGCGTTTTACAGATAAGGAAACTGTAGAAGATAGTCAGAGGATCTGTGAGTAGAAGATATGTCGAGTAGCTGGCTTCTGGCCGCCTTGGTTAGGAAATGGCAGAGCCGGGGTTTGAACTCAGGCTTATCTGGTTTCAAGGTACGCGTTTCTTTGCACGACACCACGCCAATGGTCTCACCCCAAAACTAGACCAAGGGTAGTTGGGCCAACTGAGCTCGGGGCTTAACCCCATCTTTTCTGCCAGCGTATCACAGAGAAAGCCAGATGAAATGCACTGTCTAAAAGAGGAAAGCCTATGAGTTTTCCCTTCCTCTTACAAGAGAAGGAGAGGATGGGGAAAGACAGAAGTGGAGTAGCAGAGAACACGGAAGAGGAAGGAGACGGCCATTTTGGAGGCATTGCAGGACAGGGTATATTACTTGCTTTTCTTTTTTTTTTTTTTTTTTTTTTTAAAGATTTTATTTATTTATTTGAGAGAGAGAGAATGAGAGACAGAGAGCACGAGAGGGAAGAGGGTCAGAGGGAGAAGCAGACTCCCTGCCGAGCAGGGAGCCCGATGCGGGACTCGATCCCAGGACTCCAGGATCATGACCTGAGCCGAAGGCAGTCGCTTAACCAACTGAGCCACCCAGGCACCCTATTACTTGCTTTTCTGAACGCTTTAGCTTAGAGGCTGCAGTAATGATCATTATACCTCTCATTATGTGGTAAGTCCAGTAAACCATACGAACTCTGATGATCTCACTAAATGTGTTGCCCTACTAGCAGCTTTAGCAGAATTTGCATTAGAAGAAAAGTAGAAGGTGGTAAGAGCATGCCTTGACCCAACTGATCGGTTACATTCATGTGAGCTACTTAGTCGTGATGATTGTTCCTCAGCGAAGAACCCATTGGGTAGCTTCCCTGGGGGTTCTTGAAAGCGCTCTCTCCCTTTTTTTTTTTTTTTTAAGGTTGTATTTAAAGTGTGAGACTATGCTTCGAATGGAGAGAGATGTTTTTTCTTTCTGTAAAAAATTCTGTTTGCTTATGAACGTCCACCAAGTTCGCTCAGTTATTTAATAAAAAACAGTATCTTATTTTGGATGGGTCAGAAACACCTAGAAATGTCAGGAAGTGGCTCGTGGGTTGAAAAGTGAGTGATCTAATGTGATTTGAAAGCAGTTTTAATTTTATGATAGTTTGCGCGTGCATGTGTGTGTGTTTTAATGATAACCTAATTTTACTGCCCCAGACTCTTAAGGTTTCTTGCTGCCTGGAGAGCTCATTCATCCATTAGCATTTACATCTTTTCAAAGTATTTTTGCTCACATTTCTCCCAAGAAGCCTCCTGCTTTTGTTCTGCGAGGACTCACAGTTCCGATGCCGTTCTTAATATCCTGTTTTCGTCTGTCAGCACGGTCGTCCTTTTCATTGCCATGTTCCCATCGTTCCCCTTCTCTCATGTGGTGCTTTTACAATAATAATTCAGAACAAAAGAGTCACTCCTTTTTCTGTTGCCTTAAAAAAAAAAAAAAAAAAAAGACTTCATCCCCTGACTGTAGGGCTTCAGTGATCACGGGAAACGTTTAAAGCTTGTTCTTCATAATAGTTAACCAGGAGTTGTGAATAAAGGTTACTTTTCTCTATTTTTTTAAGATCGCAAAGTAGCTTCAGGGCATTGTGAACCTGAGGTTTTTGTGTGTGGCTGACTGTGAAGTTGAGAGAGAAAGCAATTTCCTTTGAGGAAAGGGGCTATCATATTTGAGAGAATTTCCCGATCTGTCCATACAATAGGAATCGGTTACTATGTGACATTGTCATTACTTCAGTGAGTCATGGGACCCGAGTAGTTGTGTGTGCCATTGAACGTCAGCTTTTCGGTGTTCAGAGAACAATGGGGGAATGCCATGCTGGCCACCATCAGCAACTATTTATTGATGCATTTTTCTCCTGGTGGATAATGAGTGGGAAGGAGAGAGTGTGCGCTTTCTCGGCCTCCTGGAGGAGCATCGTATGAATGAAGTAAGAAAAGGCTTTCCCAGTTGGCAAGCGTTCTTCCAGGTGGAACCTCCTTGCAACAATCCAGCTCAGCCAGTCTGCCCTTCAGAGACTAGACCTCTTACGTCATTTTGCAATTTTCTGGGTAACCCTTTTCGGATATGAGTAGGCATTGGGGGGGGTTAATATCTAAATCATGTACAGGTTTCCATTTTTGTGCAGGGGAGGGAGGGAACGTTTCTCTAATGCAGGAGGGATGTTGTAACTGAGGGGTTTGTGAAGAGTGAATTCCATCAAGTGTCCCAAGTAATTTTGCAAAGGTGCTTTTGTATGTGGATGCATGTGGGTGTGTACATATATACACATACCTATTTATATAGGACTACAAAAGTCAATTCCATTGTGGACATATATAGGATTTTACTTTAATTTAATTTTATTATGTTACGCTAGTAACCATACAGTACATCATTAGTTTTTGATGTAGTGAGCCGTGATTCATTGTTTGCGTATAACACCCAGCGCTCCACGCAGAACGTGCCCTCTTTAATACCCATCACCAGGGTAACCCGTCCCCCCACCCCCCCCTCCCCTCTAGAACCCTTAGTTTGTTTCTCGGAGTCCATCGTCTCTCATGGTTCGTCTCCCCCTCCAAACTCCCCCCCGCTTCATTTTTCCTTTCCTTCTCCTAATGTCCTCCATGCTATTCTTTATGTTCCACAAATAAGTGAAACCACATATACAGGGTTTTATATAGACATAGAGCAGTTCTACGAATGGGTATAGAAATGCCTGTCGAACTGAAACCACTTGGGAGAGCATTCAGGGAAGGCGGTGTTGAAGTGCTTTTCATCTGCACGTGGTTTCACCGGAATCAGCGGTGGCTTCCATTTCCACCAGCATCACAGTGGCGGTCCACTCTCCAGGAGAGGCGATTTAGACTTCTGTCAGGAGACTAGGTGTGACAAGTACTCGCTCTCTTGCTCCTCTCTTGCGTCTGCTATCACTGCCTTCAGGACCAAACTCTTGCCTGACACTCGGTACAGCATAGACCGGGGAGACATCGGTCATTTTCAACTGAATGTGAAATAAGTCCCATTTGCCTTTAACAGTGGATGTTTTCTTTCTTCCTATCAACTGTAATAGACATGAAATGTCTGAGACCCTCTGATGGTGGGAAATCTCCTGTAGAGGTTGTCAGATTAGGCTCTGTAGAAGATTTTAAAGGTTGTTGTTGTTTATCCTTCTCTTTTGTTTTTGAGGGGTGGAGTACGTGTTTGTTTCCTGGTGTTTCAACTCTAGAGGTTCAGGCTGATTCCCCCCCCCCCCCCCGCAGCGCCAAAATACAGACAAGTTAGCCATGTCCCGCAGAAATTTTGACAATTTTAATGTTGTTTTAACAAAGCAATGCTTTCAAATCTCATGATGAAAAAGTTCTTTTAAATTCTATTTGATGTACGCGTGTCTTTTCTGTGGGTAGTGAGGACTTCTTTGGGAAGTCATCGGTATGTGAAATTGAGTAATCCCTTTGTTTATTGTTAACAGACAAATGAAATTATGATTTGTACAGACATAAGCCAAGAGAGTATATGTTTGCATTTTTATGTCCAAACATGTGAAGCATGCTTTGGTTTACCATGAGGTGTTGCAATGGCATGAAAGTAGGCGTCTCGACGTTCCAGCCAGGCAACAAGGAGGAGACCGTCCTTGCCTCCTGCTCGCCCTTTAGCAAGAAGTTCTTACACACCTTTGGTGGTGGTGGAGGCCAGATGTCTGGGTTTGCACATGAATCGTGCAGGTTTGCAGTCAGCCTGTTTTTTTGTTTTGGCTTGGTTTGGTTTTTTTACACTTTCCTGATGATTTACTTTAGTTGCAGTTTCTTGTCTTGCGTGGTGATAAGCAACATCCTTGAAAGAACTGCAGGGTAGGACTTTTTTTTTTTTTTTTTTTTTTTTGCTCTTGGGAAGACTACTTCCTCTTCTTCCTTTAGACAGTCAGTTTTTAGAAGATTACTTTCCATTCTCAATTCACTCTTTTCTTTGCCATTCTGGAAACTGAAATCTGGGACACCCATCACGGATTTGCTCTTATGTGTATGTGTAGGCATTACACATATATATAAACGTATGTCTATATGATATGTTATATGCATGCATAATATATGCATATATGTATGTGTATATATGTATTGCTCCTGTGTGTATAGGCTTATGTATGTGTTTCGTACACAGGTATTTTCATTTGTTTCTCAGGATGATAGATTGCAATTTAGATCTCTATTTTGGGAAGGAAAAAATAACCACTTTATTGTGTCTGTACGAGAGATAGTTCTTCTTGATGTAATGTTTTAAAAAACTCCTTCCAGGTATTATATTTTAATTCAGAAGATAGACACAAAATAATCAGTATATTATTTAAAACACCACCACAACAACAGCAACAACAACCCGGCGTCCAGCACATAATGTGATCATGTGCTTCGGGGGGCAAGGGAGGCGAGCGCCCGTTGCTGACCCCGGGAGCTGGACAGGACGCTCCTGTTGGCAGCATGGGAAATTGGCACCCAGCACTCAGCTGCGGGACACTTGACCCGCTGCTGGTCCCCTTGAGCAAGGAGGGTACAGATCCCCATGCCAAGTCATCATTTTTGGGGGGGACCAGGCAGTGGGTATTAATCTGCCCCGAGCTGCCTTTTCATTTGGCTCGAGTTGAACGTTGAGTGGGCGAGAGCACAGGGAAGCCCTGCCGAGCTGTGTGGAAAAGGCAGTTGGAAAGCAAGAGGGAGTTTTGATTCTTCAACTCGGCAACCCTGGCGGGGTGGGATGAGGTGGAGCTGGCCTTCCTGGAATTGTCGCGTCGATTTTCCTGTTGTGTTTCACGGTTGACGCTCTCCCAGACACACAGGACTGCTCCGCCACGGCCTGCCACCCGCCATCTGGTCTCGGTGGCCTGTCTGTCATTTCGTGGGTCCCCATCCTCTGCCTACGGCGATGTTTCTTCAACAAGAACTAGGGTGCAGCCCATTGGTGGGTATTCGAGGTGATCTCTTTGTAAGAGTCTGGAGAGATGCTAAGAACTAGTAAAGACAAATGTGCTATTTCTTGTTTTTAACCTATTTATCAGTCTTACAGTAGGACAAATTGCATTGATGAGACTGTCGCGGGGGTTTCTGTACTGTGAAGGCAGCGGGATGGGGGCAGTTGGTCCTGGAGAAATCAGGACGGCTTTTTTTGCATTGTCATTGGTGTCTTTTTTTTCTTGTCTGCTTGTATAAATGAACTCCAGAAGGTGTATTTAAGCATTCTGTTAAGTAAATTTGGAAGACTAGGTTTCAATTAAAATAACCAGACAGTGTGACCTAGCTCCCATTTCTCCTTAATTTTTATCATTAAAGCCTTCATATCCCCAAAGACATCTGCTGTGCTTCCAAGTGATTCTTTTCAGGAATGTTCATTCATTATTAATCAGGTTGCATGGTCAAGAGAGTATGTGATTATCCTAGAGATCCAATTACTAAAAAACCGAGTACGTTACGGACAGATGTGGAAGGATCGCGGAGGTTTTGCGAACAGTTTAATTCAATTTGCATGAATTCCACCAGGCCGGGGCGGGGGTGGGGTGGTTGGTGAAATTAAAAGTCTTCCCTGTTTCTCACTTTTGGTATTAGGTGAAACTTTTTAACTTCCAGCCCTCCTCAGAATAAAGACCAAGTGGCAAGTTATTAAAAACATCTATTGTATTAATTCGTTACTTTAAAACTTGAGGCTAGTGCCTCAGTGCTTATCTGCTTGTCATGGTTTTGTTTTGTTTTTTTTGCCAGTCAGTCCCTCTGGTCCCTTAAAATTTGGTTGGCAGAAATTCCTAGTCATCCGTCACTGATTAAGGGATTGAATTTGAGTGTGCTGACAGTTGGAGGTTAACCACAGTGCTATTTCAGAGGCATTACCTATAGAATGTTACAGATGACTTTTTTCTCCCCCACCTGCTCCTGCTGGTGTGTTATTTGTACTGTTGCTTTAAGGGCCACTTTGCATTTTGACTGCTCTCTGCCATAATTTGGAGTAGGAAGTAGCCTCTGTTGTGGTATCAACTTCCAGTCTTTCAGAATGCCATTAAATTCAGTTGGATCTCCCTCTCCCCTCTGCATCGCGTCTATGGCCCTGTTTTACTGTGCATTTACTGACTCGCCTGTGTCTCAAGTCAGCCAGGGTGCTAATCGGTAAAGCAGCGTTTGGGTAGGGTGTTTATTCTGTGGTTTTTATAACCCAAAGCTAAATACTAAACCATGACCAAATATGCAGACGTTCAGTGCTCGTATTATGTTATTTAAAATACTCTATTTGTGGTGAATTCCTCTTGAGTATAGCACCCAGTTTCTATTGTTTCTGCCTCACAAAGCTGAGGTTAATTTCCAGAGGTTCACAGTTCCAAAGTTTTGAGTCCTCTGAAAGTCCGTGTTTCTTCTGATCTAAGACAAAAACATCATTCCACGATCCTCAAAAAAAAAAAAAAAAAATCCACCTGTGGTTCTATAACAGGCATAATCTCAGAGCAAAAATCCAAATGGCAATAAGCCAGCTAAATCTTCGTTACCCATGTGAAGAGAGGGGATAGGAAATTGACTTGGTTGTAGTTCTGAAATGTAGGACCCTTTAAAGAAAATTTACTCATAGAATTTGGGATGCTGTTTGTTAGTTACAACACTTTCGAGGCTTTCTCTCTGCCCACCCCCCCAAATCGTTTTTATGTGATCCGGTGTAACATTTGTACAGTCTTGGTGGTGTGTTTGTCGTCTCGGTTCTGTTTTGGTAAATTTAACATCAAGCTTAGTTTCCATACCCGAGAGGATATGTAGAAAAAAACGGGAGGAAGTGCCTCAGGGATCATCCGGGCAGTGGCTGCGAGCCACCTGGTAGGAAGAGTTGACCGCCCGGCCACCCAGTGTTGGTATCCAAGTTTATTCCTTGGTCTAGTGACTCCATGAATTTCCCTCATAGTGATGGCTTTCAGAGCCGTCGAAAGTGAGGGACTGAGAGTAAAATGACTGGTGGCTGGAATGTGTGCTCTTTGTCATACACTCCAAATCAGAAAAGTGATCATTGTTCGTGGAGTTTGCAGACATGACATAGGGTAGCTGCAGGGAAGCGCTGAGAGATGGGTTTACCTTATGATTAAAATGTCAAAACACCGTTAAGAGAAATTTGGAATTAAGAAACTCCTGGATGACATGCTGACAATCAGGTAGCTCCTTCTAGTGGGTGATTGAACTCAGAGACCGCACTTGGTCTGGAGACTCCTCTAATTCTTGGTCACTTGCATATATGGGTGAAACTTCCATACTCTGGGGATTTTGACCTGGACCTGCTCACTGACACTGGCCACGGGTTGAACCTCGCAATGCGTGTCTTCTTCACAAGGGCTCCCCGCTGTTCCTTCAAGGTGCAGGTTCTCTTCTCTGTGTCACTGCAGAAGTCCAGAAAATTTCACCACTTTATTCCCAGAGCCTCAAGTTTTAAAGTAACGAATTAATACAATAGATGATGGCAAGGGTTGTGACAGCACAGGCAGGGGGTTGAATGTTTTCTTTGCATGGACTTGCCCAGACGATGGTTTTGCTCTTACTTCAGAGGAGAGGGCAGAAAAGATGACTCCAACAGCCACGAAGCTTCCTCCTCACTTGCATCTCGCTGGCTGAGAACAGTAACCCATAAGGACATCCAGCCTGAGGTCCCCATCTCCCTTCTCAGTTCCAAACCTTGTATCTCCACTAAGTCCTGGTGTCCGTCCTCTTCTACTGGGGACTGTCTCCTTGAGTCCGTTTCCCCCAAGAGCCCGCACCTGGGACAAAAAGAAAGCCCTTCTCCCTCCAGGAAAGTCCTCCTCCTGGGATGTGTGCTACCTCAGGATGATGATACGTGGGGCCCAGAGGGGGCGAGGGGCCATCTGCCCAGGCAGCTGGTTCAGCCAGATCACCTTAGCCATCACCTGGATGCCAAGGTCCGATCATCCTTGCAAGCCCTCGCTGCCCGCTGTCCATCTCTCTCTTGATTAATTTTTCTTAACCCCAAAAGGCACAAGCCTCTGACATCCAGATTTATCTTGGGGGATTTTGAGGAGTAGGTGGTCATTTGGCTCAGGCCACCCATTTACGATCGGCCTCAGATTTAGACGATGAGTGTTAACTCCGCATGAGATTTGTGTTTGTGTTTGCGCTCGCGCGTGCATGCCTGTCTCAGTCCCAGAGCTGATCCAGCTCTACTGAAAGAAGGGGATGAATCATGTAGCTTTAAACCAGAGTCCCATTACTGATCACTCTGTTGCGTACCAGGAAATACTATTTTTAAATGAAGGTTTCGGTTATTTTGTAAATATGGTAGTTACACCACTTTGTGGTTTTCAGCTAAAAGCTTTACCTTAATTGTAAACATTTAAGACATGTCGCACTATTTATAGCCATCTTCTAAAACAACTCTTTGTTTAATATGAAATCTCCAAACATAACAATGGCCAGGGTTCTTTGAGCCTCTAGGAGGTTCTGCCGTCAGCTTAAAAAAAACCAGAAAACAAAAACAAGAAAATAAACATGAAACACACTCAAAAAAAAGACTCTCACAAAGGGGAAAAGGATCTGTGCTAGGAAGAAACGCAAAGGCAGCTGCTAAGAGCAGCAAATGGTCCCATCCCCCAGGTCCCCGGGGTGGGAGGTGAGTGTGTGGGAGTCAGGTTGAAGAAGCAGTTTGGGAGACACTTGGGCAAGGTGTTGAAACAGGAGCTAAGGCATCCATCGGGACTCCTCCTCTGGCCAGCAGGGAGCTAGCTGCTCAATGTGTGGGCCTCTAAGAGAAGTGACAGGAAAATGCCGAGGTGCCAGAAGCATGTGGCAAAGATGAAACTGAGGGACAAAAAGATGGGAGGTAAGGAATCATATTAGGAGGGGTTTGTGTGTGGGGGGGGGGGGGGGGGGGGGGAGTGGGGTGTAATAGTCTAGGAACGCAGGAAGGAAGATCTGGATCAACCCAGAGGCAGTGAGAGCAGAGAGAAGGAAACCAATCAAAGAACGAGGGATTGACCCTCACATGTCTTGACTGATGATTTGGATTTGGGGGAAGGAGAGTGTGTGGCTTCCTCTTGATGCCGGAACAAATTACCAGTGCCATGATGGCTTAAACCACACTGGAGGGCAGAGTGTCTGCAGGGCTGCGTTCCTTCGGGAGGCTCTGGGGGAGACTGTTTGTTTGCCTTTTGCAGCTTCTAGAAACAGCTCACATTCCCTGACTTGTGGCCCTTCCATCTTCAAAGCCAGCGACGGTCATCGAGTCTTTTCTGCATCTCATCCCCTGGCCCTACTCTTCTGCCTCTCATTTCCACATGTGAGGGCCCCTGTGATTCCATCCAGTGCACGTGGATCGTGCACTGGTCTCCCCCATTTTCAGGCCAGCGGTAGCAACCTCACGAGGCGAGTTTCTGACTTGCCGTGATCAGGAGACCGGAAGCACCGTGAGGAGACGCCAGAGGCTTGTAGGGCCTACAGGTTTGGGAGGGAAGCTGATGAAACCCATAAGACGCACACTCCGAATTGAGGCACTTACAGTAAATGAAGCAGAGCACTCTCCGTGCTGAGCTGGGATTCTGGAAAGAGATGGCCCTGCGAGAGACAAGCCTAGGAGTCATTCTCAGAGATGCTGTACGAGAAACGAATGAACAACCTGGATGGCTTTTTTTTGTTTTTAATTGAGGTGTAATTGACATATAACATTACATTAGTTTCAGGTGTGCAACCTGACTCCCTATTTGTACACACCGTGTTATTACCTACAGCCATCGCGCTGTACATTACACCCCCGGGGCTTCTTTCTTTTACGACTGGAGGTCTGTACCTTTTGACCCTCTTTGATGACCTTTGGGCGGAGGGCCGGACCCTTAGAAAACACCCAGGCTCTGCTTCACTGGAAGGAGAAGTCAGCAGTGCTTAGAGAGAGGAAAACCAGAAGAGCACAGTTTCAGTGACACACGGAATGAGAGAGGGTGGGACAGGAGGAAGAAGACAGGGGTGTGAAAACCTTGACATTATCGGTTTTCCTCGGAAGTCTTGAATTTGTAAGAAAGCTTCTGGAAAAGGTGTCTTGCATCCAGTGCGTCCCAGGAAGCGGGGCTGAAGTGCAGCCCATGGCTAAGGACGGTCCTGCTTGGGGATCGTTTGGAGGGAGTGCTGGAAGGAACTGGAGGGAACATCTGTGGACGCTGTCCCAGGGCCACGCAGCTAATAAATAGCCGAGCTGCGTGTCATCCTCAACCGTCTGGCCACCCATCCGGCTCTCTCCTTTCTCTCTATTCCATGCCCTGTTCTAGACTACAAACTGTGGACAAGCAGAGGTGTGAGCTGTAAATTGTCACCATTCCCATTTTGTTGCAAGGGGTTCCCATGATTACCCACATCCTCCTCTGAATGAGGACCAATCAGCCCATTCAGAAAAATGTTGAGCTATAGAATTTCCTGACAATGATATGCACGTGTGATTTCCTTCTATTGTAGCAAAGGCTAAGAATCTGTCTCTCTCTTTTTGAGGCCTAGACATTAAATTATGGGACTTAAGAAAAGGAAAAGATAACATTTTTCGCAAACCCCCTCCCCACCACACACACCTGTTTGGTGAACCCCTGTTCGTCTTCAAAAATCCTTCTCACATATTGCCTCCTTCGGGAAGTTTCCCATCTTCTTCTCCCCCCCCCCCCGTCTTTGGCACGTGTCTTTTGTTATGCTGTTTTCTCTCCCCATAAGATCACTGAGGCAGGGGCCAAGTGTTATCATTACTTGTCCCAGCACCAAGAACCTAGAGAGGCTTCAATATTTGGTGAAAGAATGAATGGTATTTTCATTTCTCAAAAAGCTAAAAAATAAACCACGCTAATTTTCTTGGGTGGGGGAATAGCGTGCGTGCTTACCAGTGACATCTTGTCGAGTAATGTCACCAAAATATTACCTACACCACAGCAAGATCTGCATCAAAGGAGAAAAAAAATCAGACCCACTATAGATAACGAACCCAGAGCCCCTTCCCTTTTGGCAACATATGGGCACAAGATTCCGAAAATTGGCTGAACCTCACTGCGCATCCAGATATTTAGTCATCACTTAATACCCTTAAACCAACATCTACAGCGTAGATGCTTGCACAAAGCACCATTCCAAGCGCTATGGCAATGAAAGCAAAAGATCCCGTTCTGAGCAGCTGCTATTAAATCATTCTTAAGTGAAGTGCCCCTAAGCACTCGACTCAACACTATTTCCATTGATGTCAGGGTGAAATCCCATTGCCTATCATTTCCCGTTAGCGTTCGAAACTTGTATCTGCTTGTCCACGTCCCACTCCACCGCTGTTCCCTTGTTGCCCGCACAGCATTTTAGTCCTGTCTCTTTGGGAGGGATTCTCACTTCTCTGGTGTCTGGTTGTATGTGTCTCTATCTTCTACTCCGTGGGTCAGCAAAATAAGATCCTCGGGCCAAATGGAGCTTGCTACCTGTTCTTGTAAATCCGATCTTTTTTTAAAGATTTTATTTATTTGTTTGACAGAGACACAGCGAGGGAGGGACCACAAGCAGGGGGAGTGGGAGAGGGAGAAGCAGGCTTCCCGCCGAGCAGGGAGCCCGATGCGGGGCTCGATCCCACGACCCTGGGATCGTGACCCGAGCCGAAGGCAGACGCTTAATGACTGAGCCACCCAGGCGCCCTTGTAAATCCGATTTTATTGGCCAGCCGCACGCACTCATTTGTGCGTTGTGTGTGATGATGGCTTTGGCGTGCCACAACACTGCATCTGAGCAGCTGTTATCAGAGACCGTCTGGCCCGCAGTGCCAAAAATAGTTACTCTCTGACCCCCTATAGAAAAAGTTTGCTGACCTCTGTTCCAATATGTTGCGAGATCCTTTGAGACAGCGGTGTTGTGTTCTTTGAGGTTTTTAACCCCAACAGCTGTATGTTTCCCAACTCATTCAACCCATGTTTGAGTCCCACTGTGTGCACGGCACCGTTCCAGGGGCTGGCAGGACGTCCCTCAAAGAGCCAAGCCAAGTCTCTGCTCACATGGAGCTTACCTTCTTCCGGCGGGGCAGCGGGGAGTGATGATGGCTCAGTGACCAAACCGGTAGAATATGTTGGGTGACAAAAGTTAATGGAGAAGGACAAAGTGAGGTGGGGCGGGGAGGGCGAGCTGGGGAGAGGATCGCCGTGATGGGTGGGTAGGTGGTCGTGGGGGTAGCAGGGGAATTGGTTTTCCGTGGGTTCACAAAGAGATGGCACTGCCGCAGAGAGTCACGTGGATTCCAAAGACCTTGGGAGGGCAGATGGGACGTGCTTGGCACGTTGGAGGCATCACAAGGAGGCCGTGTGCCCAGAGCCGAACGAGGGCTAGCGTGGGAGGAAGTGAAGTCACTGTCTGAGTCTGTTTTTTGGGGCTGGTTTTATTCTGCTGAGTTGCTCCCTGAGGGAGATGGGAAGCCCCTGGAGGGGAGAACAGAGAAGAGGCAGGCTCGGTCATGTTTTAACAGGATCTCTGGCTTCGGGAGTAAAAGACTGCGGGTGGGGGCCAGAGTGAGCAGAAGGCAGGAAACCATTCGGAAAGGTATTGTGACAATCCAGGTAAGGTGTGACGTTGGCTGGCCCACGATCACGGAGCCGGGATGGTGAGGGTGCCAGATTCCGGCTTTGCGAGCCAGCTCACTTAACGTCTCTTGACTCAGATGTCAGCGTTTCCACCGGGGCCAGGGGTAGAATCACCTCTAGAAATTGTGATTGCACCACGCTGGGATGGAATCCTGGCACCTGCAGAAAAATACAGTCCTCGCAGCTCTCCAGACATAATTGGGGCTCATCCCTGTGTGGAGATCTATCGGCAGGCGTTCTTGTCGCACCTGAGAACAAAGCGGACCAAAAGGGCGGCGGTTTCCCTTTAATTTACCTTCTTCCGATGGGAAGAGAGAAGAAACCCGATTTACAGATAATTCTGTTTTTCCACGATTAACCAAAATAATGATTAATAGGTAAACCCTTTCAATTTCGTCCAAGCCATCTGTCGGAAGGGGTGGCTAGGACCAAGCAGGGACGGCAGGTGTCTCCCCACAGCAGCCCTGTGGTTGCCACTGCGGGTTGTGCAGACATGAGCAAGCTTTCATATTTCAAATCTCAGCTGCCCGCTTATTTTCCTCGTGTAGTTAATATTCGCGAATGGCTAAAGATCTTTTTAAGATACCAGGCTTCTATGAAGCCGGCAGCTCTTTAATTTTTAACAAACTCAGCACATACTTGACGCTTTTAATGATCAGTTAGTTTCTGTTCAGTTGATGGCAAGATGAGCATTAGCTTAACCAAAGCCCCACATGGTATTTCTGAGGGATGCTATTTCAGAAAGGGGCAGCGCATTCTAGAAATCGCGAGTTTTGTAAATAAAGGGAGGTGTGAAAAAAAGGCCGATTGTCCGAATCACTAAACGGTAGCTGTGGATGTGAAGCCTTCCCATCAAGCGGGCCAAGAACCCCCCAAATCCCCCCTCCCTCCCCCGAGGGTGATTGGAACCTGGCGTCCCCTGGGTGAGCTGCACTGTTCTCCCACAGGCCGCACTGGACTGCGTCTAATATGCCCGGCGCTGTTCTGCAGACCTCTGCTAACGGTCTTGAAAGGGAGATGGTTCAAAGAGGCCCGGTTCCCAGGCCTGCTAATGAGCACGAGGCCTCTTTCCCGGTAATGAACTGGGGTCTGTGTGGGATTCTTTTCCCCTGCCCTTTCCGAAGGGAAGGCAGGCAGGAGTTCACAAAAGCAACACCCCATCTTCGGGGCGCGGGGAGCGTGCAGCTGGGCCACCCAAAGGCAGCCTGGCGGGGAGCGACGAAGCTCGCGGAGACCCAGCCCGGGGCCAGCAGGGCTCTGGGTGTGAGGCTGGACCTCCTGCTGGCCTGGCCTGTCGCTGGCCACAGGGACAAGCCCTCGATGGCACTCTTTCAGCCAGGCGGGCTGCGCAGGATCCCTGAGCTGCTGCCTGTACTGCAGTCGTTAGCCCTGCTAATAACTTATCAAATGATTATTGAAGCCATGAAAATCCTTGTCCTAATTAACTAAATCGTTACTAGTCGTTGGTACCCAGGTTCACCGCAGCCACTGAAAAGGCCCGCAGATATTTTTCTCTGCTTCCCTCTGCCCACCCACATCCCACTGCTGGATTAAACAATAGAATTATTCAAGAGAGTAACGAACACATGCCAAAAAACATGGCCTCGATCACAATCATCTCTGTGAAAGTCAGTGTTTTTTCGCAGGAATATATTTTGGAAGCTGACATCCCATATTTAAGCATTATCATTTCCGCTGAAGTCATGCTTTTGATCTCATGCACATTTCATGGTCATTTCCACAAGAAGCGCTTTTCTGCTTCTCTGAAGCCTGAGGTGGTGTCGTAAAAAGTCCTGCAGACGCATAAACATTCACGTGTAAGTTCATCAATTCAAAGTTAGGAAAGACTCTAGTTCGTTAATTAACATTTCTACATTTTAATTCTCCACACAAGGTAAAACTTGGCCGTGACACAATAAGATTATTGTCATTAGATACAAATTATGGAGATTACAGTTTCAATAACTTGCCAGTCTGGAGTAAGGCCTTTTAACAAACAAAATTGCGAAGAAAAAAAAAAAATTTTTTTTTTTTTTTTCTGCTTTCGGTGACTGGGAACTTTGAGAAAATGTTAGTTGGTATGCTGGCTTCGGGTGTTTCTCCCCTCCTCATTCCCCCAGTGAATAGAAAGAGAATTATTTGGAATGCACACGCATTTACCCTTCCATGACCTGCGTTTGGAATTATTCTGAGATGCATTCAAAGCTGACAGCTCCCCATGGCTGACCCCCTCGCGCCTAATCAGATCTTACGTTCTGTTTCCAGATAGCTGATCAGCTTCCTTGGATTTTGCTGATGACCCAGGAGAGCTTTGCCTGAAGATGGAAACGCTGGAGTCGGAGCTGACCTGCCCTATTTGTCTGGAGCTCTTTGAGGACCCTCTCCTGCTACCCTGTGCACACAGCCTCTGCTTCAACTGCGCCCACCGCATCCTGGTGTCACACTGCGCCACCAACGAGTCTGTGGAGTCCATCACCGCCTTCCAGTGCCCCACCTGCCGACATGTCATCACGCTCAGCCAGCGAGGTCTAGACGGACTCAAGCGCAACGTCACCCTGCAGAACATCATCGACAGGTTCCAGAAGGCATCCGTGAGCGGGCCCAATTCCCCTAGCGAGACCCGCCGGGAGCGGGCATTCGACGCCAACACCATGACCTCCGCCGAGAAAGTTCTCTGCCAGTTCTGTGACCAGGATCCTGCCCAGGATGCTGTGAAGACCTGTGTCACTTGTGAAGTGTCCTACTGTGATGAGTGCCTGAAAGCCACTCACCCAAACAAGAAGCCCTTTACAGGCCATCGTCTGATTGAGCCAATTCCGGACTCGCACATCCGGGGGCTGATGTGCCTGGAGCATGAGGATGAGAAGGTGAATATGTACTGTGTGACTGATGACCAGTTAATCTGTGCCTTGTGTAAACTGGTTGGGCGGCACCGAGATCATCAGGTGGCAGCTTTGAGTGAGCGCTATGACAAATTGAAGGTTAGTCCGATCCGCCTTAAGCCAACCCCTTTCTGCCAGCAAATGTCATGGGAATAAAAAGTGTATTCACTACTAGCTGCGTGGCAGGTGAAGGTTTTCTCTTCACCTTTGTTATCTGATTAGTTTTAGCATGTTTTTTGGCAGCCTGTAAATGTTGCACAATCAGGGTATCTTGTAAAAGTTGACTGCTGCTTGTAATTTTCGCGTTGTCAAGGTGAGGGCGAATTTGAAAGATCTGGATCATTTTCAGTCCTTGCAGGGGAGAGAGAGAGGGAGGGAGGGAGGGAGAGAGAGAGAGAGAGAGGGAGGGGCGGGGTGGGGGTGGGAGAAGGAAAGAAGGAATGACCGATAAAAATCTGGCTTTGGGCATTTGGGGGGCATTTATTTTCTTCACTCATTAACGAAAGCTAATTTCACCCGAATCGTACCTGTATCCAGTTACTTGCACAAACAAAAGGATAGAGGGAGGAATGCCTATGGCAAGTGTGGGATTTTAGAGGACATGTGACCTTGTATTTCTTGTGTGAATGATATCCGGCTTATTGGGGAGCTCGAGCGCTCTGACCATCTCGGGTTTCGCCAAGAAATTCCTTTTCGTGTAGGCTTTTTCTTCAGTAAGGTTACAGGCGGGGCTGTGTGAACTTCACTTTTAACGTGAAATTATTAACCTAGCTCCAGCTCGGGGGTTGATAATTAATATGACTATACGTCAAATTAAAAATCACTCTCTAAATATGGATAGAGTGCACCAGGGAAGAAATAAGTCAGGTCTCCAGATGTCTGTCGAACTTCAGGCGATGGTGGGTCTAATTATGGCGAACTCAGCCGAGAGTTTGCTCTAATAGTGAGAGACTATGCTCACCGGTTAATTTTAGATCACAAGACGCCAATTAAAAGGAAAGGAAGTATAAATTAAGAGCTTTGAGTAAATATATATTGAAGTCCTTCCTCTCAGGAAAAACACACACCGTGTTGTTGAGCAAACAAAAAATGAAACACATGATCGAGAGTGTTATCACTCAGGGCACATCGTCACCTCTCACAAATGGTTCCTATCACTTTTCCTTAGCGCGCTAATGGGTGGTTGTGTTCCCCGGGACCTCGTGGTTTATTTTGTGATGCTGCGATTAATGGACCACACCTGTGATTTGGTCAGGCTGTTTCTTGAGATGCTGAGGGAAACTGGTGAGCTGAAGTGAATCCTGCTTCTGAATGTCACTTGGGGAACCTGGGCAGCATGCCTCACTTTGAAGTGTCCAAGGACTGCTGGTGCAAATCCATCTGTAAACGCGGAGAAGAAGTTAAGCCCGAGGACTTAGGTGCTGGGGACAAGGGGAGACAGACGCCGACTGGTTTTCTAGTATAGTGCATGGTACTAGCCAAAAACACGCCTCTAGAGATAATGCTAGCAAAGGCAACGCATGTGTGCGCATTGTGCCTCCAATATTCTTCGGAAATGGACATGGCAGTCGATTTCAGAAGCCAAGGTGATCATTTCTGCCCCTTTTTGGCTGGGGACAGAATGTTTAAGATGACTGGACATAGGTGATTTTGTTTTCCAAAATGTGAACATGGCGGACGGGAGTCTTTATCAAGAGAAATTTCCTTTGACTGGATTAACACTGCCTTTTAACAGTCAATTGTTGAAACACCACAATGATAGATGTTCAGTATTCAGCAGCCTCCAGACTTGATATTTAAACTTGGTAGTCAAGTTCTGCTCATTATTTGTGTACTATCAGAGAGGAGTTATTAATTATTTACAGAACATCTCCAGATTTATGAGGAGAGACTATCATGCTCTAAGCTCTTTTTGTGATGAAAATGAAGCTCTTCAATTATGAGCCCTGCACACTTGTCTCATCAAGCCCGTGGGTTAGCGGTCGTTGACACTGTCACCGAAGGGCCTGACAATTAACAGTGCAGTATATTTTATCTTCTAATTACAGAAATAGAAGCATATAAACAGCACCCACTGCACCAAAGCGCATTTACAGCCACTCAACAAAATATGCTTATGAGCATTTAAACAGGTAACCTGCTAGCATAGCGTGTTTGTCCTAAAACACACCACTTGCATTAGAATAAAAAGGTGATAAGAATATATTGACATTTGGGGTGTCTGTGATATTTCAGGTATCATATATTTATGCACATATGTGCTTTTTTGGGTTTAAAACCCAAGTACAACATGGACATTAATTTTTGAGGAAAGTAATAGCATACCGAAAGGACCAAAACCAAGGAAGGGTATTTTCTGTTAATTATTACTTTGGTCTGAACAAGTGAATGTGCTCTGTAAGTGTCTTTTTCTGAGGCTTTAGCATCTCGTACGGAAATAGATCTGTGACGGTGTGGAAATATAAAGCGTGGAGAAATTTGAGGGTGCTTTCCTTGAGAAGATGACAGATGTGCTGTACTTATTTGGATATGTAAGGACGCAGGTGTCTCCTTTTGGAAAATGTGTTCTTGTGTTAGTAAAAGTCCATTATTTGGGGCCCCTGGGTGGCTCAGTTAAGTGTCTGCCTTCGGCTCAGGTCATGATCCTGGGGTCCTAGGATCGAGTCCCACGTGCGGTTCCCTGCTCAGCAGGGAGCCTGCTTCTCCCTCTGCCCGCCGCTTCCCCTGCTTGTGCTCTCTGTCTCTCTCGCTGACAAATAAATAAAAATACAATCTTTAAAGAAATATTCCTTAAAAATAGTCCATTATTTGAAGATGGGAATTCTGCAATGATTATGAAGAACAGTTATTTCTCGCACTGATCTTAAACCTCGGGGGCCACTTTTACTCATATTAGGTCTCAGTATATATACACGTGCTTGTGTAAAGAATTGGAATATACTTTTGTACACTACAACTCTCTTTCCAGGCACAAAAGAAAAAAAACATAAAAATTCCAACATGTAGAGTTCATGCAAATAAAATCTTCCATGTCATCTGAAATAGCACTGTGTCAGTAATCTAGTGCTTTCAGAGACTATGCATTGGGAAGCACTCATAAAATATTGAAGCAAAGAGAAAATTAAACCAGCATTTCCTGAACTCGATTTTAAGATAAAAAGAGAAAAGTCTTCCTGCCAAATGCATGTCTCTAAATGGAGCATGTCATAATGTGGACCTGCTTGTATCATTTGAATTGAATTTTAAGGAGCCTCTCAGTCCTCAAGCCTGGATTAAAAGTTTGATTTGTGAACCACATAACATGTAAGAGAATTTAATACAATGTATTGCAGAGTTTTCAAGGAGTCACAATGCAATAATTACATTTTTTTTTTCTGTTCCAACATGCAGTGTTGGGTCTCTTGTTTCTTTTCTCAAGTTAAACCTGTAAAAATATACAAACTGAGAAGAGTTGACCTTTCCTTGCCCTTCAACTTCGGCACAGTCCCACTTCAAGTTAGCTGATGCTGAAGGTCCAAACCATTGTTTTGCATTTGTGACTCTAAAGGCTGGCTCTAGGAGTTTATTTGTATGATGCCCATTTCAATGAGTCATCCCATTGGACTTCTGTCATCATTTGATAAAGGTTCCAGTTAAAGCTCCGCCTTCCTGCGTAGTCTTTCTCATCTAGAGGTAAAGACGAGGGATTTCACTCTTGGGTTTCATTTATAGATTGTAAGTTTCCATAATTTTGAAAGTCCTGTGCCTTATCTGCAATTGGGAATGTTGTGAGTACTTAGCTAGACTTTTTTTTCTTCTTTCCTTAGAATTTCTAGAACTTGTTTCTTCTTTGAAAACAGTAGCAGGTAAAGTGCAGGTTCCAGTGAAAAGGGGTGTGTGTGTGTGTGTGTGTGTGTGTGTGTGTGTGTGTGTGTGACATGGCACATCTGCAGCGTGGATAGAGGCCGGGGATGCTTGTACATCCTATGATGTGCAGGATGGACTCCCACCACGTGGACTTATTTGGCCCCAAATGTCCACAGTGCCCAGGTCCAGAAACCCTGATCCCTGAGAAGAATTTAGTGTTTATCACTGTATTAATTTGCTAGGGCTGCCGTAACAAGGGACCTCAAACTAAATGACAGAAATTTATTATCTCACAGTCCTGGAGGCTAGAAGCCTGAAACCAAAGTGTGAGCAGAGTTGCTTCCTCCTGAGGGCTGTGAGGGAAGGATGTTTTCCAGGCCTCTCTCCTTGGGTTGTGGATGGCCTGTCTTCTCTCTGTCTCTTCACATGGCATTCTCCCCATGTGCTTGTATTTGTGTTCACATTTCCCCTTTTCATAAGCACACTAGTCATATTGGAGCAAGGGCCCACTGTACTCCGGTATGACCTCATCATAACTAAGTATATCTGCAGTGACCCTATTCCTAAGTGAGGTCACATTCTGAAGTACTGGAGGTTAGGACTTCATCAAGTGAATTGGGGGGTGGGGCACAATTCAACCCATAACAGTTACTGCCTTCAATGTCTACCTAATTGTCTAGTCGACTGAACATGTATTATCTCTCCATCAAGGATTTAATCACCTTGCGTTAGGCAGAACCCTTGGCTCACACTGCCCTATCACTCACCTAAGACTGACCACGGGGGCTTGCAGATCATTAATTCTCAATAAATTCTTGTCAGCTGCTTCACTGATGATCAACAGTGACCCTACATGAAAACTTAAATTCATGATAATATTGCAGGTATTCGTTCTTCTACTAGGATGAAGCAGCCTATAATAGAATTTCTAAATAAGAGCAGAGCCAGATATTACATGATGTTTTATCCAACTAGACACGAACCATTATTTTGGTCTGTCTTGCATTTTGTTGGCTTAAGTGGTGTGAATTTTGATAAACTAGATCTCAACGAGTGGTATTCACATGTGTTTCGTGCTACTATGCGATGGACACTTGGTAGACCCATCGTACCCACCGTTTCATTTATCCTCCAATCAACAATAGCTGGCATATAGGTTTTTTAACAGGCCACCAAAGAGTAAGCTCGTATATGCTTAATAAATGAATAAGCATAGTCTCCTTCCTTTGTGGAGCTTGTAGTCTAGTAGAGAATTCCAATCAGGTAAACGTTTTCTCTGTTGGTGGCAGAGTCAGGCCCAGCATGCCCAAAGCAGGGACACCAACCCCAAACCTGAGCAGTGGAGACCGGCTTCCCAGAAAAGGACCATTGCACCACCATTCCAAGCCTATTATTAGAAAACAGTATCGAATTTGCTAGATGTCCATAAATTCCCTGGTATTAGTCATTCTTTTTTATTGTTATCTCATGTGACATCCCTTGTGCAACCCTATATATTGATTCAAACTAGTTCACAATAGTTCCAGGCTAGATTTTAATCTAAAATATAGATATACCTTATGACGTTTCGCCACATGATACCAGTGGGATCTGTGGGTGAGTCAGACATATGTCATATAAAATGTTTTGGTTATATGGGGTCTCACCAGTTCTAACTGGCCCCTTCAATATGCAGTTCTGGCTCATGTTTCTTTGAGTGTGCAATATATGTTTAAAGTTCCCTTGTGATAAAAATATGGTTTCCAAATATTTGTAAGTTATGTTAAGCCTATATTTTAATTTTCTTAGTTTGGTACCAAAAGGATTTATGATACATGAAGTAAAAGAAAACATCTCCAGGGATAAGTTTTTAACAGTAAGCTCAAGGCCACATCCTTCTCCCTGAAGAATCTCCTCTCCCTTCCTTCACCTGCAAAGAGGAAGGTATTTTTGTCTGATGCTTTATTATTATCCGAGACTCATTTTCAATAAGTTTGGAGAGTTCTGGAAAATGCACAGACAAGTATACAGTCATGTGACTGTGCAAACACATGTAATTCTTGGGCACATTGCTTAATGTTCAAAAAACAGAGCTAATAATGTACTTACATGCATAGACACTTAGAACAAAATAAAATATTTCACATAAACCCTCAGTGTTGTGCCTGGCGCAGAGGAAGCCTGCAATATATGTTAGAACAGAACAATGTCTCTTGGAAACTAGGGGCTAGCCTGGGGTGGTGTGCTGGGTAAGGTGTAGACTTTGGAGGGAGACTGCCTTCCAGTTATTTTGTAATACAGCTCGTATTATTTGTGAGATAAGGGTCCATGTTGTTGCGTTAATGTGTTGTGTAGTTTTGTTTCTAAGGCCCCTGGCAAAGGGCAGAGGCACAACAGTGAATAAACACTTGCTGATGGACGTGCCCAGAATTGATGGGTTAGAGAGGAGTGTTTTGGGATTTGAAGGAGAAAGAGATGACGGGTCTTGAGTAGACAAGAAACCTTGCTTCAGGGTGGTGGGGTTTAAGCCGCCATGACAGATTGGTGGATTATGCATCAAAGTAGAGAGAGGCCTTCCTCGGGAGTGAGGCCAGCAGAGACCTGTTGGCAGGAATCTGCAAGATGGTTTAGGGATTCTAGACAATGCTGGCTAGAGCCCGGGGTGCCGACTGAGGGGCCAAGAGAGAGAATGTGGGAAGAATCATGTTGGGGGAGATTTTGAAAGCCTTTGAATGCCAAGCTAAGAGTTTGGGGCATTTTTGCTCTTCTCTATGGGATTCACACTGAAGTGACTTTGTTTTTGAGAGAGAGGCTGATGGAATGTATATTTTCTCAAGGTAAGGTCAAATGAACGTATCAGTGTCCACAGGAGAAACAGAGGGGGGGAAAGACATTCACATTACTTTACAATTTATGGTCTCTTTTTTAACTGACAAGGTGAAGTAGTATCGTAGCTCAAAACCCACCACACTGTCAACAGAAACATGCAGCGGTGGGAGATACAGCTTCTTGCCCGAGAAGACGAAGAAGAAACAGGAGGACGCCATTGCCAGTTGGCTCTTGGATCAGGCATCCGTGCGATTCTTTTCCTGCTTTCCTAGTGCAGCGTGACACACTGGTGACGTGTGCTAATCTCTTCCGGCTCTTTGATTCACTCGAAGAAGGATGCCGTTCAAGCCTCTGAGTGCCTACTATACACCTAAGTAATGTTTTAGAGCCAGAAGCAACCTTGGAGCTCCCCTTGTTTTGTCCCCCTTCTGCTGATGAGGACATTAGGGCTGAGAGCGGTAACAGGCTTTGCCCCCAGGCACCCAGAGAGGTGCCTGCACCAGGGCTGGACACAGCCGCCCTCCTGCCTGGTCTGTCCTGTGTCTCTTCCGCTCCTTCCTGCCGCAGCCGCCAGTGCCAGCACAAAAAGCCTTGCCCCTCAGTGCTCCGGGCATCCCTGAGGCTCCTTTTGAGGCACTGAGACTAAATGCGATGCTTTCACAGTGATTTGGAACACACACCCGGCCTGGCTGTAAGCCACCATCATGGAGGTAGGCTGATGCCTCTAGGGCCACCAAAAGAGCTGCTTTAAGATATCCCCATGCTGGGACACCTGGGTGGCTCAGTCGGTTAAGTGGCTTGGCTGCCTTCGGCTCAGGTCATGATCCCGGGGTCCTGGGGTCGAGCCCCGCATCGGGCTCCCTGCTCGGCGGGAAGTCTGCGTCTCCCTCTCCCACTGCCCCTGCTTGTGTTCCCTCTCTCTTTCTCTCTCTCTGACACATAAATAAATAAAATCTAAAAAAAAAAAAAAGACATCCCTCTACTGTTGTTTTCTACTGCTGCGCCAACGTAGGCTGGGTCGTCTCGAAGGGCCAGACCTCATGCCAAGAGGCGGGTTCACGGAGATGGACCCGGGTCGGTGCCCTCAGGGACATCCCAGAGAAGAGGATGCTCGCGTGGAAACAAATGAACCGTTAATTGCAGCTTAAATGGGCTCATTAATGTCCCTCTTAGGGGAATTTTTTCCCTGAGTGTTTTAATATACAGATAACAATTTAATTGTATTTAAATATATAGGCTGAGTGAGCATAAGTGAGGCGTTTATCTGTTTGTGCATGGTATTCATTGAATTCTAGTTGAAAACTTTTGAAAGAATGCAATTCACCTTGACCGTTACAAAGTTAAAGCTAGTAGGATGTGCAGAAATTACATTAACTAAACGATCCGTTTTTTTAAGGCTGTGATACTCAGAATTCTCCTTCCTTCTATGTCATTGACAAATCATGAATTAAGTCCTTCTTAGAAAGAGTGGTAACTTTTTCGATACTGGATGAGTAATAAAGAGGACGTGAGTGGCCTGAGAAAGGGAATGTGGCTAAAGATTTTATTCATTCTCGGTAGGTGATGTAAGTGTTCTGGAAAAATCTGATAAAATTACATTTACAAAATCCATTTAAAACTTACTCACTTGATGCTTTGGACTTTGGGGCATGATACTTAAGGTTCTTGCATACCCGTGAGGGTAGCTTTTCAGCTGACAGAGGAAACACATTTTGCCCTTCTCATCAAAAAAGAAAATGCTTGTAAAGTACCTACCATGGTGATTGGCACATAGGAAGCGTTCCGTGAGCATGAGGTATTATTATATCTGGGCATTTACTGTTGTAGTAAAGGCTTCATTGGTGTAATCCAATCGTGGGTTTCCTGACAGTATCATAAATTACTCAGCGGTTATAGGGTCGATTTGTGTTTCTGGCTGACATGGGAAACTGAACAACCTTCAGGGGAATCATAATTGGGTGGAAACTTTGATTTGTCCTTCTTTCGAAACCAAGCTAGGTAGTAAAATGGACTTTTAAGAAGCAGCGAGTGGTAGACTGAACGAAAGGGCTTTAAGAACAGGCACCATTTTGAAGTCCAGTCTGTGGGGGATGAGCTCGTCTTTCACATTCCTGGTTTTATCTGATGGAATCAACACCAGAGGTGTTGACGGAGGCCCTGTGACTATTTCCTAGGAAAGAGAAGCTGGCTGAGGCGTCTGCCATGACTGTCACATTTAGACACGTAGAGACAGATAAGACGAATATAGATGACATGACAGGCAGGCAGCCCGGACCAATCACGCGCTCCATCAGACAGCTTTCGCTTTTGTCGTTAGACGGCCTTCGGTGGGGGGGGAAGGAAGGATAGAGCCAGCTGGCCTTGGGCTCTGTCAGCCGCTGTCTCCCTTAGAATGGGAAGAAGAGGTTCTGGTATTGGTTAGGGCTAGGAGAGGAGGAAGGCTCGGAAGTGCAGGGACTTGCAGAAGGGGAAGGTTTGAGGGCCTTCAAGCCCCCACATTGTAGTGGCCCTGGGCTGTTTTGTTCTCGATGTTCTCCTGCGCCCCTGGGACAGAGTGCATAGAACAACAGTGTCGTCATCCGCCTCCTCCCTTCTATCTTCCTTACCGCATAGCGGGGGGGGGGGGGGGGGGGAGATCAGGAAAATAAGGGCTTTTATTTGCATTGGCATAGACTAGGTTATTATTACTAAAACAGCACGGGAATCGTGAAAAGCTTCTACCCCGTTTGTGCCTTTATAAATGATCTCCCCCCCATCTGCTTTATCAAATCCTACTTAAAAAAAAAAAAAAAAAGAACCCTTGTTGATTCACCCAATGACTGTTTATTTGTAGCTAATGAGATTAGCACTGGGTAAACTCTGGGAATGCCCAAATGAATAACCAAGATAAGTCCAGATGTAATTATAACGTGCGATCAGAGTATATAAAAGGATTATGAAAAGAATTCTATGAAACTCAATCCATGAGATAGTTTTTAAATATGATTGGTCGTCAGAAATTGCTGACTTAGGTGTTGCTATCTGAAAATTGCCTAATTCCAAAAGCTGAAGTGAAAACACATTTCTGTGAAAACAGTGTGCAGAGGACAGACAGTAACGTTCGCACTGTGCATTTCTGTGGAGCGGCAGGTCAGGGCAAAAGCTGAGGGCTCCGATCCACAATAAAATCTGGGCCAGACCCTTTCCTATTAAAGGTCTACTATTCACGGGCTGGACTGTTAGCTCTTCTCACGTGCTTTTCCTCAGAGGTCTCCGGGTCCTTCCTGAACAGGGCTCATAGGTCAGGTAAATATCCAGGCTCGGAAGCAGTTGATGTCATTTCCACTCTGAAGGGACCCATCTCTAGGAAGACGTTGTGAGAAGCAACTGGAGGAAGTACCGAGTGTTGCCGAGCCAGCGGGTGGACTGGCTTTATCTGTTAGGGATATATATATATATATATTTTTTTTTTTAAATGAACTTAGGTGTTAGGCTGAATATCCTGGCCTGGTAGAGAGGTTTCTTTCTCCCTCCTTTTACCCTTGACACGACTTTCCAGAGCTCAGTTGCTCTTGGTTGGCATCGTCAGATTTAAGGCCGAGAGCAGCAAAATGGACAGGCTTTCAGACTCGTGCTTAGCATGGCCTGTTGCTTCTGGAAGATCTAGGAGACCTCAGGTACCTGTACAAACCCCACCCGGGGAGCTTGGAGGGAGATGCTTTTCTTGCCCCTGGATTGCTGAATCAAGCTCTAGAGGGTCCTAGCAAACAAGGGTAACAAGGGTTTCACCCATCTATCGTGCTCAGCCTGTTAAGTGAAGTAGCTATAGTCTCTCCTGTATTCTATAAATTCATCTAGAAACATACCAGGCAAGGCCATCCTGCTGCCTCCATGCCTCTAGAAAAAAGTCTTGTAGGCCAAGGCTGGGTGGTAGTAGAGGGAGAGGGAGTTATCGTTCAAGATGCTGCTTTGTTTTGAGATGTGGTTCGAGGGTATTTGTTGATTCAACATCCAGAGCCAGCTATTACCAAGAGTAATGACTAGCATTGGTAAATCTCCAGATTGATAGTTTGCAAAGCACTCTCAAGTAGTATTTGATCCTTGGAACAACCGTGTATCCCCTGCAAAAATGTGGGAATGATGATACCTGCTCATTAGGGATCTTGGGAGGATTAAATGAGATAATGTAGGGCCGAGTGTCTAGCCCAGTGTCTTGTGGGTGGGAGAAGCTTGGTACCTAGGAACCTTTTTAACCATGTGGAACATGAGGCCACGGGAAATTTAAATAGCATAACTATGGTTAGAGAAATCAAAGTTTGGGGGCTTAGACCCAGGGAGCCCATCTTGCCCCTAATTAATCACCGCCTTTGATTAAGACTGAAAGAACTATGGCTCAAACGTGCTACACTTAAAAAAAAATTAGTGACGAGGAAAAAGCTTGGGTGATGGCGAGACGAAGCACTTTCGCCTTACCTTTTGATGCAAGGGCTCCCTGGGACTGAGCAAAGCAATTTCCTTGAACGTGGTGACTATGATTGAAGATCATCTATTTTCCATCCTGATAGAAATAAAGAAGGAAAATACAAAGTTGGAATGTGAAAATCCATGTGGAATAATTTTTATGTATTTACAGTAATGCTGAATTATTCAAAACTCCTCAGCTACTCCATATGTAAGTGTTAAATGAAGGAATGATCGAATCTCTGATGATCCCTAAATTCATTTCATCACTTGAAGTGTGGTTATTTATTTGCCCTAGTTAAAAATGTAAATTTAGAGTCGCAGTCTATGAGTTTGACATTTCAACTCTCTTAAGAGACCTCACTGAGTTCTTACTCATATTTACTCATATTTAGTTATTCTTGGCAAAGCACAGGTACAAATAAAAATGGTCACTCCGTGTTAGTCAATAACAAAGCTTTTTGGTCTATTATGCATTCCTCTTTCCACGATTGCTTATCAGTCAGAATTGTAGGCTTGCTTCAGTTCGTTTCTTAGACCAGAATGTCTCAAACGTAAATGTACACGGGAAGCACTCGGGGTCTTGTTAAAATGCAGATTCTGAGTCAGCAAGTCTGAGGCGGGATTGGAGTCTGATTGCGACTTGCAGCCTGGCCTTGCCGTTTTAGAGCCGTGTGCATTTAGGTTAGGGAAAAAAAAGCAGAACTAACTTCTCCGAGCCTCCTCTGCTCCTTGGTAAAACAGGAGGTAATAATTCCGGATGAAACCCTGTAACGCTTGGCCCTTGAGAAGCCGTGGTGGACGAAGGATATCGAAGGACGAAGGATAACATCCCTATTGTTATTCCCTGAAGACTTCCGTCTTCTCCTCCTTTACTCCAACTTTTAAGCCTCTTTCTGTCATAATCAAGACAATACAGGGTCTTCTAAGAAGCCAGACGGTGTAAAGTTTCTACAAATACAAGTGAGTGACCTCCTTCCTCAATCCTTCCATCCCTTCCTCTACTGACTCCACAGTATTCTTAAAGGACCCAACTCTAGGCTCCCTGAGGTTTTCTCGAGCTCAGCTTTTCATGAAATTCCCTTATCTCAGACTTTCCTTATTGTCTTTACCACCCCTTCCTAATGACATAGCATTTGGTATTGTTTTATAAACATTCTTAGGGCACAAGCCTTCCCGGCCCAACCATTTGTCCATTTCTCAAGCCCGGTGACTCTATCTTAACAGCCCTTTTGTATCGGATTACTCATTTTTCAATGACTAGAGCGTTTTTGAAAGCTACAAGGTATTTTATCGGTAGTAAATACTTGAAACAAATGCAACAGCCCATAATAATTAATCAGCTTATAGTCTCCGCTGTGTCGGTAGAATTTGCCCATCAGATAAAAAAGGAAAACCATACATAGCCCACCAGCCATTCTTTTGAATTTTGAATACATAAGCAAGCGAAACACTGCCTTTCAGGTCCCTGCATTCATTTCCGAATCTATAAATTGCTCTCCAGTGATTTCTCTTGAGAAAGTCTTATGAAGAGACCATTTGATTTCTTTTTTTTTTTCTTTTTAAACTTTAGCTCAGGCAGAGGTGATGAAACATCGGTCATTCACAAGGGGTAGGATAAACTAACTAGTACTATATACATCCATAACTTTTGGATGTAAACTTTTGGTATGTAGATTTTGTTCTCTGCTGCCTCAGAGCGGTTCTCGAATTTAATTCCACTTTGAGGCAGGATACTGAGAAATCACGAATTGCTTAGGGGGTAAACTTACTTAGCAGTCCACAACTGCCTTATTCTGGCAACCTGAGGGGTAGGGGGGCCCATGCTGGCATCTGGGGGATCAAGGTCAGGGATGCTGCTAAGCGTCCTAAATGCACAGGACAGCCCCCCACGGCAGAGAATCATCCGGCCCCAAATGCCGGGGCTGGGACACCCTGAATTGACCCAAAGTGTCTTTGCCAGTGACACAAAGGGAAATGCTCAGCTTTGCTCTCAGAGGCATTGACTTGTCTGTGTGACCTCCCAAACCAAATCTCTTTGGAGATGTGGAAAACTCAGCCCTTGCAGAATCCCGCTTCCGCCATCTGTGGCCGCCCCGAGTGGCAGGCTGGCAGCGCCCCAAGGCTCTCTGCGTGGCAGGTTTCCCCCACCCCGGGCCCCCAGCCGGACTCAAGCAGTCTGGGCCCGCACATGCTGTCCTTTGGGCTGTCTCAGCAATATTTAAACCTCTGAAATCTTCTTAAATATTCTTTAATCCCCTCCTCAAACCTGAGTGAGGTGCACTTGATATCTGCTATCCCGTAGATTTCCGAGTCATTGAGGCTCGGGCTCAGGACGACCTTCCAGGTGGAGCTGTTTGTTGTCAGAGACAGCCTGGGGCTTTCGACCAAGTGGCAAGTCTGCGGAGAATAGGCTGGCAGCTGAGATCTTCCCCCAAATGGCTTACATTTGATGTATAATAGTTTCGATTGTGATACATTCAAGGTGCGTTATTTCCGTAGTTCAAAAGTGTCTCAGTAAATCTGTTAGTCTATTTTAAATCTATCTTCCAGAGGAAAGCTCTGCCTCTTTATCTGCAAAACTGTCGATTCTCAACTTCTCAAATCGGAGGCTGGGCATGTGAGTCCTGGAATCAAACGTGAGTCTTCAATGCCGGCATCATTTCCGAGTGCCTGTTCCTGCAGGCAGATCCGATGTATTCCACAAGAGGTTCACATCACAGAAGCCCTGGGCTGGGAGGGCCTTCGTCATCGTCTAGTCCAGCGGTTCTTGCCCCGGCTGCACATAGATCACCGTGAGTGGGGTGCCCAGCTCAGGGGAAGGAGATCCTCTGGGGGTACAACTCAGGCCCTGGGATTTTCCCAAAACTCCCCAAGTGATTCTAATGTGCAACTTTGCTTGAAAAATTTCAGGCTTGCTCAGCCTCTCAATCACGAATGGGGAAACTGAGGTCCAGATTAATTCATAAAGGCAGGAGTCAGCTACTCAACACCGTAAGAGCCAGCTGCTAAATACTGTCAGCTTTGTGGGTCATCTGGTTTCTTCTGGAACCGCTCAACTTGCCTTAGTGTGAAAGCAGCCACAGACAATGCTGACACAAGTGGGCGTGGCTGTGTGCCAGTGAAGCTATAAAAACACGTGGCTGGCCGATTGGGCCCCCGGGCTGTAGTTTGCCAACCCCTGGTTTAGGACTCACAGCTGGTTAGTGGAAACCCCATATGCTAGACCACAAATAGACCAGCCTTCGGTAAATGTCCTTCCATTTGATGCAGTCTTCCTGTTGCGGCAGGGTCTGTGACATACCCAATTTCTGTAGAACTTAAATAAATACCCTTATGTAAGTTAAGACAAGTCTCCTAGTGTAGATACTCAGCCTACTGCACAGAGATTTTCGTTATCTGTGGTCTTATTGGAGGTCTTCACTTTGAAGATATTTATCAGATTTAAGATAATGATAATAATCACAGTGTCTCTGTTTTACCAGTCAACACAATTTCTATCCAAGAGACATTTTCAACTGGAAAGTCAGAAAATTATTTCTTTTGAATAACTCTGAGCAAATTTGAGTATTCAATCGAATAGCTAGAGAGGCCTCCCTAGGAGGCCTTGGGAGTGACCATGGAGTAAGGCCAAGGTGGAGGAAATGAAGCCATCGCAATTAATGGGGAGAGTTATGTGTTTGGCTCTGAGGACAGTGCTGGTCTGTTTTGCTGTTTGTGTAGCGCTTCTTCCAAAATGCCCTCATAAAAATCGGTTCCTTGGAAGGTTAAAAAGCCATTGAATCTGGCCTTTTTTCTTGGAGATTGATTTACCTATATTTGTTAGTTACCTACTTGTCTATATTTTTCGGAGAAGATTATTCTATCTCTTGCATTTTGTGTCTACAGAATACATTCGATGAAAGTGCTCCCTATCCTTAAAAACAACAACAAAAAAATCGGTGTCGTATTTACAACGATTAAATGGCTTTCAGTCATTGATTTCTCTGAATGGATAAACACCAGAGATGGTGAAACGCAATGAAATTTGTTTCCCACAGGAAGTGTCCCTTATCCATCTCTATGACCCCCTCTCTTTATGGTGCCCTCTCCCTGGGATGCCCCTGAAGACGGGAGGCCAGCTGTATCGAAGTTTGCTTTCTCCACTTGGCTTACTCCACCCTAGTAAAACTTCACCGCTGCCTTAATCTTTGATTCTCGAGGCTCAGGGAGAATCATTTTTCCCGTGCTGCTTAGAGTTATATAGCCCTAAGCAGTTTTATGACATAAAGTGTTCCAAAAGAGTGTTCTAGAAGATGAGTGATAGGAGTTAATCCCATGCATTTCTTCTGACAAGGAAGTGTTAGGTGATAAGACAGCTGCTGAAGGTTGAGCAGATCCTTATCCAGATAAGCTCTGCACTTGAGGTTGATCTTTGTAGGGGGGACAATAGGCATAGAAAATGTTGTAAAAAATAGGTTTGTTTGTTTCCCACTATCATTGGGAAAAAAACAAAAACAAAAACCCAGCTATAAAGAAGACAGAGTGTGGTCATTAAATGCCACTGAACCCTTGAATGATGATTTCTGCATTGCTGAACTGAAAACAATTTTCCTGAAACAAAAACCTTTCACAACTTGTTTTTCTTCCCCCAAAGTGAAGCAATTGTTCTTCATTTTACTGTTTCTAAATGTTGGTTTATTTGTTTGTTTTTGCTGTTACTGCTTAAAGAATAACTATTATTTAAAAATACTTTAAAAATATTTCCTAAGTAATAAATTCCATGCAATCAAAGACAACGAGCGGAGAGCAGAGAGCCTAAAGCCCAGAACATTTCAGGCGTGCCCATAGCGGGCAGGATGGAGGAAACAGCCTCATGGGACTTGGCCATTTCTCTTGTAAAGTCTTCAACTCCCATGGGAAGTCCATGTAGGACATGCTATTGTTTGGGAGTTCCATTTAAAATCCGCTGGCAATATTCAGTATTTTTTTTTTTTAAGTTCTGGAAATCTAAAGTGTAAGCTTTTTCAAATACAGAGTTTACTCCAGCAGCCAATGCTGCCAAACAGAACTAAAGAAGAAAAAAATTAAGAAAATACAAATAGGAGGATCATGACTCTGCGAAGTGACAAACAGAAGTTTTTTAAAAGCAGCAAAAGACAACCACCCCAGCCTTGTTTGGGAACGCGAAAGTCGCGTTATTTCGGATGTGTTTCTCTCTCCTCTCACCCCCTCCTTCATTCAGAACTGGTCATCCTGTCCCCATAGGCACACATCCTATTTTTTTTTTTTAAAGATTTTATTTATTTATTTGACAGAGACACAGCGAGAGAGGGAACACAAGCAGGGGGAGGGGCAGAGGGAGAGAGAGAGAAGCAGGCCTCCAGCAGAGCAGGGAGCCCGATGCAGGGCCCGATCCCAGGACCCCGGGATCACAGCCTGAGCCGGAGGCAGACGCTTAATGACTGAGCCACCCAGGTGCCCCACGCATCCCATTTTGAAGATGTTTTCCAGGAACGTTTCCCTGTCTTTTAATTTTGTGATCTGAATATTGGTGTGCCTTTCCTCCTTTTGGCAAAGGGATTACGAGACGCACTGTAGGAAAATAGGAACCTTTCTCTAATTGTAAACTGAGCAAAGGGTGAAGAACGATATTTTATTCTTCTTTCAGTCATGTGCAACAAAAGACACAGGCTCCCGAAGTTACCTTCAGAGCTTGTCAACTGGTATCACAATCGCCCACAGTGTGTTGAAAGTCTGACTGATCTGGCCTCGAGATTCCACATTTTTACAGAAAGAAGGGCTGAAGCTTTCCATAATGTTTTCTGCCTTGGGCTTCACAAACACACTTATATCCAGATATTTTTTTCTTGTTAAAATCCTGAAGTAAGTCAGGGTGTACATATGCAATGATCTAAAACTTACCTTTGAAATTAGGTAAATCCACAAATTAGGGTTTAGAATTATGGTGCCTTTTTACTACGTAGGGCCGCATCATTTTTCACTTGGTCTGAATTCATCCGTTGGCCTTTCCTTACAAATTTGAATTCAAAGCTTCATCAGGCTAAACACAGATGTCCCTATCATTGGTAGCGAGCTAAATCAGAATTAACCCATGATAAAAATTTGGGAGAAACCTGTGGTATACTGTAGATAAATTTGTACTCTTAAGTTGGATGCAGTCCTGTTAATTGTTTATGAGACCTAAGTCCCGTCAGTGGCCCAGAGTTGGTTTCGTTTAGAGTGCGTTGGATACTAAAATTGGATAGGAGAATGACCACATGCATCGGAATCAGATGAACTCAGAGTGACTTATGGAGAACGATAGGACCACAGAGGATATGAGAACCCGAGTACATTCCCAACGCCACGTTTGTGTGGCTGTGAACATCGGTTTTCCAGAATCGAATATTGTCAGGGGTATTGAGATTTATCTTGTGGTCGATATTTGATCTTTTGAAACAGACAAATACGTAACACACTTAAAATTGGATGAAAAGTACTTAGACTTTGTTGTGTGGATATTATTGTGAACGTTTATATACCAACAAGTGTGTCCTATGGGGAAGATTATTCTATGTTTGGTACGTGGTAGTTGAACTAAGACTTCCACTTAATGAACTGCAATTGAATTGCACTAAATTCTTTGGGTTTTTTTTTTTTAATTCGAAAGAAAAGTAAGCTCAAATATAATTATGATTGTGCCTTCCAATGTGAAGTGGTTGGAGTACCTTTGAAATGTTTTGAGTCCGAAGTAGAATGCAATGGGGTACTTCAGTTACCCCCACCACCCAGGTCCACATATATTCCAGTGCAATTCAAACATTTATTGATCCTACTCAGTGTTCAGATGGGAGGAGGTTAAGATTAGCACAAAGATACCTTTGTCATTAAGGAGGTTACTATGCAAGGGCGCCTGGGTGGCGGTCGGCTAAGCGTCCAACTCTTGGTTTCGGCTCAGGTCTGTTCTCAGGGTCCTGAGATGGAGCCCCAGTCTGCTTAAGTCTTTCTCCCCGCCCCCCTTCAAATAAATAAATAAATATATATATTTTTTAAAAGGTTACTATCCAGTAAACCTGGATGCTATATCTAGTCTATGATTATTTTTTAAAATTTTACTTTTCAGGGGCGCCTGGGTGGCTCAGTCGTTAAGCGTCTGCCTTCGGCTCAGGTCATGATCCCAGGGTCCTGCGATCGAGCCCCAGATCGGGCTCCCTGCTCCGCAGGAAGCCTGCTTCTCCCTCTCCCACTCCCCCTGCTTGTGTTCCCTCTCTTGCTGTGTCTCTCTCTAATAAAAAAAAGAATATATTAAAAAATAAAAGAAAACTGGAAAATTTTACTTTTCATGATAAACTCATATAATAGTTGCAGGAAAGAAAGTATTTGGAGCAGCAAAGGTTCAAGTTCATTCCTTTTCTTCTTCAGCTTTTTGTTCAGACACTATTTGTGATGTTAATCACCACGTTAATTAAGTCTTAAATTCCCCACCCCAACCCTCATCCTGACTCTCATTTCTTAACAGCTGCCAGACATGGGTAAATAATGAGCTACAACCTTTTTGTAAGGTATTGAGCATTTATTGGGACAGCACAAAGTACCCTATGGAGACATTGTATACACTAGTAGGAAGGAGCAAATGTTTCTTTTATTTTTATAATTGTTCTGAAAAACCATATGATTGCCAAAGACAGCATACACATGGTCAATTTGGATTCATCCCAGCCTCTAAAAAAATCTGCAAAACACATTAATGGTTGTAATGTATACAGTGGAGGTTTTTTTTTTTTTTTTTAAACATGCCTCCCAGCTGTACATTTGTAATGTTTAATTTAGGTGAAAATTCTATGAAGGATTTAATTGATATGATCCAGAAGTTTGTTAACCATTTTAAATGGTCATTGATTTTGCCACATTTCATTCTGTGCCATGAGAACATGGTCCATACTGGGCTGCATTAGTGGTGATAAAACTCCCATTATAGATTTGACTCTTAAGTCAAATGGTAAAGTGTCTGCCTGGAAACAAATGAACCACAGTCCTGGGGAGTCTGATTAGGCCTGGAAAATGTAATGGAAATACCTGGCTATGGAGAGTCCCAAGAGTCTTTGGAGTAAGGTGTTTCTCCCTTAAAGCTACCCCCCCCCAATCTCCCACATCCTTCTATCCGACTCTTTATTCACTCCATCTGTGCTCAAAAATTCACACTTGGGATTTTTGTGCTTTAAACTCATTTTTGCAATTTCCTTTTACATTTCTGGGTACTTTTTTTTTTAAGATTTTATTCATTTATTTGACAGAGAGAGAGAGCACAAGCAGGGGAAGCAGCAGAGGGAGAGGGAGAAGCAGGCTCCCTGCTCAGCAGGGAGCCCGATGTGGGGCTCGATCCCAGCACCCTGAGATCATGACTGGAGCTGAAACCAAGAGTGGGCCACTCAACCGACTGAGCTGCCTAGGCGCCCCTAGTGGCCAGATCTTTAAACCCTCGTTGTACTTTAGGACTCAAGGAAAGAAAAAGCTTGTCACTTGACAACTTCCTCCTGTTTTTCAGTCTCGATATATGTCATTGGTTGTCAAAAGGGATGAAATGCACATAGCCTGCTTCAGAGTACTTTGAAGACTGTTTTCTTCAGATTCCAGTTTTAAAGTTAGTGTTTCAGAGAGTGAGAAGTTGTAATAACCAGCTGTGAATTACTGCAGGGAAAATTTATTACTAGCCCCTGAACTCAGTGTTTTCTGTTTGTGTGTAATCTACAAACAAGCATCCGCTAGCTTCATCTGCTAATTTGCGACAGCAACTTTACAGGCAGAGGAGAAAATGTAGCCTCAGGAATAAGGCCTTTCTTTTCAGCACGTGTACAGGAGACAATTAAGGTTTTTGACACAGAAGGAGATAAATAGGTCTACTGCCTTTGGTGTCGTCCATAGAATGTCAGAATAGCAAGTATTTGGATCCTTCCAGAAAGCTGTCAATAGAATCGGAAGTGCTCATTTAAGAGAACTGGAAATACTTCCAACTCTCAGGTGGCACAGCACAGCTGTGAGGGCAGTGTAATCTGAGAACTTTCTCTGCCGCCTAAATTCTTTCTGAGGATTTGGGACTGAAGTGTCACATCATTATCCCCAACTCTGTAGGAGCCCTCATTCACCCACCCTCCCATCCATCTATCTACGCACCCACTCATCTGCCCATTTCTTTAGCAAATATTTGTCGAGAATCTACTACGCAGCAAACCTGGTGTCAGGTATTTTGAATCCAATGGGAAAAAAGAGAGACAGGGGTCCTGCCTAATGATGCTTTCCTTTGAGGGAGTTCATATCTTTTGTATCTGAAGTTTTCGAACTGTAAGAAGAGGCAGGGGAGTCTCTGTGTGTTACTAGAGAGCATAGGCCCTGGTAGACTTCATGTTCACCAAATTGACTATTTGGGCGGAATCCTCGTTACTCATGCCATAGAGTCAACTTGGACGGGACTCCATGTCTCATCCTTGGAATCTTCTCCAAGGAGGAGATACTGGGTCTCCAGTGATCAAGGACACACTGACTCTCATACTTTGAAACAATGCGTCAGGCTATAATTGGGCTAGTTGTGCTCTGAATCTCTTTCTGTGAACCACAGAGCACTCTACAGACCATAGCTAGAGCTGTTCATGTGGAATACCAACAGCCCAGGGAACAGACTAAATTGACAGGCAGAGGTCTTTGGACTCATTTCGTAACTACTTAATGCTCTGAAGACTGGGAATTTCCCAGATCTTGGAACCTTGCAAAGGCCCTCTAAAGAGGTCTACTCTTTAAAGTCCTACAGGAAGCATGCAGGGATCTGCTTCTAGCTGAGCTTCCATTCCCATCTAATGAATCACTTGTACAATGGTGGTAAACAGAGAGGCCCCATCACCTTGTTATCCATACAACAGGAGCGCAATAGAGCCACTTCTGGTGGTGCTGTGTCCAATAACTGTTGGTCCAGATTTCCTCTGCAAAGGTTCAGGAAATAAATGGTTATTAAGATTCACCCAAACAAATCCAGGTTCCACAAGGAGCCAGGAACCCACCTACCCACTGTCTTTCAGCCTCCCTCTGACCCTAAGGACTGGCTGTAGCCAGAATCAAATCTCTTTGGGGTCCTCTCCTAGAGTGGGCTCTTAAGGAGATCTCTTTCCTAGACCTTGGATTTTGTTGAGGGCTAGGATACTTTTCGGGAGCTAGAGACCAAGAGCGAGAGTATCAAATTCTCTAGCAGTATCAGTCCATCTTGACAAAACAAAATGTGCCTTTCTGATTGGTACGCCTCCAAGCTGTTCTTTGTATATGCTGTGGCGTAAACCTCCCAACCTCTCCCTGGGCACGCTAGGTTGCCTTTGTATCCTGAGCACCAAAGATGCCATTTTTCATGAAACCGACATGAAGGTCCCCTTAGGTACATTTTTTAAAAGTTAATTTATTTTTTTAAGATTTTTTATTTATTTATTCATAAGAGACAGAGAGACAGGCAGAGGGAGAAGCAGGCTGCCCGCTGAGCAGGGAGCCCGATGCAGGACTTGATCCCAGGACTCTGGGATCGTGACCTGAGCCGAAGGCAGACACTTGACGACTGAGCCACCCAGGCGCCCCATTTTTTTTTTAATTGAAAACTTTTTGATTGGTTATTGGGGAACCTTATTAGCTGCAAATAGTGTTAGTTTTCAGGAAACTGGTTAAATGGTAAAATTCAGGCAGCCATTATAATGAAGTTGAATCATGAAGAGAAAGTTAAATATGTGGCTCGGTTTCTTTCATTCTGATGTAAAATAGAATAACATTGCAAAGAAAAACCAGATAAAAGAGTAAAAATCACAGGGCTAACGTGTGGGTGAAGCTGTATTGGCTGTCACAGGTAGTGTCAATTCTCTGATTATTACCAGGCAGAGATGAGCTTTATTTCAGGGAAATGGATCATTATTAAGTCATCCATCTGATCTAGAGCCAGCAGCCTGATCTAATGATTTCATTCCTGGATTATTTTTAATACATAGAATTAATGATGTATGGGCAGCATTCACGATTATTTTAATAGTATGGTATCCTCCTAAATTGCTTTTGGTAAGTCAAATGTTGCACTGGAAGAGACTGTGTATTTTCTTAGTAGTGCTTCACGATTCCTTGTCTTACAATTCAATAAATCATCTTAAACCTGTCAGCACATAGAGTCTAAGATTTATTGCCTGATCCATTGCGTAGTAGATAGCTTCTTGGCCGGAGAGCAATTTCTGAAAGTAATTTAATCAAAGTGTTTTTATAATAGAGTGAACTCTGGCTTGATGTCTCAAATATGTATTGATGTCTTCAGAAACGTATGATTTAATCTTATCCAATTTTGAAATAGAATTCAGATTTGGCTTTATGTGATTTCTGTTATAGACAGGAAATCGTTAGCTGCATTAATATTATTCATGTATTCTTTTATCAAGCAAGCATTTATTGGTGCCTCTATTTGCCCATACAGCACTCTGCTAGATTTTGAGATGCTGTGGGGGGACGAAGAAAGTGCTGGGTAGGTGGGAAGGCACAACCAATGGCTCAGTTGGCACAACCTGCTGCAACTGGCATGGCGGTTATTGGCCAGTAGGGAAAATGGTTTAACTGAAGTGTGGTCCTCATTCCGCAGGGCCGCGGTCGTTACAGCTGGCTTCTACTGGGGAAATGCTAAACCTGCTATAGTTTTGAGGACTTTGCATGCCAATTCAGGAGCTTGAATTTGATCCATCAAGACTAGACAGCTTTTGGACTTTTGAGAATGGGACACTATTGTAATACCAACTTACCGGGAAGATTACTTTGGTGACCACGCATGGACCAGCTTGGCTGGGCAAGAATTAAAGGAATGAAAACCAGTGATTCAGGGAAGAAGATGGTTAGAGTGGTGGCCTTGGGTAGAAAAGGAAAAGCTGAAGCCTGAAGCCAAGGGGTCTTTTAATAAACAACCAGGCAACTGTAGAGAGTGCTTGATAGAATGCATGAAGGAGAGGTCAGAGTCTAAGATGATGTTGTGGTTCTCGACCTAGAGAATGGTAATTCTCCTTTGTAAAGACTAGAAAGTGGGAAGAAATTTCAAAGGGGCAGATGATGCAGTTAAGAAAGTTGAGTTTAAAATAACAAGGGGTGGTCAAAGCTTAACACTGGTGCGGAGGTGGGAATGAGAGACCAAAGTTTAGGTGTGAGTTAAGATCTGAGATTGAACTTTGAATATTATCAGGACAGAGGAGAGAGTCGAAACTGTCAAAGAGTCCACGTTTACCGAGGGAATGTGTGTACATGAAGTCACTGTTCTGTCGTAATTGTTTGGAGATGGAAACAACACGTTCTGGTGAAAGGTTCACTTGCAGTCAAAATTACGTGGTGCCCAAGTCTGCCTTTAATTATAGTAAATGTGTTTGATTTGAAAATGTATTCATTAGCTATATAAGTGACACTCCATTCAAATAAAACTAACGCACTGGAGAAAAACAGTGGTTAGTGGAAGGCCACTCTATCATTTACTGTCACCGTTGAACTACCAAGCTGTCTCTGATGTCATATGTTAACATTCTACTTCCCTGGAGTGTCCTATCACAGTGGTCAACCAAGGTCACAGACATTTGAAAATCAAATGACAAAAGTCACACTGAAAAGTTCTGAATGCAAAGTTTAACGTTTGCTTTCAGCTTTCTACATTTTGTGTCAGGCCAAATCTTAAAGAGGTGCACTGACTTCAACCAGTTGGGGTGGGGGGGGTGGCATTATTTTTTCATCATAAACAGATGAGTTTGGGTCCTCTGCTGGCTGACTGCCCTCTCCCCCTTTCAACACCACTTAAACATTTTTCAAAACAGCATTTATAAGTAATTGAGAATACACTGGGGCAACTTCACCAAGACTGATTTTTTTTTTTCCTGGAACATTCTGAACATCTGAGTTCTATCTATGTTTTTATTAGAAAAAGCAATTCAGAATTGCCAGTGGTGACGGGGTAAAAAGCACAGTTGACTGAGGTACACATTCATTCCCAAACCTTCCATCTGCCATGATGTTGGGTCATTGCCCCCCACCTCCCAGATTCTCCAGCCCTGCCTCGCTGCCCCCTGTGTGCCATGGCTAGCACCCTCTTGCATCCATTATGCTTCCTGTTCGCCAGTGGAGACAGAAGGAACTACAGAAAGGCCCAGGCCTAAGGCCTCATGACAAAGACTGAGCAGGGGGATCAAAAGGTATCCCCAGAAAGGGAAGATAAGAACAGTAAGGTGTTACTTACCTCCACTTAGCTTCTCTTCTCTTTACACTTTTTAAACCCCCACCTGTTGAAGGGTGTTACGACGTTCAGGTAAGTGGTTCTCAAACTTGAGCACTCACCAGAGTCCCCACATCACAAGTTCTGGGCCGCCTTTAGTTTCTGATTCAGCAGGTCTGGGGCAGGGCCCAAGAGTCTGCCCGTCCCAGCAGCTCCCTGGGGGAGGCCCTGCTGCTGGTGCTCGCTGCATTTGGAGAGCTAGACTCTAAGGCCCGGGCGAGATGAGACTTTGCCCTTCATAATCGTTGTAACTGGCAAGTCTCCTTCCACTTCTCTGAATATTGGACAGTTTTCTCTCCCTGGGTTAAAAGCAGATGATGGCTTTAAACATTTTTTTTTAAAGCGACATTTATTCTTTGACATCCTCTTGAGCCAAACGTTGTATATGCGAACCAGAATATATTCCAGGGAAATGAGAGTTCGTTCATTTCCGAAATACACCGACCTTTAAGTGGTCTTCAGTCATGTCTACACAAACCAACTCTGGGAAGACTGCTTAACAATTTTTGGTGCAGCACTGCAAATGGAATGGTTAACTCTAGAATGATTACTACTAGGTTTTGCCAGCAGACAGGTGGCCCTCGATCGAAGACCCAGAAGACTGTGGGCAGTGATGGAAGGAGGAAAATCTTATCGTTGTGGTTTCCATCACTGTAAATATTTGCATTTATTTGCATTTTACCTTTCAGACTGCAGAGGCGTTTCTAGTCCTCAGGGCATCGCGTTGCCTGAGTTGACCTCTCAAAGAATCTGGGTAGGGCAGTGAATCTATTCTTTTTGTCATCAGAGTTCTTAAATTTTTTTCCCCTATGACTTTGATTTACTGCATAAAAAATCCTGTTGAATTATAAACATCTGTAGCCTACTTCTGTGATATTTCTGGTGAAATAATTACTGTTAAAAATCAACAAACCCAGTTTGTAGGATGCTACTAGGTTGCAAAGTCTAAATTGAGGTCACCGGAAGTTCTTTTTAGACATTAGGAATACTTGAATGATTCAACAAAGCATTTCCCTGTATTTTCTGGTCAAAAAAGCCCTCTGAGTTTCTGAACAGTAATAATCAGTGGTCCCTGCAAAGCACTGTTCAGTAAAGTTCCTGGGATTTTCTATGATAAATTCTTATAAATCCACACTTCCAGTGACATCTATATATAATTTTCTTCCTGCACTCACTGTGTGCATATGCTGCATTCCAAAAGATATTCTTTTTATTCTGAATAAATCTTTAAAAGTGTAAAACTAGCAACGGGGATAAATTGTTATTTTTTGTTCACTGTATTACAGATCCAAAGACTTAGCAAGCTGATTTCTCAATTTTGAGCAATAGTTCTTGCTTTTGCCTATGCATTAGAATCTCCTGAGGAGTTTTAAAGGTTCCAATGCCTGGACCTTACCCCAGTCTAAGTAACTCAGACTCTCTGGTTGGAAGCGGGCATAGACTGAGCGTGGTATTTGTACAGCTCCCCAGGCAACTGCGGTGTGTGGGCCAAGGTGGGAACCGCTTACCCACTGATCGGCCACCATCTTGCTTCCTTCCTTTCATAACTTCTATGTTTCTTTAATTTCGACTCAGTCAAAATCACCTTGATTGGACAAAGACAGCATCAGTCCTAATGAGGGAGAAGTGGCTGGGTAAAGGTGGGAGAGTCAGGGATGAAAGATGTGATGAATTCAAGACGTCTAAAACCCAAGGAAGGTTCTGTCTTTGAAGGTTACTCAGGGCCAAGAAACAATGGCATGCTTTCATGTTCTTCCTTGATTCTCTAGGCTGTCCCAAATGGGGAATTCTCTTACATAACATTGATTTTGTAAATTCTTAACAGACCAGACCCCTTTGGATGGAGTGGAATTTTAATCCATTTTTTTTTTTTGAGTCAAAGAGTGTAACCTCCCTTGGCTTTAATACTTCTTTGCCCCTCCCAGATGGGGATATGAATTTTGTGAACAATATGAATCCTTTCTGGGAATGCCGCAAATCCAAGAGCAAAGCTGACCATGTATTGAATTTTAATAATCATTTTCAGCAGCTGGTCCAGAAAAGGCATGGTTCTCTAAAACCTAACAATTGGAGGACATACATGTCGCGGTAGAATCAAAGCAAAGTCACTGATGCAGATTTATTAGATCAAAGACCCAACTATTTTTGCTTGAAATATATTCAATATATTCACTTCAACCAAAATAAAATATCCGCAGAATGTGAAGTACTAGCTTAGAAGATGATTTGGTCTTCCCACAGTATCTTAACAAGCAAAAATGCATTTCCATTCATTGACGGCTAAACATTCGCCATGAGACATTCAGGTCTGGTAAAAATGTTTGATGGTATCAGTCAAAACCCTATTTAAGTAGAAAAGCCAGAACATGTTCGTTAATGAGTATCTAGCAATGTCCTCATCTACTTAAAATGGAGGAAAGGGGATAAGATCAAAATCATTCAATCTCTGAGTGATGGAGGAAGTAAAGCTTGCAGCACCATATACAAACAAGGTGTATGACATCCATCAGTATCGGGATTTTATAGACATTAATCATCCTGTGCTCTAAGGCCCCCTTTGAGGTGTGTTTTATGATTAAGAAAAAAGACTGAGGAAAGTCGAATTGATGGAAAAAGCAACTGATGAGTAATCCCGCATTCGGTGTGTACCTACAACCCAACGCTTTACACTTACTCACAGATTGGAAAGAACTGACAGATCCTTGCGCTGTGCTGCCTTCTTTACCTACTCTTGACCATGCTCTTGCTGTAACAACCTTGATTCCAGTTAAGATCCTTTCTGACTCTTTCCTGGCCCGAGTCTTCCACTTCTCTGAACAAAAGTCGACAGTGGAATTTATTCAGACATTTGCATTTCACCCATGATTTCAAGCTGTTTTTTTCTTTTATGAGTTACAAATTATTTTGGTAACCAACAAAAAGAGACAAGAAGAGCCTTCACCTTTAGAATTTTGAGTACCTGAACGACTGAAATTTTAGGCATACGTCTATGCTCCCGTGGTAGGGGTTGAAAATGTTAACGTGAAATTGAATCATTGCAACGTTATTTATTTATTTTTTTTGAATTACTGCAATTTTAAAATGATTTGGACCAACAGAACAAACACTCTGTATTAACTGATAAAAAATGTTTAGATTATTTTTTTAAAAGACATTTTTATTGTTTCTAAAGAGGCCTATTTTCTGTAAAGGGCCAGTAATCAACACTGTCACTGTAGCTCATAAGCAGCAGCAGATAACCCATAAACAAATGAGAGGTATCCGTGCCCCCGTAAAACTTTATGGACACCGAAATTTGAATTTCATTTACTTTTCACGTGTCACAAAATTTTATCTTTTCATTTTTAAAGATCATTTAAAAATGAAAAAAGCATTCTTAGCTGGTAAGCCATACAAACACAGGTGGCGGGCAGGAATTTGATCTCCGGGCCGAGCTGGGCCGACCCCTGGTCTAGGAGATTAATATTTTCCCCAACTTGAAAGCTTTTTTTTTTTGTTTTTGAGCAAAAATAATAAACTACTGTTAGTCTATTTTCCAATAGTCCCATAATCTTTCCACCATCTAATTCCTGACCGACAGTTGGTTACCTCTCTTGAGTCAACCCCATGGATGTGCTGTGTTGAGATTGATTCAAGACCCTGAATAGGGGCACAGGAGCAGGGAAGGGCAACAGGAGAGCTGCCAAATGGGACCTTCATGGCCCTTTTACGTAGGCCATGATCTTAGGAAATGCTTCCTGCAATGCTCCATTGATCAAAGCTACAGTCATTTTTCTCCGAAACATTTCTCTGCAGGCATCAGTTTTGCAATGGAGATAATTATTTCTAAATTTGAGATTTTTCAGAGGTTCCTCATCATCCAGCTTCCTTCACCTCAGTATTGATTCTCAAAACTGACAAATGTGGTTATGGGTCAGCTGCTCACCTCTCTTATTATCGGCGGAAGTTGGGCCAGGGGACGAGGAGCGAACAAGAAAGGCCGCTCACATCTCTAGGACCTATAACTAAGTAGTTGTCATCGGCTCTGCTAAAATTATAACTAGGTGAATATAACTCTTAAAGATAGAAATTTATCTCCATCAAAATTTGAAAGCCATTCTAGACCATAAATGGTATTTAAAAATTGTTCTCTGTGTATTATTGACTACCAGATTAGAATAATAAGCCCTGAACTCCTGATGATGGAATTTATAAATATGCAGAGCAGATTCGGTGGAGTTAATATAGAAATATCAAATAAAACCTGACAAGGTAAATACAGTATCGCGTATCAAAATGGCTTAAATTGTAGCCCATGGAACACTAGACTTAAATTTGTATGCAGATTGGGTTTTATTATGTTTTTGAAGTTCCCTGGGCGGCCTGTCTTGCCAGGGCCTTTGGAAATGTTAACTATCATAACCAATGAAAAAAGGCATTAAAAACTAAACCCAGCATAAATCACACGTACTCGCGGTCTGTCGTGAGTTGAACCTGAAGATAGCCTTAAACTCCTGCAAGGTAATTAAAACATCTTAAGTGTTTAGTTACATATAAAGAATTTATGCTTTTATGCAGGTGGCATGTGTTAATACGGGTGTGTGTTTTCATATTAAGGATTGTGATTAAAGTTTCTTAGAAGAAAATATATGGATTGTGGCACTCGGTGTGTTCGTATCCTGATCTTGCTGGAGTCGTGGTGTTGGGTGTCAGAGCTTACAAACACAGTTCCTGAATGTCGCTCTGAATATTACGGACTGAAACAAGCGAGATCTGTGTTTGCCTTGAAAGGTATCCAGACTTAATATTATACTTTAAAGACATTCTAAAGCATTGACTTCGGAATAAGAGCAAACATTCTTTAAGGACTGGATAAACCCAAAAGGAATTACTGAAATCTCCTGTTTCAGGCATACATTTTAATAGTAGTGCTCAATGACAAGCATTAATTCCCTGCAACCTGACTCTTAGGTACAGGTCTCCAAAGGCTAAAATTAGCAGTATTTTTGTCTGCTTACCTTGCCATTTGATTAGGTATCAGTGTGTGTAGAAGCACAAAGCTCATCTGTTAAGTTGGATTTACTATTTTCAGCTGGTGTCCCTCTCCCTGCCTACAGGCTTCTATTGAGGTTGATGTGAAATCTGCTGTCCCGCCAGGGATTGTTAAATTGTTAAATTACCAGTTCAAGTGAGCCTCGCTGAACACTACCTAACGTGAAGGAGGTGGAGTATGGCTCCGTGAAAATGCATTAGCAGTGTATGCATGAAAAACAAAAATTGTAGGAAAAATTAATCATCCTCGCTGCAGAAAAGTGTGCGGGCCAGCCTCAATCTTTAAGCAACACGTGGTTTACAGCTTGGCCTTTCCCACGTTTGACTTGTATCCTATCGATTGCTTAATATTAAGAAGCCAGATCTGCCTTTTAGAAGGACCATCCTTGTATCTTTACTTTTAGAAGGACCATCTTGAATTATTTGTATTCCTGTACTTTGGTGGTGGTGGTGGTGGTAGGAGGCACACATTGAATTCCATCAGCCGGTTGTGTGCTTACAAAACCTCATCCGTCTCAACAAAGACACATCCTTAGCACATCCTTCCCCTTTGAAGAGTAGCAGTGCTATGGAAAACACACCTGGGGAAGAGGTCATGAGTTAAGGCTAGGAGCGACTTGACTTTGCTTTTAGATGGAATTTGGAATAGATGTGTCCGTGATGATTGCTAGACTATCTATTTATATAAACCCATCTTTATTAAAATTTGTTCAGTAGTGTATTATTTGCCTTTCCAGAAACCTTGTGGTCTTAGGGAGTTACATAGCATCCTTTCAGAATGCTTTTCAATCGTCAAGCCCCTCTTCTTGGGCTCAGACTCAATGCTACCAACGAGAAAGGCCCTCAAGGGGGGAAGGCAATGTTTTAACAATCCGCAGTAGTTGTTAAATGAACTAACTAGTTAGTTGATTTACTACATTAGATTTCAGAAGAGTTGTCCAGTGGATATTCAGTTTTCCCTGCTACTTGTTCCCGCAATAAATATTTGAGCACTTACAATGGGAAGGGACTAAGCTGTCATGGGTATACAGCAGGCACTCAATATATACTATGGTTTCGTTATCCCCTCTCCTTAGTAGTAGAATTATTTCCTGCTCTGCAGGTGCATTCCAGAGGGAAGAGCATGTGCCCAGGCCCAGGAAGGAGCTTGGCCTACGGGCCAAATCTCAGTCACCACCTGCTTTTGTAAATAATGTTTAATTGGAACAGAGCCCTGCCCATCCGTTTATGTAGAGTCTATGGCTGCTTTCTCGCTAAAACAGCAACAGAATTGAGCGGTTGCAACAGAGAGCTTATGGCCAATAAAAACTAAAATATTTACTACCTGGCCCTTTACAGAAAAAGTTTGCTGACCCCTGTTCTAGACTGTAATGCTGTGCTGTTCAATAAGAGAGCCACTAGCTGCGTGTGTTCCCGCTGAGTGTTTGAAATGTGACTGGTGTGAATTGAGATGTGTTACGTGTGTAAAACATACCAGATTCCAAAGACCTAGTAAAAAGAAAGAAAGAAAAAGAATGTAAAATAGTTCATCAGGCTTTTTTAAAACATCTTGAGTAATCTCTACACCCAACGTGGGGTTTGAACTCAGAGCCCCAAGATCAAGAGTCGCACGCTCCACCGGCTGAGCCAGCCAGGCGCCCCAGCTCATCAGTTTTTAAATATTGATCACAGGTTGAAATGATATTTTGGATATTGAATTAAGTAAAATATATTCTCAAAATTAATTTTAACCGGTTCTTTTTACTTTTTTTTTTTTTTTAACAAGACTATTAGAAAATTTAAAATGTGATTCGCATTTGTGGCTGACATTGTATTTCCAGTGACTGCTGAGTTAGAGCCTGGAATTTGGAGGATATGTGACCTCTAGAAAAAGCTAGAAAGAGTGGAGGGGGGCACCCGGGTGGCTCAGTCGGTTAAGCATCCTACTCTTAGTTTCGGCTCCGCTCATGATCTCAGGGTCCGGAGATCGAGCCCCGCATCGGGCTCTACGCTCAGTGCAGAATCTGCTTGTCCCTCTCCCTCCTCCTCTGTTGCTCCTCCTCCAGCTCTCTCTCTCTCTCTCTCTCTCAAATAAATAAATAAAATCTTAACGAGAAAAGAAAAGAAAGACGGGAGGTGGAGGAAGAGAAAACAATCTCTTGTATTTGTGGATGTCTTTCAAAAACAATAAAATCTTTTGTTAATTTGGCTACTCCTCATAAGAAGGAATACGCACCAATAATGGCTTAGGATTATTTTCCTAATAAGGTTTTAGTCGAGTTCTTCCAGAAAAGGACGCTGGCTCAGAATCCATGTTGGAAGGTGACCCGGGAAGCAGCCAGAAGGGAGAGGGGAGGTGGGACCAAGGAGGGGAGGAAGCGGAAAGAGGGTGTGGACGCGAGCCGCTTGTCACCACAGGCACCTGGGTTCTCTCAGGGGGGCTCTCTGAAAGACTTTTTGGGTCATGACTCGGGGGGGGGGGGGGTCCCACCCAGGAGGTTGGGGAAGCTGGGCTTTCATCCACCTACTGCCAGTAGTCGCTGACTGAAGGCTGCTCCTAGAGGCATCAGCCTTCCCTCGTTCCCCCCAGCCCCCCAGCCTGCCCTGCCGGGGGCCCAATAAAACCCTGGTGCCTAAAAGAACAGGTGCTTGGCAGCCAAAAGCCACCAGCAAGCTCGAGAGTGGGGACTGCCTGAGGCCCGGGGTTGGGCCCCTCTAGTGCCTGGTACTGACACCAAACTGAATGTTTTCTCCCATAATTCATGATTTCAACAAACATTTGTATGGTTCCTGGTGTATGTGTCCATTTCCTCCCCTGAGCTTAACAATCGCACAGATAGGGAGATCTATCCGTACCCACACACCATGGATGGGGAAACTGGGCCCAGGCGGCGTCTGGCCAGGAGAATTGAGCTGGAATGGTAGCCCCAGTCTCCCTCACCCTCTGCATGTGTGGTCACTCAGGCCCGACTCCTTGGATCTCTACAAAGCTCGGCTCCGTAAGGAGATGTAAATGTACCAACGTTTTCGAGGTGAGAAGAGGAAACGAAAACTATTTTTTTGGTACTCTGTAGAATTCCTTAGATATCCATAGGGAAGTAGATACTTCTATACCCTTAGTCCCAAGACTCTTATGCCAAAAAGTATTATCTCTCTTTTGCACAAAGTGCAGTCAAAATGAGGAGGTTATAGGACCTGCTGACCGCCACACAGGATGTGAGCGATCCAGTTAAATTCTCGAAAACTCCACAGAAGTCCCTGTAGTGGAAGCTTATGGATGCATGGTTCACTGAAGACTGGATTTTGTTACCTCCCATTACCCGGGCTCTCTTCAGAAGTGTTGTCAGTCCCTTTGGTACTTCTTGGAAACAAGTCTCTCTCCCAGCTTCATTTCCCTTTATTATGCTTGTAAGTGACTCGGTAATTCTTTGTGGACTTCAGTAACACTTGTACTATTTAAATTTGAATAACCCCAAAGGATCTAGATAGGTCAATGTGTTTAAACCACAGGCTTTAGTCTACATATTAGTTGATTAAAAACAGATTTTTATACATGATGTATACTTAATAAAAGGAGGGGAAGCAAGCAGATGTTTGTAAAATCTAAATGTGTTAGATTCTATTTGTTTGGCTCTCTTTTGCTGACTAGCTTTAGAAAAATCATACCTATGATCACTGAAGTGTAAACAGTTAGTTGATGTATTTCCCTAGAAATGTCCTGCTCAGAAGGGTCAGCCAAAAAGACAAGGAAAAAGATTCCCTAAGATTAACATACCAAAAGAAGTTGACAAATATACCGTAAAGTGGTCACATCTAGATCAAGGACACTGAATAATGGAATGCCTCAAAATTATTCTCTAGTCTCTGACCATAAAATGATTAGTGGTTGTGATTCATTTCATCCAAACAGAAAAACTTTTGGCTGTTGTCTGCGTTGTTGTTGTTCTTATTGTTAAGAGCTTTGAAAGCAAGGTTTTCTTTGATGCAACCATGAGAGCGTTAACTTGAACCTTAATCACTCTGTCTGGCTCCTTCCCTGACTTTCTGTTAAGGTATCCCATCCTTTAAGTGGGCAATAGTCATTTTTCTCCCTTAAAATATTTGTACTTGAGACGCTTTGAGTGTTTCAAAGCCAAAATCGAAGTGTGCTTGCTGGTCTTCCAGTCCCAATGAAATATGTGCCAAACCTCCCTCTTAATTCTGAACACATGAGAACTACAGATAAAATATTTTCAAATGGATTTTGAAGAATAATAACCAAGTTTAAACATAAATGGAAAGTCTCCAAGGACCGGAAGTGAAAGGAGATGCAGAATGGCGGGGGAAGGCTGAAGCTGGGCTACTCAGAAGTGGAGATGAGCCGGGGTGGTGGGGACCCCGAGCGGGAACATGGTGGAGAGTGTCGTGCACGGGGCAGGAGCCTCAGACGGGCCCATACACCTGGAGGCCAGGACTCCCCGTGGACACAGCGGACTCAAAGGGTCCCTCCCACCTTCTCTGGAATTGGAGCCAGACAGAATTCTCGGGGACAGAATGCCTCAGGCAGGCACGGAGTCAAACCCGGATCTGTGCCTCTCTAACACACGGGTGCCCTGCAGGAGCGCTCTCTCTGGGAAAATGACCTCACACCCCAGCATCCGAGTGGGTAGTTCACTTGGCTGTGCTGTGCCAATCCCCGGACCCCAGCCCAGGGAGCAAAGTTCCCATCAGATGAGCTATCGGACAGAAATTGTAAGATACGAGATAAAATCAGACTCTCGGGAAACATTGCACAAACACAGGAAAATAGGGAATTGCCTTTTTTCAAGTAAGCTTAAGAATAATTAAGTGTGTTTAGTCCTCTTGAACTTATGAAGGAGGGAATTGCATCCTGGGAAGAAGAAGAGAAAGTAAGTCAAGGAGAGGGAGATGTGATGAAGAATCCACTGGAAATGAAAAATGTGGTCATTGAAATGAAAAAATTGGGCAATAGGATAAAGACCAGATTAATAAGCAGAACTTGTTTAAGAATGACCAGAGAGATTTCTGTTTCTGATGTATGCATTTTAAGCTTTAAATAAAAGTGACTCTTTTCCTGAATCTACTTTTCTAAATCTAACATTTCAGAAAGCAGAAAGAGTAAATGCTTTCAGAAATTAATTTCGTGGCATAGTGAACTATTATCACCTTGATGAAATTACTGATTTTCAAAATGGCCCCATACTCTTTTTTTTTTAAATTTTTTAAAAAATTTTATTTATTTGAGAGACAGACAGTGAGAGAGAGCATGAGAGGAGAGAGGGTCAGAGGAGAAGCAGACTCCGCGCTGAGCGGGGAGCCTGATGTGGGACTCGATCCCAGGACTCCGGGATCATGACCCGAGCCGAAAGCAGTCGCCCAACCAACTGAGCCACCCAGGCGCCCCCCCCACCTGTACTCTTTTCAAATCCCTTTTTGCAGATGGCATTACAAATCCTCGATCTATTTTCTTTTCCATGAAATTTCCTTCCATTCCGTCTTTTCACTGTATTTGTGGAATTGTCTAGCCGTTAAAACTGTTAAAAATGTCTGCCCTAATCCTTTGCCCTGATCTTGGTCCATGACATTGTTCTATTCCCTGCCTGTGGCCACCTCTACCTCCATCCCATCTTCCCAAGAAGTTCCCATTGCTGTTCACCAAAAACTCCAAACCCATCCTTCCAGCCTCAGCGGAAAGAATGTGTCGTCCGGGAAACCTTCTCCGGGTAGCCCCGACCTCTGCCCCTTGACTCGTTCACAGCATCTTTCCCCCAGTTGCATCTCCTCGTGGACAAGGAGTAGGGAGTTTTTATTTGTGTTTCCCCAGTATCTCTCAGAGTCTGGCATTTAGTAGAAGCTCAGTAAATACTTGTGTGAATAGCTAAATATATGAATGGCATCAATGAAGAGCATACAGAACGAGAAGCGGGTTATTGTGGTTGAAAATTAGATTTAATAGTCATTGCAGGGGACTTTAAATTTGATGTTCTAAAGGAATAGGGAATAATTCTAGATTTGTAAGCCGGATAGTTATATGAAAACTGTGGCATTCAAGGAAATTTAATCTGGCATTGATAGGTTGGTAGACAAAGAATAGAAGCATGTACAATAAAATGTACTATGAGTGAGTAAATGTGCATGATGGGACTTCTTATATCTTACAAATGCCTATCAATAGTCATAATGTCAGTGATAGCCAGATAATGCAAACCTTCCTCTGAGGGACTGACCTCAGCCTGCCCGTAAAATGGTAAATCCTAAAAATCCAGTAATAGTTGATTTGCTGTGGGAATATACTCCTTATATTATTGCCATGTCTGATTCAGGTAAAGAACTAGAAATCCAATTACCTCCTTTCTAGTTCACCTAGTTCACCACCTATAGCTAATTATTCAGGTAAATGTGCCCGGGTTCGTACAAGAAGCAGGAACAAAAAGAATGAAATTTGAACCTTTTTTAAAGGTTCTTTTAAATGCAGCTCCTCAAAGTCAAGTTTAAATCTATAAATGTGGGGCGCCTGGGTGGCTCAGTCAGTTAAGCATCTGCCTTTGGCTTAGGTCATGATTCCAAGGTCCTGGGATCGAGTCCCACATCGGGCTCCCTGCTCAGCAGGGAGTCTGCTCCGTCTTCGTCTGCCCCTCTGCCTGCTTGTGCTTGCTTTCTCTCTCAAATAAATAAATAAAATCTTAAAAAAAAATCTATAAATGCTTAAAGCTCCATAAATTTCATTGAGGTTTCTGCAAAAGAGATCAGATTTTCCTGAATATGAGTAATTTTGTTATTAAAAGTATGTAATACTTCAGGATACAGCATAACATTTTCGGGATGCAGAATAATATTTTTCTTCTCTTTCTGAACAGCAAAACTTGGAGAGTAACCTCACCAGCCTTATCAAGAGGAACACGGAACTGGAGACCCTTTTGGCTAAACTCATCCAAACCTGTCAGCATGTGGAGGTGAGTGTCACTGTGTGCTGTGTTGCCCATGAAAACTGCTAGCCCATGGTTTTATACCCTCCTCGCCTTTACATTTTTAAGATGGGAATCTTTTCAAAATTAGATCTTTTGCTGAAGCCAAATATAAAAGATGGACAGAATTGGAAGGAACTAGAATCTCGGAGACTCTCTCCCCATGCACTACTTTGTCCCACCCCCGCTGCCACCATGACAGCTCTCCTTTACTTAGCATTCCTAGTATTGTAGATTTTAACCACCTTTACAAAGAGCATCCAAAAAAGCCCCGTATAAAAGGTGTTGTATCAGTTTCCCTGGGGCTGCTGTAACAAATCACCCCGGACTTGGATGGCGTAAGATGATAGCAACGTATTCTCTCATAGTTCAAAATCAAGCCCTGCTCCCTCGGAAGGCTCTAGGGAGGACAAGTTCATGCCTCTTCCCACCTTCTAGTAGTTCCAGGCAATTCTTGGAGTTCTTGGCTTGTAGCTGCAGCCCTCTCACCTCTGCCTTTGTGGTCCCATGGCCTTCTCCCTGTGTGTCTCTGTGTCTGCGTCCAAATCCCCTTCTCACAGGGACCCCAGTCATTGGATTGGGGCCATCCTAACCCCGGGGTGAATTCACTTTAACTCGATTACATATGCAAAGACCCTGTTTCCAAACCAGGTCATATTTGCAGATACCGGAGGTTAGGACTTGGACATAATCTTTCTGGGGCAGCCACAGTTCAATCCACTGCAGATGCACATTAAATGCATCTTAGTTGTCAGATACGTTTCCATGAAACGGATCACCGTCGGGATTAAGTCAAGAGTATGCAGGTGGCAGTGACACCAAGGACGAATTGCAGAACCCAGATCTTTCTAACCCTCTGCTTAGGATGGATTCACTTTTGGGGTGCTTGGGTGGCACATTCGGTTGAGCATCCAACTCTTGATTTTAGCTCAGGTCATGATCTCAGGGTTGTGAGATCAAGCCTTGCATCGGGCTCTGTGCTCAGCTTCTCCCTCTCCCTCTGCTCCTCCCCAACTCGTGCGCTCTCTCTCCCCCTCTCTCCAATAAATAAATAAATAAAATCTTAAAAAAAAAAAAAAAAGAATGGATTTGCTTTTGGCAAGGGTCTCTCCAGGGACCATTTTGAGCCTTGTTGATTAAACAACATGGTAAATAACAGTGAACAAGCATAATGTTTTCATTATCGTAGGGCACAGTGAATATGTGTTACAGGAATAAATGGATGAACAAAATGGAATGATCCATGTGCTATATTTTATTTTTATGATGTGATGGCATTTGATGTTTATGACAATAAGAAAGAATAATTTCTCTTTGGTAAAAAAAAAAATTACCTGTGTTTTATGGGGAAATCTTACAAAGGCTTTATGGATTGGGTGATTATTTCATTCAATTTCAGCTAGTTACTTCTTAAAGCATTTAGTGTCTGGTTTCTATTATGGCCTGTAGTGATTTCAGAACAACTGTCTTGATCCTAATGCAATATTAGTATGGCTTGAATTTACAAAATGCTATTCATTTTAACATGGAAAATGACTTTCTGTAACGTTCAGTAATTTCAAATGATAGATAGAAATTTACCAGCAGATTTTATTTTTATTCCAAAAGACTAGATATTTAGATGAGATAGAGGCTTTTTAAATAAAGCTATTACTGCATTGATTGTATGTGCCATTGGAGGTTATTTACAAGGAGTAAAGAGTATGCATTCCTTTCACTGTGTTCCTGTATAAAGCCTTAGGAATGGAAATGAATCCTTGTGAGTGAATAAATCTGGTATTTGGGAAATATATTCTAGATAAATATTAAAATTAATTATGAGTAGGAGAATGATACTGGAGGCACCTATCTTTTTACTGTTTTTATTATGTGTCCCTTATAATTATTAAGAGTCTCAGAGCGTAATTTTTCAAAAAATGGAGCATCCGGTTCTCATACAATAATCCAGTGAGTCTCTTGAAGTCTTATTTAAGGCATTGTTGAAAGGGGCAGCCAGGCGGTCAGCTAGCCCAAAGGAACAGAGCAGAAGCCGATACCCCCGCACGGGGGGGCGCAGGGGGCACCGTGCGGGGAGAAGGGCGCTAGGATACAGGAGCTAAGTTAGATGCAAAACTGCTTCATGACCCAAAGGGCAGGAAAGTCATAATGTCTGGGCAAAATGAGTTGTATAACATCCGTTTTCTCCAAGTTATTGTTTAACTTTGCAGCGACTAAGGCTGGATCAGGAGTAAAGCCCAACTCTGTGACCTGCCAGCCTGGAGAGTTACATGACCCTTCCTTAGGCTGCCTTGGTGGATTATGCGCCAGTACGATCTAGTACGATCTAGTACAACCTAGTACGATCTAGTACGACCTAGTATGACCTAGTACGACCTAGTACGATCTAGTACGACCTAGTACGACCTAGTACGATCTAGTACGACCTAGTACGATCTAGTATGATCTAGTACGACCTACTACGATCTAGTACGACCCCAAAAGGACTCGCAGTCTTCTTTTTGCCTTATTTCCCGGTTTTGGATAATTGAGTTTAACATGACTTCTGCTCTTCCTGTTCTAATCCCCGTTGATCCAGGAGTTGTGTTCACTGCACAGATATTTCTGGGAGAGGGCGTAAATTTTAGCCTCTGGCCAGTCACTTCGGTTTGTTCAAGTGTGACCCTAGCTTGTTCGCTCTGCTCACGTGCGGGGGGCATCCGCTGTGTGTGCGTCACATTGTACTAGACGCCAAGGGACCGGCCCACAGGGAGCTTACCATCCTGCCCAAGACCAAAGAATAACGGCAATGCAAAATAGAAAACTACTGGCTGTAGGAGAAGTGTGGACGCAGGACTTGGAATTTCTGAGAAGCAGGTGGCACTTGGGCATGTGGAGAGACAGGACAGGCACTACCTACAGGGCAAACCAAGGCACGTGGATAGAAGACTAAGGAGTGTATGTACACAAAGCAAGTAGATCGCCCTGTGGGAACCAAGTGTGTGAGGGGGATCAGTAGGAACCGGCTTTTGGGCGATGAGAATGGGGTGGGCTTTAATAATCGCATCACTCTCTGAACTTTACTGGGTCCTGAAGGTTTAGTGAGGGTTCGAGGAGCACAAAAACCTGGGTACCTTTCCCAGTTACAACCGGCATCCCTAATTCTCTTCAGTAAAGGATATTTTGGGCTAATGGAGAACTAATATGGATATCTTCGTGCAAAAGGCGCTGAGCGCGCATCCAGGGAGGAACCTCGGAGCACACGAGTAAACTCCAAAAAGCTAGTGGAATTTGTTAGGCACTTTTAAATCAGTGCAGTGGACAAGAATTTCCTGGTTCACATCCGAGGTTCCGAGACTGTATTTCTTCCTTTTCCTCTTCCTGAAGGTGTCCTTGTATTTGGGGCTGAGCATTCCGAGGGAAAATAATCCCCACACCAGCTGGAGCGAAAAGCTCCAAGCACAGAGGCGACTCTCGATTGTTGTAAATCAAATCAATGAATTCCCACCAAATCCTGAGGAAATGCCACATCCTTATAAGTCCACACCTCCTTCCTGGGATTCACTTCTGCTTTTCTTGAGAATGAAAAGAGTTGGAAGGTCTCCCCCCATCCCCATTGTTTTCGTAACTTGTTTTCACAGTGAGGGTAAGCAAATGAAATGGCTTTTTGATAGTGAGTACCAAATCTTTTTTAAAACTAGTGAACGGACGGAATGAAGGCCGAGGCAGCTCAGGACTCAGGAGGGAGAGGCATGGAAAGAGCAGTTTCAGGTAGACTCCCAAGAAATGTGTGTGGAATGTGGTGGCTGGGATTCTAGAAACGAGTGGGTTTGGGGCCACTGGGTTTTGTTTTCTTCAGGAGCATTGGACAGTAGAGAATCCCCTGGAATGAGTTTAGCGTTAGTTATCTATGGGATGCGGGACAAGCCTCTGAGAAGTGATCAAAATTTGGGTGAGCCACGGAACTTACCAGTTCTGGGTCAGATATGGACAGTTTCTCTTCATCGCCTCATCCTCCTCCCTGTTTTATTTTAAAAAATCAGAGGGCCTAGTTTATTAGCTAGGCACATAATGATATGTATCAAATTCTCGACACGTTCTGAGAATCAAGTTCTTTCACGGGGCCTACAACACCTGGACACAACCGAGATGTTCATTTGGGAAATTAAAGGTGACCAGTGACTAAATACACAGAGAGATGGTAAAGAAAACCTGGGGAACGGTGACTAATTAATTGCCAGAGCAGCATGGAGAAAATAAAGGCTCATCTGACCTCACCGTCCTTGCCCAAGCTCATCCTAGAAGGGTACTTTCCCCAAGCCAGCATCCTGCCTAAGTCCTGGCATTAGCCCCTTTGGCTTATCTTGCCTTGTTTGTAATTACTTTTGATTTTATTTTATTTTAAAGATTTTATTTATTTGTTCGAGAGAGAGAACAAGCATGAGTGGTGGGGGAGGGGCAGAGGGCGAGGGAGAAGCAGACTCCCTGCTGAGCAGGGAGCCGGCCCCTGGGACTCAATCCCAGGACCCCCGGATCACGACCTGAGCTGAAGGCGGATGGTTAACCGACCGAGCCACCCGGGGTGTCCTGTAATTGCTTAAAAACAAACAAACAAACAAATTCCTTTTGCCATTGTTTTTTGCACTAAGTTTTTAAATTATCCGTTTCTTTGATTTTAATGGAAACCTTGCTGTCTTGCTGGCTTCTGTGAGTTCTTCCACTGCTAGATGGCACGTGAAGTGACAAACTTCTTGGGGGTGAACTAAGTGCCATTTAATTCAATTTTTGCCCAGATATTGGGGCTCCATAAATTGAAAGGGAGGAGGGTGATGTGTTACAGTAGCTTGTGAGAAATGGTTAAAAAAAAATTGATTTGGGAAAACAGATAGGGGTCTGTGAAAGACTTTTCCCATCATTCACCACATCCAAAGAGCATTCAGTTGTAAGCTTTGAAATAAGGGGGGGAGACCACTGGGGTAAAAAGAAAGATGAAGTTTTAAGTTTAAATTATTTTATTATGCCGGTTTACGCAAAAGCATTCTCTCCTTCTGTATGGAAAACCTTGGCAATTGCTTCGTCTACAGCCATTGGATAAAGACCAGCGTCTGAACACTAAATTTGCTGTTTGTGTCTTGTGGACAATGTGTCTGATCTTGGATCACCTATGTCATGCCGGGGGCCAACTCGAACGTGCCAGGTCGTAACCCATTGTCCCCTGCAGATAAGGGTTAGATCCCCACCCCATCTGAGCCCTTGAGAGAATGCTCTCAAGGTATAATGAGAGTCGGATTCTGGCCTCATTAAGGCACATCAGGCAGCCCACAGTCATCCATGGGGTCTCCATGTAGACGGCTCTGGAATGATGATAATGGAATAGTACAAATATGGTGGCACTCAAAAACTGGATTATGAACCACTGTGGTAAAGGCTGCTCTCCCAAGTTCAAGTTTTAGGATTCCCAGGACAGACAAGAACTCCTGGGCTGCACAGAACCCCATTCTCTCCGGAGAGGATTGGCCACTGCATGTGTATCATGGCTGTGTATCCAGTTTACTCCACCAAGTTTGCTAAAATTGACAGCTCATGAAACAAACTTAACCTTTCTCCGAGGAGATTAAATGTAATTGTTTATTAAAGTAGTATGCAGGGGCGCCTGGGTGGCTCAGTTGGTTAAGCGTCTGCCTTCAGCTCAGGTCACGATCCCGGGGTCCTGGGATCGAGCCCCGCATCGGGCTCCTTGCTCAGCGGAGAGCCTGCTTCTCCCTCTCCCTCTGCCCTTCCCCCCAGCTTGTGCTCTCTCTCTCTCAAATGGATAAATAAAAAAAAAAAATCTTTAAAAAAATAAAGGGGTATGTAACACACACTTGAATGTCTTCCCCTAAATTCAGTGCTCTTGCCTTAAAAAAAAAAAAAAGAGATTCAGAAGCATTGGATCCTGTTACCTTCTTAGGTATATTCATGAGGAATAGTGAGAAGAGATCAGTAGAAAGTGTTCCAGTCTTCTCTTGTTTTGGAATAAGAGATGCATTTTAGGAATGAATGACTATAAGGTTTGGTCAGTTTGGTATTACTCTCGGAATAACATTCCCAAGTTTCCGCTTTGAAAGTCTTTTAAAACCATGACCCAAACCTCTTCTCATCTGCTATTCTTTCCAGCTTGGATGGAACGAACCATTGTGTCATATTCAGAATCCTCCCAGGTGGCTTGGATTGGAGTGTGAGCACATGTCCGTGCCTCTGAAGATAATTCCTTGGGCATATTTGAACTTAGCGATGCAGAGTTCCAAGGCTAATACTTAAGTGTGAAAGAATTGGCCTTAATTGGGGGCCCAGTGGATGAGCAGTGGGAAAAAGGGAGAAGGCATGTATCTCAATGTGGTCTCTCCCCGTGATAGAGGGATTCTTCATCACGTCTCCCTTAGACCATTCCACACACAGCCTCCTTGCCTTGAAATATTTAGACGCTTAACTAGAGCAGTAGGGATGCTTCTGGCATGATGTAAAGAATAGTAAGAATGGGTAATGACAGATCTAAACCAATGGCTATTGTAGTTGTCACACAGGATAGCGGTGAGTTGGACAGATCCAGCTCAGAGAGTCAGAGGTGTGAGAGGAACCATCCCAGATGAGAAGGTGACTGTCAGGTAGAAGATTAAGTCTCGTGATTGTGCCTGTTCATGCCATTCAGAGATGAGCCTGATTCCAACCATCAGTCCATCATTTTGTTACTGAACTAGCGTCTTTTGTTTCTGGGTCTCAATACCTAGTTTAAGTTGTGTTCTCAACAAATGAATATAAAATTGCTTTTTATGGTGATCAAGTTGAAATTATCTCTGTACATAAGGTAATTACAGAGTGGGAGAGAAATGGGACACATCATCTTTCACCTTCATTTGATTTTCTATTTTTAATTGCTAAATGTTATAGGGAAAACTGAAGAGCTCTGTTCTAATTTTGAAACACTCCAGCAAAATAATTGAGTCATGCATATAAAGGGTTCGTTAACAAGAGCACAATTGTAGCATTGATTATTTTTGTTTGAAACAGAAATATGAAATTTTAAATCCAGCTATTTAAAAAGCCCGAGGCTACCATTGAATGTAGAAAGCTTTCAGTGCGGAGCCACACAAATAAAGATTTTTACAACCAAAGGAGGTAAATTCCCAACCTGGGAATTTATGATAGAGCTTTTACTACGCTTTTAAAAGTATTTTCACTAGATAGAACGTCAGGTTTATATACGTGAGGTGATGAAAACTATCCTAGTAGCCTAATAATCTGACCAGGCAAGCTCAGTTTGGGGCCGTGATAAGTCCAAGAAAGCCTTCCGTCTGTTTACTTCGGTTGGGAAGGTGGCGCCTTGTGGTCCCTGCAGGTGTTAGAAGGTGATTACTGAATCGAGTCTTACAGGTCCTCAGCAACGTGTTCCCTGTGGTGTGGGGAAGGCAAAAGTGGCAACACTTACGCAGATGTATACAAAAACAAAAACGACCACTTAGCAAGTTCCTACCATCACAATAGCGTTTTGAGGCAAATGTCATTCAGATGACTGTGGAAATGTGACGTGTAGGCAGACATAACAAGATTCAGACAGTAAAAAAAGTGGGGGGGGGGGGGTTGGGGATTGAATCAAACCAAATAATAAAGCAACCGGAGTGGTTGCTGAACGTCAGCTGCCCAAATCAGGTGATGGAGTTGAAAGAGATGATTAAAAGCTTAGATTCCTAAGGGAGTTCTCAATCTGAAACATGTAATTTATTTTAGACCTGTGATTTTTAAGTTAAAAAGTATAAAATAGTTTGTTTCAAACCAGTGTCGGAATGTTGAGAACTTGAGTTTCACTACATTTGTAAGTTCCGTTTATTAGATTTCTAAGAGCTACTTAAGGATGTGAGAAGGTTTACCTTGTTAGGGTTTTAATTTTACCCTGTTAGGCATTTAAAGTGCTTATAAAGTAAGTTGAATATGTTACATTTGTAAATGCAATTTAAAATGTTACAGGAATTTGGCGATAAAAATCAGAACAGTGGTTACCCATGGGGGTGAGAACAGACGAAGAGGGGCTCCGGGGGTACCTTCTGGGTGATGGAGATATTTTTATATCTGGATTAAGCTGTTGGTTATGTTGGTTATCAAAATCCATTGACTTGTCCCTTAAGAATGATGCATTTTCCTGTCGGTAAATTTACCTCAATTAAAAAAAAATGTGTACAGGAATTTAATCAACAAATTTATGTATGGCATTGACTAATGGAGTTATGTCTGCTCAAGTTGAGTTAAACATTGATTCGGGACCCCCCTGAAAGTGATTATTCTTGGTTTTATAAAATTTCTTAGATATATGAATAGAATAATGAGATTCATAACTTGACTCTAAAAGCTTAAGGAAAACTACATAGTGGTTTGTTGATACAGATACAGTCCTTGGGCGAATATCCTCATGGTCTTTAAGTGCACATCTAATTGCCTCTCCTAGTCGGTTAGACTCCTCAGGAAGCAAGGCAGTATCTTTCTTTTCCTAGTATCTCCTGCTGTTAGCACACAGCACGTGGCTCTTGATGAGGAAACAGGACCCTCCCAGAGAGACCAGCTGCCTCCTTCTGCCCTCCCTCTGTCACTAGTGAGTGCATTTGCACAGATCAGCACGTCAGATAAATTCTCATCCTGAAGGGCAGAGAAAGGACCCTTCTTGAGAAGACCATACGCAGGACAGCGTTCGTACGATGGCAGATCTCAGCAGCCATAATCCCCGGGGGCCGTAGCAGGGTGGGTGATGCACCCTGGGAGCTCTTCCCAGCACGAGGGCTCTGGCACCGAAGAGGGCTCAGAGGGTGCGGGTGGCGGAGGGAAGTCAAGGGTTAGAGAACTGTCCATTGGGTCATCGCTGAGCCCTTAAAGGAGGTCACGGTGGGTCTTCCCCATTCCCTTGTTGTAAATCTGTCTCTTTCCTTTTGATTTTCTGGGATAGCCTTTCTATCCGTTCTGGTTTGTAAAAGACAAAAATAACCAGGTAGCCACTCTGAATCAAGTCGGGGGAAACATTTTTGAACACTTTCACACATGGAGGATGGCTAGTCAGCTTAGGTCTGAAGATGGTTTGTGGGGTGACATTTTCAATATCAGACTCGCTCTCTCTTTTTTTCCCCCAATATCAGACTCTCTTGATCTCCAAACACACACACACACACACACACACACACACACACACACACACACACACACAGCCATACCTCAAAATCGGCAACTGACAGACATCTGAATTCTATGATCTTTCCTTTTCTCTTCCAGACCAGGTTAAATTCACTTTTCACTGTCCTTTTGGCAAAGCCCAGCTTGTACACTGATAGTGCTCTGCAGTTTCCCTCCTACCACCCTCATCACTTTCACCACCACCACCACCACCACCACCATTGCAGAAGAAAACCATAGGGGAGAGCAAGTAAGCATGGATAGCTTCATTCTTCTTCTTCTTCTTCTTCTTCTTCTTCTTCTTCCTCCTCTTCTT
>NW_027397078.1:36782318-36824937 GCF_003265705.2 Callorhinus ursinus
TCTTCTTCTTCTTCTTCTTCTTCTTCTTCTTCTTCTTCTTTTAAGAAAGAGAAAGAGGGCGCAAGGCTGGAGGTGGGGGGAGCAGTGGGCAGAGGAGAGGGTAGAGAGAGAATCTTTAAGCAGGCTTCATGCCCAGCATGGAGCCCGACGCAGGGCTCGATCTCACGACCCTGAGATCATGACTTGAGCCGAAATCCAAGAGTCAGACTTTTTTTTTTTTTTTTTTTTTTAGGATTTTATTTATTTGACAGAGAGATAGAGAGCACAAGTAGGCAGAGAGGCAGGCAGAGGGAGAGGGAGAAGCAGGCTCCCTGCTGAGCAGGGAGCCTGATGCGGGACTCAGTCCCAGGACCCTGGGATCATGACCTGAGCTGAAGGCAGCCGCTTAACCGACTGAGCCACCCAGGTGCCCCCAAGAGTCAGACTCTTCACCGACTGAGCCATCCTGGCACCCCAAGTGTGGATAGCTTCAAAGAGAGATGGTGCAGACCAGTGAGGTCAAGGATACAAAGGGAGTCAGAAGAAGGTCAAGAAAAGATCCCCTCCCCAAAGTTGAGTCTTCAAATTCACCTTTTTGCCTTAGGCCTTAGGTAGGCTCTTTGTGAGATGGGCCATAGCCAGCTCTCCACAGTTGACCTCAATTTTCATGAGGGACAGTAAGTTATACCTGGCTTTGGTGTTTCTCTGTCCACTCCCAGATAACCAAATCAAGATACATGCCCACTGCACCCTACATATCATTGAAATATACATCCTTACCTCCCTACAGAGATGCTCTGTTTTTCCTCTGCTCTGGTGCCTTTCTCATCTTCCTCATCTCTGGGTTTCCCGGCTCCCTTCTTGTTCACTCTGATCTTCAAAGACCAGTCTCACTTCCATATTCCGAAGCAAACCTTCCCCAGCTACTCACACACACCAACTGCCCCATTTCTGAAGCCCTCTGGAATCACGCCATCTGATTGAAATATAATGGGAACCATGTATATAGTTTGAGATCTCCAAGTAACCACGTTTTTTTTTTAAAGTAGAGACAAAGACGTAAAATTAATTTTACTAGGACATTTTACTTGACCTGATAGATTCAAAACATTATCATTTCAACATGTAATCAACACAAAAAGGATTCATAAACGTGTTTCTTATTCATGGCACACCTCAATTCAGACTAGTCACATTTCAAGTACCCCCAAAACCACAGGGGGCTAGTAGCTGCCATGTTGGACCACACAGCTCTAGAACTTCTCAGCCCATGGTTTAACAGTTAATTGTGTATGCCCTTGTCATGTTTGCTAGTTGTTCTCTGATGCAGTCACTGTCTTTGGAGGGCAGAGTTTGTCCCGGGTCCTAGTGCGGTGCTTGGCACACCGTGGGCACTCAACAAGTCCATAGATTGCTTCCGTGCTACCACCGTACACCGCTAACCCCCTCCTCACTCACGGAGAGACAGGCGTGTCCTCACTCCCTCTCACGTACATTCCTCAGCTGCTAAGGCCGTTGCAGAGATCTCTGGAAAGCAGTAGCTCTAGCCGCCTATGCTTGAGGTAGAGAGGGAAGGAAAACTTGCAGCAGAAGCGGGGACTGCATGGAAAGTTTAGTTCACTGGCAGAATCATAATAAGCACCGCATCGAGACTCGTGCGGTTCCTCGTTTTGTACATGGAGATTGCAAGGGGAGTGTTGGCCTGTTTAGTTCTGGTGCACAATGTCTCTTCCTTTAGCACGGTATCTGGAAATAATGGCACTGAAGAGATGATATCCCAAAGGAAGGTGGTTTCTTGCGTTATCTGTGACATAGCCTCGACCTCAGCTTCACGAAAGGATGCGCACCTGGGCTAATGCTGGCAGCAGACGCCCGCATAAAGAGAACACATGCAAGGCTAACCTGAGTCAGGCTCTGGCTCCTTAAACAAAGGATTGCTTTAATTTTTGCAGAATAAAGTATTTTTTCCTTCTGTTGTTCATGAAATGGCCTTAAAGAATTCCTCTTGTTTGTGGTCTCAAAAAAATTAGAACTATGCCCATGAGGCCCGCCTTTAAGGGTTCTAGTAAACAATAAGAAGGCTTTGTTCTTGGTAATAAAATTAAAGCGAGCAGTGTTTCCATTACCTGGCAGGATGCCGCCTCCCCACCACCCCCTGATCCTGACAAATGTAAACAGAGCATTCTGTTTCCCACTGAGGAGGTGAGAAGGCAACATCTGTCAGGTTTGTATATAGAAATATATTTGACCTTTCAGATAATGGAGAGAGAGGGAGAGAGGGAGAGAGGGAGAGAGGGGCACTTCTTCGCGTCGTCCCTGACTTAAATATTTTAAGATTCAATTTGACTCTAGAAAACTGTACCTATTGGGGCTTAAAACTGGAAAGCCATTGTTTTAGAAAGACAATAATAATTTCCCAATGAGTTGGAATGCTGGAAAATCTAGGGGTCTCTAGATAAAAGAAATACATGTATTTTTAGTCCGACTCACTGACTTTCATGTGTTTTCCCCCAGGCAGCTTTGCCTGCTGTTGCTCAGATGTAGACCCAGTTATGGTCAGTTGTAAATGAACCTTTGTGGGTAGACTGTGGCCCGAAGTAAAAAAACGACCAAGGTCAGGATAGAAAGCACTGTCAGATGCAAACTCTGTTCAGCCCTGCGATTAGTCAGAAGTCATTGGAGCTACAGAATAAGCCGGACGAGTGTGACACGGGTGCCCCCTGATGTCCTATGGAGCTCTTCTTAAGAATGGTCCTGATTGTAGTCCCCTCTAACGTAGGTGCTTCTGTCTGAAATGGTCAGGGCCACGCCCTTAGAGCACTCACCAGTCCTATGTCCCCTGGCCCGAGAGCTTCCTTCTGTCTGGAAGCCGCTAAGACTCCGCCTGGGGTCTCCCCCACCCAGGGTACCCACCTGTTAGTTTCAGAGGAGAATTACTACCCAGCCACCCCCAACAGCCTTCACCCGGCCACTGATGGGAGATATTAGGTACATACTGCACTTCCTTCCCATCAGCTGGACTGTTCTGTGCAGTTTCCCAAAGTCACGCACCTGGATTAATCTCCAGCTGCCCACCGTGGTCCAGGCGAGGCACACTCTCCTGCCTTCATGCCTTTCCCTGTCTCATCTCCCCACCCCCTGCTGGTGTTTCCTGGCAATGACTTGTGCTCCCAGCCCAGTCTCCTGCCCTGCTTCCTGGAGAGAGAACCGCAGGCCTCATCTAAAATGGAATGAATGGTAGTGCACATCCCTTTTCCCCTCGTGCCCCCAGCTCACATGTTCAGTTTCCCTAAACTCTCCTCTCTTTCATGTTCTTTGAAAAAATGTGAATATTAAACACGGGGCATGTAGATATTTAAAAATCAGTCTACCAGCTTCTGCTGGCATTCTAGAGTGACGACAACAAGGCAAGGTGTCATAGATGTTATTTGTGGATGCATCAGGAAGACAGACCAAAGCTTACCATTTTCCAGTTGCGCTTGGAAGCGCAAGTCTGACCGGTGATACAAGGGAGTATATTTCACTCACTGTAAGGCACACTGAAGAGCAGGGGCCCAGCCCTCCTTCTCCGTAACTTTGTAGGGGAGCAGATAGCATCTATCCTTGAGTCCCTCAAGCCTGAAGAGGAGTTCAACCTGGTATTTTTCCAGTACACCGCTATTCAGGAATCGTGGCACAACAACTAAAAAGAACGCCACTTAATGAGAAATGACACGTAAGATGAGTAATGTAAGGTCGTGGGATAGAAGCTTCCTCTTTCCATTAGAAATGACTTCCCTTCCCCGAGATGGATCACCTCTGTCCTCCCCAGCACTCAATTAACCGTCCCCTTCTGTAAATTACTTTTTTAGCTTCTGACCACAGTGTGATTTTTGCCAAATACATTCGTTGAAAGTTACTTAATAGAAAGTAGCACTTTTCAGAAACTTTATGAGAAAGACTTGATAGACACAAGGGTCCGGGGCAGGTTAATAGATTTTTTGTTTCATTCTGCCTGCCCAACCCAAACGGAAGGGTGTGGAGCATTTGTTTTATAAAAGTGTGTAATTAATAAGAGAAAGGAAGGGAGGGGTTTATTGTTTTTGAATGAATTATGAGCAACACCTTCCATTCTGCTGCTTCTTTTTGGACCTGCTTCGAGCGGAGTTACCATTTAACACAGAGAGAAAATTCTGTAGCGTTAATGCCAAGAATGTGAGGTTGAAGTCAGTCGAGTGGGCTCTGACCAAGACAGCACGGGAAGAGCAATGTTATTCTGTGACAGAAGCCTGCAGGACGTCGGGGAGAGTGAAAACCATGCCGCAAGTATATTTTCATTTTCAAATTGAAATCCTGTGAATCCTCAGTAATCGCAACTATTCATGCCCTGACAGGAGAAAACTGATATTTATCAAGCACCTACTACGCCAGAGAGTTTACAGATATTTTCGTTGAAAGTATGCAAACGAGGAGACATTCTTACCCAGATTCGACGTTTTTCATACAGGCGCAGCTCTCGAATTACAATGTCCATGATCTTTTCCTCTGTGCTAGAGGCTGGCAAACTATGACCCTTGGGCCAAATCTGACTCGTCACCTGTTTTCCTAAATAAAGTTTTATTAGAACACAGCCACACCCATTTAATTCCCTTTTGTCCGAGACCGTTCTCCTACTACGACAGCGGTGTTGAGTAGCTACAGCAGAGACCGTGTGGTCCTCAAAGCCATGTTATTTACTGGTCTAGTCCTTCACAGCAAGTCTCCCAACTCCTGCTTTACATCTGGGAAGATTCTCCCCTGTCCCCACCCTCCCCCACCCCATTGCATCAGGAAGGAGCCTTTAGAGAATACATTTGGGATCTAAAAATAACTCCAAAAATTCTGGAGTTAGTTCTCATGTTATAGCTTCCAAAGCCATTGTTTTGGTGAAAGATGTAGATGGAAAAAAATTTCGATTCATGCTATTAAGTCCTGCAGGTAATCAGCTCAGGCTGACCGGTCTTAGAACTTGTAGCATTGATTCTATGTGGACATTCCGGATAAACAAGAGTTTCTTTCTTTCTTTCTTTCTTTCTTTCTTTCTTTCTTCCTTTCTTTCTTTCTTCCTTCCTTCCTTCCTTCCTTTCTTTCTTTCTTTCTTTCCTTTCTTTCTTTCTTTCTTTCTTTTTCTTTCTTTCTTTTTCTTTCTCTCTTTCTTTCTCTTTCTTTCTTTCTTTCCTTCAAGATTTTATTTATTTGACAGAGAGACAGACACACAGCGAGAGAGGGAACACAAGCAGGGGTGAGTGGGAGAGGGAGAAGCAGGCTTCCCGGGGAGCAGGGAGCCCGATGCGCGGCTCGATCCCAGGACCCCGGGATCGCGACCTGAGCCGAAGGCAGATGCTTAACGACTGAGCCACCCAGGCGCCCCTAAACAGAGTTTCTTAACAATAGTAATAGTTATCATTTATTGAGTAATTACTATGTGCCAAACATTTTTCAGTGGTTTCTCGTGTACTAATTCATTTAGCTCTCGCCACAAGCTACCCCAGGGTTTCTCTGCCTCGGCACTAGTGACATTGGGGGCTGGATCATTCTCTGTTGTGGCGGGGGCTGTTCTGAGCATTGCTAGACGTTTGTTGGGTCGCATCTCTGGCTTCCACCCATTAGACACAAGGCATGGCCCCTGCCCCACTTGTGACGATGGAGAATGTCTCCACACATTGCCAATGCTCCCTGGGAGAGCACCTGGTCTACCAGGTAAGAGGAACTTGGGAAATGGAGAGTTTCAGCAAATGCCCAAGAACGTATGACTAGGAGGCAAGGAGGACCTGGCATTCAGCCCCAGGCAGACTTCTTCAGGACCTCGAGTTCTGAACTACTGCCTCCTTTAGCCCTTGTTCACTCTAAATCATTTCACCTTGTCTGACGATTTCGCTTTACTGAAAAATTAACAATAACATCAACAGTGTCTTGGATGGGCATGTTGTGTGTGCTCCTCTTGGGGGGAAATTCCTTTGTGTGAAGCCTCAGAGTTTTGGGCATTAGCGGTGGTGCTCTCGCTGGACAGTTTTATTGTATCGCCACAGCTGTGTTTCGTTTGTAGGAAGACTTTTATTGCCAGCTTACCACAGCGGGCTGCCATTTTTAATGGCATCGCACTTCCTTATCCAACATTCAAGCTTCATAATCTTAGAAACCTCAAGAGAAGAGGACTTATCATGAGGTTCCTGGGAGCTATTTTTTGCTCCCCTAGCAAACATATGGCAGAATCCCGTATGGAGAGTTCATCAGCATGCCGAATTGACCTCCTCTGGGCCAAAGCATTTTCTGCCATGTCCCCGCCGTAGAGGCCGCGTTCTGTGTAGCTTCTGTCCGCACCGTCACTACTCTCAGCAAAAGCACTTTATGAAGGGATTCCATTTTTTCCTTTCCTGAAAAGCCTGTCTCTTTGGCTTTCAAAAGTTTCAGTCAAAAGTGTTCAACTTTAAATGAACATATAAAAACATTTTTTTAAAGATTTTATTTATTTGACAGAGAGAGAGACAGCGAGAGAGGGAACACAAGCAGGGGGGAGTGGGAGAGGGAGAAGCGGGCTTCCCGCGGAGCAGGGAGCCCGACGCGGGGCTCGATCCCGGGACCCCGGGACCGTGACCCGAGCCGAAGGCAGACGCTTAACGACTGAGCCACCCAGGCGCCCCGAACATACAAAATATTAAAAAAATATTGTCCTGTACTCCGGTTTCTCCCTCAAAGACAGGGACCCTGGGAACTTGGCCCCTCTTCCCTCTCTCGTCTACTTGAGCTAGGTCCACAAATATTTGACTTCGGTGTGAGAGAGTTTTAGGGTGAAGATTACATATAAACATATTAGATGAATTACAGTAATACAGTCTGCTCTTACTCAATTCTCTTTGGCTCAGTTTTATATACAAACTCAAGTGTTAGAGTTGCTTTCATTGTTCCTTCTGGCAGCTCTGTCTAACTTCTGCCCCAGGGTCTGGAATGTTCATCACAGCTGCCTTTGGCAATAAAACCCGAAGCACCCTCAGATCCTCATACTTCCCTTCGCACCTGGTCAGCAGTCCACAGCGGGGCACGGAGCCCACCTGCACACAGGCTTTCCCTGTACCCTCATCTTCCGGGCCAGATTATCAGCTTATCTGCAGCTCCGTTGTGTTTCCGTTGCTCCAGCCCCGGGCAGATCGGAATGAGCTCCTCCTCCAATGTTTTTCTTTTGGAGCGAGATGGGATTGTTGTAGATGTTATAGCATATAACAGTATGAAATAATGGTGCTACTAAGACATAATAATAACACTAACCCCTTTAAATTTGGATGCAGACTCAAAATTGCATATTCTGAGCAACAGAGAAAAGCGCTGTTGAGTTTAACCAATAACAACATCAACATAACATAAAATAAAAAAAGAGTTTAACCAATAACAACATCAACATAACATAAAATAAAAAAAGAGTTTTAACTTTTCTCAAGGTCACCTTAATTTGAATCACGGTACCGCTTTGCTTTCGCCAGGAGGACCAGTTCTAGGCAAATTTGTAAAGTAGACATTTGTCTTTTAAACCCCCAATCTCATCGGTAGTGATTTTAAAGATAGCAAGGTTTAGAGTCTTCGACCCAAGGGGTCGCAGTTTGATAGAACAATTTCAAGAGTGCACTGATGGTGGGCCCGTGTGGTAGGGGCGGTCTCCTGGGCTGCGCAGGCTGGGGGGCAGGGGGCACCATTCTCGTGGATTCCACGTGAATGGTGGCCTCTGGGGTTGTGTAACGCCAGCACCCCTCCTTCCTCCACACCCTGAAATAAAATTTCCTTTTTCCGACACACCAGCCGTATCCTCTGAAACTTGCTCGGCTGTTTGCGTCTGTGTATGAATAGAAGGTGATCTATCAAGTCAGCATGTCCTTCTCAGGAGAGGACTTAAAAGGTTCTATTCTCAAAATCTAGAGATGGCTAGCCCATTTCAACAAAGCATTTCAAAATGAGAAAAATGAGGATTTCTAAAATGCGTGTTAGTCCAATGTCACCCGTGAGAAGTGGCCAGATACTTTTTCCCCATTGGTGTCGCCTTCTAAGAGTTTCATAAAATATTTCTAAAGATGTTAAGGCCACATGTGTCTGAAATCTAATGATGTTTATACTCTGCACTGAACATCTCATTTTGCAGTTGAATACAAGTCCAATTAAAAGAGCAAGTTTTTAGAAATACTTAGAAACTGTTTACGGACTGCTAAAGAACATTTTGCAGACACGTAGTCCAATTTTTAGTGTGTATGTAATTAAATCCTTTTAATGTTTATACGTATATGACAAGAACAAAATAAGAAATTGTCCGCCTCACCCCACCCCTTCTGTGAAATGCCACAACACTATCATACCATAAAGCTTAACAGGGGGGACTTTTTACTGGGCATTGCTAACTAAGTGCTCTGGAGAAAATAGCTAACCCGTTTGTGTTATCATTAACAGTGCCGGGGAATGAGTACGTGTAACTGCACTCTAGCAAAGGCAGATAAACCGTGCGCCCAGGGGCGACTCCCACGGGACCGCCGCTGACTCTTGGTATCTGACATGAGTGCCGACTGCGATCTCGGTCCTAGGAGGCCAGGACACGAGTGTTGGCCTTCTACGCTCACTTCATTTTTTGACTGTCTCATTTCTCTTTCATTAGGCTGTAAAGGATGAGATGGTCATAGTCGGTCAATGGGAAGAAGCAAAACTATGTAGGAATAGGAGAGAGCGGGGTACCAACTCTACAAACCAGGCTGTTCTTCTGTGTCTTACGTAATTTCCCTTCTCATTCTGCCTTTCCTGCTCCCTAAATACTTGGGACCATGATGGACACACTAGATAGTAGGTAAATCCGTCGATTCTCGTCCTTTGGGGTAGTTAGGGTCTATAAAGTTGCCAGGAACACTGAATTGGCCAATACTGAACCATTGCTCTCTGGGGAAATAGCCACACATAGACACACACACATGCGACCCCTCACCTAGATGACATAATCCTAAATCTCGCAAGCGAGTCATCCTGGTAGATTCTGTTGTCTCTGTTTTATGAAAGAGAAAAGGAGGTTCCAGAGTGGTAAGTGACTTGCCTGAGGCTGACCCCGCGCACAGGTGCCAGAATTGGGGCTCCAAACCCATCCAGCTGGCCCCAGAACCAGAGCTTCGTGCACCACACTGTGCTGTTCCTGTTGTCTCCATCCTTGGATTATAGAAGAGCTGAAGCAAGAAGGCTAAGCGTGTCCTTGTTCAACCTCAGCTGGGTGCTAGTAGGGTGACTCATGTGTTCTCCGTGCTCTGAGCGTGTCTGAAACGAACACAGAGACGCCACAAGTATTGATTTGGGGTTACAAATTAATTTTTGAGTGGGAGCGAGTACGCAAATCACAAATACAGAATCTGTAAATAATGAAGCTACACTGTAGAATTTGTGTGGGGGTCCCTGCTAAAAGCCGAGCTGGGAGTGCCGGCAAATACCTTTTTTCATGTCTTTTGGCTGGTTCCTTTTCACCCCTTCAGAGACTTGTCAGAGAATTCTTGTCTGACCCGTAAAATGGACCCTACTCTCAGCCATGTTGAATCACATTACCCTGTTTAATTTCCTCTAGGCACTTGTCATGATCCAGAATTTTTATTTATTTCTTGACTTGTTCAGCCTGTTCCCCTATGCTCATATGTAAACTCTGTGATAATGGGAACTTTGTGTATCTTGGACGTCCTGCATGCCCAGCACTTGGAATGCTGTCTGAGGCGCCCTGGGAGCCCAGTTGCTATTATTCGAATGAATAGATGAATAGATTGATGAACGAATCAATAGTTGTATGTAGGTCTTTCACAGTGAAGGCCGCAAGTGTTTTATAAGAGGAGACTTGAGCTTGCAGGACATTGGCTGTGTCGCTTGCAGCCTCAGATAAGGCATCAGGGCCTAAAAAGTAAGATAATTACACCTGAAAGAAGAAAGAAATTCTGCCAGAATTGGGATTGGGGCTAACTTGAGAAGAATTACTTTAGAGTATTTTGCAAAGAGATAAAGTTAGTACTAAGGACTAGAAACGATGATTTGGTGGGGGGGGGGCGGGGATGATGATGCGTTTCAGGGTGAGAAAGGAAGTTGTAACTCCAGACGGAGAGAGGTTGTGTGCGGAGCACATGGGTGAGGCCAGAACAGAGATGCAGTCAAAGTAACTGAGTTTCTTCTCATGAGGAGCCGAGGTGACATTTACACGTGAGTATAATTGAGATGAGAAAAAAAGCTAGCCGTGAGAAGCCTGGAATGGGGGGAGGCCTAATTTTAAGCTCTATTTTGTCCTGCAATGTCAAGGGCGCTGAAGGACACGTGCCCTATTTCCCAGTGCGGTACAGAGGTGGGATCCAGTAGTCACCTCCCACCGGGCCATCATTCCTGATTATCCCCATCCCACTCTTGTCTTTAGGGTAGGGATGAAGAAGGTGGAAGTAGCGGTCTGTGAAAGAAGGTTTGAGGGCTGTTTCTTTCATCCTTGGATTGGCTCTACTCCAAGCACTTCCATTAGCCTTAGTGGTTCTGAATCAAAAGATGTGAATCCGAAATTGAAAGCTGAAATCGTAACTAGGAGCTGCCAGCTTCCAAACCAAACCTGGGAACTAGAAACACCTGAACACACTGCTAGCAACCAATAAACCCTGCCATATTTGGATTAATAGCCCATAGAAGAAGTGAAGTCCAATCAAATCATTAACTCCTTTTAAGTGACTTATAAAACAGCAAAACTGTGGAAAACTTCTTTGTAGTGGAAGAATTTTAGAAATATAGGATAGCATTCAACTTATTTTATTGTACCTTTTGGAATGTAAGAATGCTAGAGTTACAAAAATTTGGAAGCTTCATCAAAGTATAAAAAGAGATTCAACTTTCCTGGTTTCAAAGGAAAGTCAATTCTGTGTTTTTTTTAAAGATCTGAGGAAAATACTTGGCCAAAAATGAACAGATCATGTTTCCAAATTTCTGGGAATTTATATTTTGGGGCCATGGTGGTTGTGGTATCAGCTTTCTCAAAACATATTGGCTCAACAAAGTAGATTTCGGTCTACTTTTTTTTGTAAAACAAATCTATCCATCATAACTACCAAATGGCCAGAACTGGGATTAAATGGAACCCCATGTTATGATGGCAACTGGGACACCTTTCCTACCATAGAGTAACCCAAGTCCCAGTGATCTTCAGAGTGAAATGGATCCCAAACTAAATCGTAGTCTATTAACAAAGCTACTTCTTTTTTTTTTTTTTTTTAAGATTTTATTTATTTCACAGAGAGAGACACAGCGAGAGAGGGAACACAAGCAGGGGGAGTGGGAGAGGGAGAAGCAGGCCTCCCGCGGAGCAGGGAGCCCGATACGGGGCTCGATCCCAGGACCCTGGGATCACGACCCGAGCCGAAGGCAGACGCTTAACCGACTGAGCCACCCAGGTGGCTCCAGGTGCCCCCAAAGCTACTTCTTAATACAGACGATACCATCTCAGATTTGTCTATGACTTCACAGTGTTACTTATTTCCTCATATAGTATTCCACGTATCTACCACAATAATCCCACATGGCTGAGACGGCAGATGTTATTCACCTCATTTTACAAAATAGGAGAACTTAGAAATGGGCATTTTCCTTGATTTTCCCAACATCATCCTCCTGCAAGTGTGTAGAGCTAGTACTCCACACCACATTTCACGGCACCTGCTCTAGAGCTACTGGTGGGGTTGGATCAGGTTTACTCAAAGCCAGAGTAGCATTCAGCACAGAATATGTTAGCAACAACATCAAAACCCGAGGACTTCGTGATACGGTCAATTGATTTTCGACAAAAGTGCTAAGACGCTTCAGTTGTCTTCCAGTTGTCTCTTCCATCAGTGGTGCTTAGACAACTGGCTGTCCATTATAATAAAAAGACCCAGTTGGACCCTACTTTGCACCATACACAAAGCTTAACTCAAAATGGCTCACAGACCTAAAGGGAAGAGATAAAACTTCTAGAGGATCATGGAGGTGTAAATCTCCACGACCTTGGATTAGGTTGCTTAGCTATGACATCAAAAGCACAAATGACAATAGAAAAATAGGTAAATTGGACTCTGTCAAAATTAAAAACTTTCGTGCTTCAAAAGGCACCATCAAGGGGCTCCTGGCTGGCTCAGTCGTAAGAGCGTGCGACTCTCGATCTCGGGGTCGTGAGTTCGAGCCCCATGCGGGGTGTAGAGATTACTTAAACAAATAAAACTTAAAAAAAAAAAAAAAAAAGAACAACCAAAAGGCATCACCCAGAAAATGAAAAGACTTGGGAGAGATACCTCATTTAGCTCCCTGCCCTTACGGAGCTTGCATCCCATTAGATTTACCTTGATTGTATACTCAAGTACAGTTTCGCTCTTAGGGCTCATTCTGGAAGATACTTTTCAAATGTAAGGTGCCGCTTTCCAGAGATTTCACTTTCTCCATCCTAATGTGCCCTGGTTTCTATATGATTCCATCCTTTTCACAGCTTGGTTGTAGTCCGTTGTTAAATTCAGTTTGAGGTCAAAGGGAAAGACAATAAATTTCTTGAGAGTAGTGGCTTTTCGAGTAAGTATTTTCATGGATAGCTAAGTTTATTTGGGAATCCTCAAGGGGGACCTAGAAATGACAACATAAAAGTAATGGTAAGAGAAATTGAGCCCAGTGATGAACCTCCTTGAAATATTAGCCTGAGTTCCACATTCTGTACTTGTCCATCAAAATGCATCTTATAATTTTTTCTTTTGTTCATTAAACATTTAGCCAACATGTCTGTGTGCTAATCTGACATAGGACCTGATCTTGGTGTTTGCTGCCGATGGCCAGCGACTGTTATCTTCTCAATGAGAAGATGTCTTGAGTAGTCTCTCTGCTGTGTCTTATAGTGATCAGGAATAAAACTCAAGGAATCGTGGCCTCTGGAAACAGGACATGATTTCTCTGAAAAGCCATCACTGGATTTTTATCCTGAACTTCTGACCCTACTTCCAGTCTGTCTCATTTAGAGAGAATGGAATTACTCCAGTTAAGTGAAGTATCCCAAATCAAAAGGGCTTAATGACTGAGCCATGTCTCCTCCCTGAGATATGCTAGAGTAATCAGTGATGCTATTGTCATTCTCCGTAACACTGTAACTTCTGTGCTGTGTTAAAATCATAAAACTCCTGCATGCTCTCTCCATTTCCCACAGCTGTGATTTCTGGGTCTCTGTTTGCGCATAAGCATTTCAGAATTGTCATGAGGTGGAGGAAATAGCATGTGCAGAGGATTTCCCAAGCCCAGTTGCCAAGAATGAGCTAATTGTCACCCTCCCTTGCATATCATGAGTCTTAAAAACTTCAAACACAAGCCGTTCTATAATGATCTACCTTTCCTGGAGAATGGCATGTGTTCGCTGTAGAACCTCGGGAAGTATACCAGAAGTAAAATTATAAATTATGTCCTAAGATTAATAAAATAGTCAACCATCCCTTTTCTTTTTTGATGTTTTCATAGCGATGAAAGACAGAGTCGATGCCTGTATTTAAAAGAAATGTTAAGTAAATATGATATAATCTTGCTACCTTGCTTCTGGAAAATTTGTTCAATGGATATCGATAGTAATCTGTTCTCCATAAAAGAATAATATTGTTTTATTTTTAACTTACTTTTTTGTTTAATAGCCCAAAATTACACTTTCTTCCAAGATATAAAAGCAGGAATCACAAATATATTTCAGGCGTCGATTTCCCACTAACTGGTAATAGCTACGTATATGTTGGGTTAGGAAGATTCTGAGGCCGAGTATGACTTAGTAGAAAAGACTGCTACCATTGGCTAACAGTGTTCTCCAAGGATGCAAGATAGGGAGTGGACATGTAAGTCCTATATTTTCCATCTCTGTATAATTGGAAGAAGATTTAACATTTAAAGTATCTTTTAGATACTTAAAGTATCTAAAGTACTAATGTCTAAAGTAACTATTTAAAGTAACATTTAAAATACCAACATGTAACTGAAAACAAAGGCCAAATAAACTCTTACTCTTCTATCTATATCCTGTAGGTCAATGCATCACGTCAAGAAGCCAAATTGATGGAGGAGTGTGATCTTCTCATTGAGATCATTCAGCAGAGACGACAGATTATTGGAACCAAGATCAAAGAAGGGAAGGTACGATTTCTAGGGTAGAAGATTTCATATTCTCTACCTGGAGAAAACATCATACTCCCATGCGCTTCAATAGCTTAGGAAATATCGAATACCCCCCTTTTCTATATTTTCTGTAATTTCCTCTTAAGTCTTCAAGACAGAGCTCAAAGGCCCCTGGTTGGCCATTTTTTTCTCCACCCATTTCTTTGTATTATCACCATTTCCTATGCACCTCTGTAATAAAAGGATTACATTACCTCTCCTCCATTACTGAACTCCAGGGGGCAGCATGGAGCTCTGGTCTATTATAGCCATTGTCTCCATCTTTCTTCTCTATGAGAAGGTGGGTTCCGCAGAGGAGTTCATTTCATATTTCTCGCTATATCCAGCAATTAACACAGTATTAAATAAATGTTTCAATGAATCAGACTTCATATAGAAGTTGCAAAGTATTTTCCCGTGCCCTTGAGCGAATTCAGACAGGTATAATTTCATAGTGGCAAAACTACTATAGTTTCACTGTATCATATATCCCTTTGTGGATATATTAATAGTAATTCTTTTCTAATAATTGTATCTTTAAAATTCCCATGGTTTTTATTGAAATATTTGGGATCCATTTCATTTTACTCATTTCTCTGCCACCCTCAAAAGGTAATTTTGTAAATATTTAAAAAATAGAAACATTCATTCAAGATCCAATAAATTCATGAAGTTCTATTATTACATATGCTCATAACCATGCTTTAATGAAATATGTATAATTAAATTAGCAACTATTAAGTGGTACACAGAGGTTCCAATAACTGATAGACGGGGCTCTGCTCTGTTTTCTACCACATTTAAAAGGTACTTTCGATACTGTATAATATTTTAGATTACTTTGCCTGTGTAAGCTGAAAAATATTTATGCATGTAAATTGTGATGGTGATCAGAAAAGTTAAAGTCAAGTCCAATCAAATAGCTCTGGAGGCTGTTATAGTGAATTAACAACTTAATATGAAATCATTCCCTGGCCAAGAACTCAAATGTATTGAGAGGCGACTTTTCCCCACGTACAAATTGTACGACTTTGAAGAGCACTGAATGTCAGCCTGGAATCCTCACAGGACATCTTTCCTGTTCCATTGTCATGCCCCACATGTGTACATCTCTTAATACCTGACATCTCGCAGGTCCTCAGATACACGATTGCCGGAAATACAGCTGCAATTCTTTAACATGCGTGCGGGAGGGAATTTGTTGCCTTTACATGGTACAGGGGTCAGTTTTTGATACTCGTAGTAGTCCCTTATCGCTGCTGTAACAAATTACCGCAGACTGGGTGCCTTAAAACAACACAGGTTTAGTTTCTGACCTTCCGGAGGTCAGGAGTCCAAAATCAGTCTCACTGGGCTGAAAGTCAAGGTCTCGGCAGTGCTGTTTCTTTCCGGAGGCTCTAGGGCAGAATCCATCTGTTGCCTTTTCTGGCTTTTAGAGGCCACCCGCACGCCTTGGCTCCTGGTTTCTTTATCACATCACTCTGACCTTTGCTTCCCTCCTCAGATCTCTTTCCCTGGCACAGTTCTCTCTGGTTCTCTCTTCTAAGGACCCTTCTAATTAACACTGGGGTCACCCAGATCATCCAGGATAAGCCCCCCCCTCTCTCAAGATCCTTGCCTTAATCACATCTGCAACATCCCTTTCATCATGTAAAGCGCCATCGTTTAAAAACTCTTGGGAGTAGGAGGGGAGCATCTTGGAGGGGGGTGGTTATTCAGCCTGGCCAGCATGCCTTTCCCTTGCTTAACTTCCCAGCATGAGGGTTTCTCCCATGAGCTCCATCAAAGTAGTGAAGGGGTGTCGTCATGCGTAGGGTTCGTGCTTTGGTGCACCCGGTCCAGCCCGAACACGTGTCAGTGACAAGAGAACATGGTGAAATAGGAAAGCAAAGACACCCAGCTGGACCCAAAACAAGATAAAGGTCTCCATGGGCCGGAAATGGGACAAACCTGCAAAGTTGCAGTTGCCACTGAAACACGGGACTGGGACTCGGTCTGGAAGAGACCAAAGCAGCGGCACCTTCCACTCCCATGGGTAAAGAGTTCTTGAAGCCCTGGGATGAAAGGGGCCGGAAGTGCTCCGGGTGGTATGAGGGACGACAGTCAGGCTTGCTGGTCAATGCCACGGGCCGCATAAGGCTTCTCAGTTCGTTTAAAGGCACCGAAAAAGATTATTGCCAACCTCTATCCCGGGTCATAGTTTTTAGCGGTTTCGGGCCTGGGAGTCTGGAACGAGTCTGTTGTTGGGCTGGAGCCTGGATCTGCACTACTTCTGATACCTGCTCAAAAGACAAGCCTCAGAAATGCAGAGGGTCCCTGAATGAGGGCCCCCAAGGGTGAGGGAGGTGAGGAAAACTGATGGTAATACCAGTAGGTGGAGGGGACAGGAGGGGGCTGAGCAAAGGGAAAATGATTATGAATGACTTCTTCCCTTTAAACCTGAAACTCACACCTCAGTGCTGAAGCATGTAAAGAAATGTTGCATTTCTGAAAATAGAGCCCGCAAAATCAACAAAGACATTATCTCACCCCAGGTGAAATTCATTTTATGGGAAAATAAAGAAAAGATGTTTAAAGCGATAAATGAAGGGATGACTTCTATTTTAAAAGAGCAAAACCTTGTGAAGCCACAAAAAGGGTATAAGATCAGAAAGAAAGAAATGTGAAAATAACACATCAGCAGTTTGGGAGGCAAAATGTAGACACTGAAACTACAAAGACAACTCAGCCACAGGGGGGATTTGGAAACTGAGTTTTAGCCTCCACATAGGCGACGCCATTCTGCATGTAAGAATACGAAATTCGAGCTATATTTCATGCCAAAATTAAAATTTCATGCGAAAATTAAATCTAAATGGATATTCCTAATGTGAAAGACGAAATGATAAAACTTCTAGAAGAAAACGTGAGAGGAAATCTTGGTGAACCTTGAGTTGAGCAAAGAGTGTTCATATACAATGTTAAGAACATCAAAGAAATACTTACATATTAAACAGATAATTGTGTTACATCAAAAGTAAAAACTTCTGTCTAAAAGGCACTGTTAAGAGAATGTAAAGACAAGCCACAGGTTGGAGACAAATATGTTTAAGTTATTCATCTAAACAGAAAAGTATTCGTACGCAGGTATGTAACAAATTCTCAAAACTCATTAGCAAGGAAACAAACAATACCTTTACCAGAATGGATAAAAGATTTGAATAGGTACTTTACCACGGAAGGCGTGTGGATGACAAATGAGCACATGAGAAGATGTTCAAAATCATTAGTTGTTAAGAAAAGTCAGAAAGGGAAATTTAGAACCTCAGGGAGATACCCTACTTACCTAGTAGAACGGTTAAAATGAAAAAGATGCACCATACCAAGAGTTGTTGAGAACCTGGAGGAACTAGAACTCTCACACGCTGTTTATAAGAATAAAACTGCATTTTGGAAAACTGACGGTTCCTGAAGTAGTTATACATACGCCATTCTAGGTGTTTGCCAGAGAAATGAAAGCACATGTCCCTGTAGGACACGTGCATGAATTTTCATGGGAATGGCAAGGGTAATAGCCCCAAACTGGAAATGACCCAAATGTCTATCAGCAAATGAATGAATAAACAATATGTGGCACATCCATTATTTCATTTATTCAGCAACAAATAAGAACGAGCTACTGATGCATGCAACAACACGGATCAATCTCAATAAATTAGGGTGAGCGAAAGAAGCCAGACAGAAAATAGTATATACTGCATGAACACATTCATATGGAAGTTTAGAAATAACACTTTCTAATAATCTACGGTGACAGAAGACAAATCAGTGGTTGCTTAGGGATGAGTGACAGGGAGTGGGGTAGGGGACGGGATGAATTACCAAGGGCAGGAGGAAAATGGAGGCAAGATCTATGTGTCCATTATCTTACAGGTTTACACATATTTGCAAACTTACCAAATTTGCACTTTAACTATATACAGTTTGTTGTATGTTAATTATATCTCAGTAAAGCTGTTTACAAGACAATTGTATATTTATGTACTGGAACAGCCTTCAAAAGTTAAAATTTATGAACTCGGGTGACATGTATTCGTATGGACAAATCGCAAACATATAAACAAGCTTTACAATGCGTGGAGTGAGACTTGTTACATAAAATTCGATAAACTACAAAAAAAAAATCCCATACGATGTTTAGGCACGCATACATAATTGGGAGTGATCCAGCCTGAATTCAAAAAGGTGTTTTCCTCTGGAGAAGGACTTGAATGAAATTAGGGAGGGACACACAGGGCTTCCACGCTATCAATAATATTTTACTTCCTTTTGAGAAATCTTTTACGCTAATATGATGGAAATATTGAGATTTGGTAAAGCTGGGACTGGGCACGGGGAAGTGGATCATAGTACCTTAAAAATCGTCTGTGTGTTTGAAATTTATCACTTTTTAAAAAGTACACACTTGGCTCGGGGACATTATTTCGGAAGGCAGTCTTAGAAAGCAAACATTACTTGGGAGAGACGAGGCCCAGTTTGGCTTTCTCTTGAGTTACTGCTTTGGCAACATCGCCAAGGACTAGTGGAATCCCAAAGCTCGGAATTCACGGTGACTGAGTCCCTGGCCAGGGCACGTGGTGTCAGAGATACATTTTGAGGAAGAGAAGAGCGTGAGTACCAACGCGCTGGGAAACCGAGGTGCTGGGCAGGGAGCGCCAAGTATGGATTTGGTGCCCCATGAGGGTGCCCAGGGTGGTGTCTGGGCAGTCTTGAGGACGCTGAATCCAGAGAAGGGGCAGTGGGGCTCTCTCACCGGCACTTGGAAGTGGGGAGCTGGAGGAAGAACCGGCAGGACCGTGGGGACCACGGTGGTGACGTGACTTCGGCCGCCATGGGTCTCTGGTGTGGATCCCGAGGCCATTAGACCTGCTGGAAACAGACTCACCGCAAATCCTCCAGCTGGGGGCTTGCCAGGTCGGCAGGGTTGGGACCCACTGGTCCGTACTGGTAATGCTTGCTCTCAGACCATTGTGCAGCCTAGGAAATAAATAAATAAATAAATAGCTCGGCAGCCTTTCTCCTCGGAAGGACTGGCGAGTCTCAAGCCACGAGACTCCCTGGGAAAGAAGTGTCTTATCTCTTCAGTAGGAGGAGATAAATTTCATGTCAACACAGCAAGAGCCGGCAGCAAACTCCAGACTGAGGAAATTAGGTGTTTTATGTTCAGACACGGATGGGTGGTAGAACGCTGCGGCCACAGAGAAAAAGGGTCCCTTCTCTTCACGGCTTTTAAAGTGTACTCCAGATCTCCAGAATTTAAGATCAGTAACCGGACTATGTGGTCGGGCTTTTCTGGAGCCTTATAGAAACGCCAAGTCAGGCCTCATTGGCAATGCAGAGACCTGTGATAACTGAGGATCAGTTGTTAGGACGTAACAATTTTGGGGTGGGGATCCTGCAATACATGTAAAAGCCCATACGTTAAAAGCATTTAAAATGCATTTAAAGAAAGACGAAGGGCTGCTTTTTTTTTTTAATTTTTTTATTGTTATGTTAATCACCATATATTACATCATTAGTTTTTGATGCAGTGTTCCATGATTCATTGTTTGTTCATAACACCCAGTGCACCATGCAAAACGTGCCCTCCTCAATACCCATCACCAGGCTAACCCATCCCCCCACCCCCCCGAAGGGCTGCTTTTTAGAGCACGTGTAAGGTATAATAAACAGCAAATAAATTGGTATGTATAGGCCTGTGTCCTCACCGAAAGGAGATTCAACCGGCAGGCTGTGTCCATGATGAGCATAGAGCGAATTCCTGAAATTACAACGTGCAAGCAACACTTCCCAAAGGAAAAGAAGAACAGGGCCCACTTGGAAAAATGTCCCCCGTGTCAATGACACTTAACGTATAAAGAGTCTTCTTACGTGTCAGTATCCAGTGTTTCTTTTCAAAAATCAAATTTTACTCGTCTTGTCAGATTTTTAAAATAGTACATAAAAGAGAGTTTTCTAAGGACGAAATTAGTATTTTGCTAAATGCTCGGTGCCTGATTCTGAAGTGTTGTAGCAAGTTAGGACAGTGTTTCCCGAAGGGTGGTTCAGATCAGGGCCGTTTGATCAGAATCACTTAAGTTGGCAAGCTTTTTCGGTAAAGGGCCAGATAATGAATATTTTAGGCTTTGCCATACAGTTGCTGTTGCAACAGTTCACCTCTGCCCAGTGTTGTAGGGTGAAAGCAGCCATAGATGAGTCATAAATGAATGAACGTGGCAGTGTGCCAATAAAACTTTATTTACACAGCTAGGTGTGTGCTGGATATGGCACACAGACCATAGTTTGTGAACACCTGATTCAGAGTAGTGTTTTTCTTTTCTCTCTCTCTCCCTCTTTTTTTAGCTGAAGCCCACAGTCAAAAATAGAGAGGACACAAAGCCCAGCACGCGCGTGTGCAGGCGCACACATGGCAGGGTTTTGCAAAACCGAATTTGCCCTCTGGATCAGGAATGCACTCTGCTACCTTCTTTTCTCCTCTCCTCTCCTAGTTTGTTTGTAAGTGCTAGTTCTGGCCATACTACTGACCCATCACCTGCAGCTCATTGCCTGTTGGAATGCAGACTCGTACCACTCTGCCAATAACAACTGTTCAGGGAGGGTATTGGAGAGGGGGCCCAAACATTTACAGTTTCTCTTTTCAGAAGATTCCTGCTGATTCTTGTGCACACCATTTTGAAAATCTCCGATCCGGCATGTCAGATGGAATTGTACACTTGAACTAAAATTAAAATTATGCCAACAATTGTTTTCTGTAAAGCATTCCTATGTTTTCAAAGGAGGCTCTCATTTTGGCTTCCTTCAACTTAATGCATGATTTAGGGTTGTTGTTTGGTTGGTTTTGTGTTCTACCTTTTCTGCTCAATGCCACTTTTAATTTCCAGTATCATGATAGAAGAAAAGAAAGAAGAAAATAAGAGTTCAAGCATTGTTGCATTTGTAGTGTGTGGGATGGATCACTGATAGGCAGACGCAAAGGCTAAGTGACTGACACAGTTGTTCTAAAGGAGTATTTTGACTTTATGTTTCTTTTGTTGGAATTGTAGTAAACATCTTTAATTCTGTCGTATGCTTGAATATTTCGTTCACTTGGATTGTTGGGGACTCTTAAGTTATTTTCCGTCCTCTGATGGATGATTTGGACCCTAGGCCTTTCTCAGCTTTACGTCTGGATGTAACTGTGTTAGACGCTACATCCAATTTGGTGTAAAAGAAGTGTTATTTCATTCAACTGATGAACACAGTTAATCTGCTGTGGATGGTCACCGTAATTATAATGCGTTACGTCTTTTACCAGGCTTAATCTCCTACGCCGTTTGCTCCAAGGTCTTGGCACTTCATTCTCTCTTAACTCTCTCCTTGGAGGAATTTTTCTCACTCTTGCCCGAATCATGCCGCTGCTGCCTCTCCGTGCAGCATGAATTTCCTTTGTTTGCTGCAGTACGACATAGCTGGAATCAGATGGTCCTTAGAGGCCTCCGAGTTCTGACATCTCCTTCCTTCCTTTTCTTCGATTAAAGTTGCATGGGGATGCTAATGATGACTTGGAGAAAGAAGGAATTTCTTGGAGTTAGCAGGAATTCTGGAGGGGGCCGGAGCCAGCCTGGTCTGTAAGACAGATTAACTGGCTTCCTCCCTACCCTTTCACCCAGGGCTGTTTTCCATTCCGGAATGATCCTGAAGCCGGCCAAGACCTGTCCCGGGCTGTGTGGATGGGGCACTGGGCGCCCGGCAATTCCAATTAGCAGTCTAATTTTGACTTGGCTTCTGGCCAGAGGGCTTCATCTCACGGCACATTTCAGACACCCTAGCGAATGGTCAAGTGGGTTACCGTGCACTTATCTTGGCCTACCCCCGAGGTTACGGTCAATTACGTCTGAGGGTCGTTTTCAAGCAAGACAGAATCAGGAATTGGAATGGAGGTTGGAGCCAAACATGCATTTTTATCCCGACTGGGAAATGCTTATCAAAATAGTTCTTAGTTATCAAGGAAGCACAAAGTACCTGGAAATGACGTTCCCAGTGAGGGGAAAGGGCCCAGCTGTGCTTTCTTTGGCTTTCTCTCATCTGCTCAACAGGAAAAATATTAATCAATGGAAAAGACGCTGGCTTTCTGTTCATTTAACACACGAGTTTTAGATCGTGTGGGAAATAGTAATACCTCATGTTTTCACATCACAGTTCTATGCCGTGGATTGCAAAGACCTTTTGGGAAAAGGGTTCTTACTTAAGCCACACATTTGCACCTTACGGGGATGTCTTATTTTCTTGATGGCCTAGCTGAAACCCTGAGACAGAGAAAGTCCCAGCGGCCGCTGCCGTCTTACAGTAATTGAGCGGAATAGTGAGGGAAGAGGTCTGGTGACCCTTGTAGCTTGCCATTAGGCAACACCTTTTTTCCCCATCAACAAGGAAGCAATTCACAATAAAGTATTTTCTCATAAAACAAATTAGCGACGCTTCTCCAAGGAGATCAAGAATTGTCCAAGCCAGGCGTCCCCGAACGGGGATTTCCATATTTCTCCGCCCACTCTTTGGACTTTCACTGAAGGACAACTTCCGTGCAGCGCGATGCACACGTTGGAAGGGTCCAGCCTGATGCATGTTCCCTCTGCAAGCCCACCCACCTAACCATCTCCATGCCTCTTTTCAAGGTGATGAGGCTTCGCAAACTGGCTCAGCAGATTGCAAACTGCAAGCAGTGCATCGAGCGGTCCGCGTCCCTCATCTCCCAGGCGGAACACTCTCTGAAGGAGAATGATCATGCGCGGTTCCTACAGACGGCTAAGAATATCACCGAGAGGTGAGTTGCGGGGGCTGCTGGGAAGTTCTCAGCCGCCGAGCTCCTGTGTCTGGGGAGTGATCGGCCGGCCTTGCCCTCGCCTGGCTTTTGTTTTCATTTTCGAGGCTGAGAGGCTGAGTACCGGGGAGAATAGAGGCTTTGAGTTGCTTTGTTCCAGCTAAAGATGCTTCCCTTTGACATGTCAAAGCCTTTTCAGTAGCGCCCTGGAGTTCAAGGCCTTTGAAACAAGAGTCCCCCGGTTGGAAAGAATAAAATCAGCCTTGCTTTGGGGGGGGGGGGGGAGGGGCGGGGGGGGGGGGGGAGAGAAAGCCTACCGTGGCACAAAAACGACAGTTATTGTAACTCTCGGACCTGATCTTATCGTACGCTTGGTAACAAAGAGTCAAAATGAAGGCAAAAACATAAAAGGGAATCTTTTCTTCCATCTCAGGGCTCATCTATTAAAAAGAAAGCAAACGCCCAGGTGTTGTGCTCTGTTAGACCTATTTTTATTTGGTTGAGAAGGTTCGCCTGGATAGAAAGGTCAAAGCTGACTCATGTGGGAGAGAAAGGACCCAACTGTCAATCTCATACCTCTTTCTTTTAAAGGGTCCTTTATTCTGGGGCAGGGCACATAAAGAGAACATTATTCGAATGGTCAGTTCAGCAGTGAAACTGATGGGAGTCACTGCTCCTTCGCTCCGCGTCCGTCTGGATTGGCCTAAACTTAACTCGCCTTGGCTGCTGCAAACACCTACAGCAGTTGTTAGCAGAGCCAAAAAAAAAAAAAAAAAAAAAACCACCTCACTCCACCTAAATGATACCTCCAACCCCTGCCAGTGCCCTGGACTTTCCATTCATTCTCATTTTTGGAGGCCCCCTGCCCCATATACAAAGCAATAATAGAATCCTATCACAGGACAGCTCATTCATGCTGGTCTTTATCCTAGAGCAGAAGTCTGCAAACTTCGATAAAGGGCCGGAGACGAAATATTTCAGCTCTGCAGGTTCTAAGGTCTCTTTCCCAACTACTCAGCTCTGCGGTGATTAACTCCATAGCAGCCGATCATAGACAATACAGAAACAAACGGGCGTGCCTGTGTTTCTACCAACACTTCCCCAAACAGGTATTTGGCCCTCTGGCTGTATTTTGCCAAGCCCTGGCCCAGGGGAAAAAAATACTCACTGTCGTCTGACTTGCATTTCTTCAAGGAAAGAGAAAGAAAACTAACCTTAATTGAGTGCGTGCTTGTGTCGGGCACTGTGCTAATTCTCAACATAGCCCTTGGAGGTAGGCGTTGATGTTTCTGTTCTCACCGTTCTTTGAGTCAGAGTAACATACAGTGGTTTTACAGCTCTGGTCTTGTATCGAACCAGCTTCGTGGTGTCATTTCTTATATTTGAGAAAAAACTCTTCTGCAACTGGTTACGATACTTAATCTCTTCCAAAGCACGTGGCCAACAGCTGCTTATCATCCTGTTTATATCCTTAAAATGATCCCTCCCTACTCTTAAGAGAAGCCAGTTTCTTTGCTCAGGACTCCTAGGTTCCCAGTGTGTGTCTTCACAGCTCTCCTCTGGACTGTATCCAGTTGCTTTATGTTCATCCTAAGGTTAAAAACTGTAAACGGTGCTAATACTCCGGTGTACCTAGGACACTCTCCTAGACCCTGTTTACACTTACGTCGTGGTTTCCAACTGGAATCCAAGAGTACTTTTCTCCAGCTACAAATCATGAGATGTCCAGATGAAATGGCTACTATGAGCTGCATTTCTCAGCACTCCCTAAAAATTTGATCAAGTGTAATATGAACAAACTCACACCTATCGAGGGGAGAGAATGTGGCCCCATAACAGTTGGGATAGGACATTCTGAAAGAAGACCTACCTTTGAAGTATAACATAAGCGCATGAATGTCCCACATGTGATCTCCCACAGATCCAGCCCGTCATAACCGGTCCCATTCACCTCTACCTGTAACAAGCCCATCTCTTCAAGAACAGAAACATGACTTTGATTTTTCTTTCTACAGATAGTGAACTGTATGATACAGTTGACCCTTGAACAGCATGGGTTTGAACTGCTCAGGTCCACTTATACACGTTTTGTTGTTTTTTTTTTTTTTTAAATAAATACAGTGCAGTACTGTAAATGTATTTTCTCCATCATATTTTCTATAGTAATATTTCTTAATATTTCTAATACTATTTTCTTCTCTCTAGCTTACTTTATTGTAAGAATGCAGAGTATAATACATATAACATACAAAAGATGTGTTAATCGATGCTTTATGTTATCACTGAGGCTTCTGGTCCCTGGTAGGCTCTTAGTAGTTAAGCTTGGGGGAGTCAGAAGTTATTCACGGATTTTCCACTGGGTGGGGGTCAGCGCCCCTAACCCCCACATTGTTCAAGGGTTAACTGTGTACTGTATTCTCAAGCCTCGCTAATATATAGTCTTGGTGCAATTGTATGTGCACTTTTATAAAATCATTTTAAATAAGCAAAACTGTTCACTAAATCCAGGCGTAAGAAAGTCGGCCTCCTGCTTATGAGAAGGCTAAAGTTCCATCAAGTTTGAAGATGCAGCCCCTCTCTTCCTGTCTCTGTTGGCAGTCCTCTTGGTCAGTTCCTGGGCCTTTCTCTCTTTCCGGGAACGGAAGGTCGTGAAAGGGCAGGGGGCTTGGACCAGGACCTGGGAAACTTGGGCGGCGATCCCAGCACTGCCACTTTTTAACTATGATCCTTTGGGTTCATCTGTGAGCTATTTTCTGCATAGAGTGTTGGGCTCATAGGGGCGCCCGGGTGGATTAGTCCATTAAGCGTCTGACTTGGCTCACGTCATGATCTAGGGTCCTGGGATCGAGCCCGCATGGAAGCTCTGCTCAGCGGGGAGTCTGCTTCTCCCTCTGCCCCTCCCCCCACCCATGCGTTCCCTCCCCCCCCCCAGATAAATAAAATCTTTTTTTAAAAAAAAAAGAAAAAAAGAAAATTGGGCTCATAATAGCTACCTCTATCAGTCGTTGTAATAATATTGTTGATGACTCCTAAGAACAGGCCTTTAGCATCATAGATACTCCATGATGTCTGTTGGATTTAAGTTCTCATAGTTTAGTATGTCAGTACGGTCCCGCCTTGTATGTCTATTCTGGGGCTGGTCTCTGCCTGTCTCTACTCTTCAGTCCTTTACTTAGTAAACATTCTTCTCTAGGACATGACTTCATAATTCTCTGCCTCCTATTGTGTCTGCCTTGGGCTTTGGCACCTGTACACTTCTAAACCATCTCTATTGTTCTGTTCAAGCGGGGGAAAGCCCGGAACAAACTTTCAATCCTGCAAGCCTTCCTAAAGGGAGACTGGAATGAGATTTTTTCTGCATCTTTAAATCACTTAAGGTAGATATGTTCATCTACAGGCTGAATCAAACTGCAAAAAGGTTTTCGATTCAGAAACATAAAAAAACAAAAAACAAAAAACCCAACGACACCCGAAGGAGAGAGACCCTCAAGCTTTACATTGTAGGAGATGCATATGCTTTGGAATCCAGTGTCTGGCTCTGTGCTAATTGCTTAGCAGGAATTGTGGACGGCACTGGGGCTGCTCCTTTAACACTTGTGAGTCTAATTTTGCGCATACGCTCCTAGCAGGTAGAAACCCCGGCCGCCTTGTTTTCACCATTCTGGCCCCAGCACATAGCAAACTGCCTGACATGAATGAATGAGTGAACAAACTATAAAACAGGTCAATTATTGCTACCTAATCTGGTTGTTATAGGGACAAAATCAAATAGTATAATAAAACTATTAGTCCGGTTCCTGTCCCAAGGTGATCGTGCAACAAATGCTAATTCCCTTCCCTCCCACTTACTAAAATGACGCACATGGATTGCATAACATACTATATTCTCAAGCCACACTAATATATAGGTCTTCCGTATGATTGTATGAGCATCTTTATAAAATTGCATTAAGTAAGCAAAACTCATCGAAGCATAAGAACTTGCTTATGAGAAATCTGAAATTAAAATCACTTGTAGCAGCAAATTATCTAGAGGATGGTAAAAAGAAACTTCCCTCTGAACAGTACTCATTTTTCAGAGCTCCTAGGAGGGTGTCCGACTCCTCTGTCCTTCGGCACCATAGGCAGTTCAAGGGTCCGTCAGACTTAGCCAGAATATAAAGCTAAGAGCTCCAGTTGTCAACGATGGAAAGATGTCACTTGATTTTTAAGAATTCAAGCACGTATGATGAGTGGGTTTTGAAGTGTGTTCTGGTAGGGTGTTAATTGGTGTTAAAACAACAAAGTTTCAGAGCCAAATGCATTTGGGAAATCATCCTGAGCAGACCAAAGCAAACCACGTTTTGTTGCTGTGAGACCTCACTGGGTTTTACCACGGTGATTTTCCCACTCGCCCAAGAGAGACCCATGTAAGTGCCGTTGTCAGGGGTCGGGCACGGGGGCCGATATTAGGCAGGAAGGGTAGAGCATCTTCCTCTGGCATTGACTGACAGAGAGCCTGTGAGCCGTGTAGCTCCAGACACGTCCACCTTCTGGAAAACTGGCCCCATGTGGCCCTGGCAAACTGTCATGGAGATTAGGAGCGTCGAAGTCAAAATAGAAACAGGAACTAATGTGCAGGTCACCCCCTTAAGCATCAAGATAGGACACAATGTCCTTATTTGCCTCAATATGGTAAGAGCTTAACACACACTCACAAGCATGTGCACACACGGGCATATAGGTACACACACACACACACACACACACAAATATGAAAGCACAGAATTGCAAAAGTGGCATAAGACTGATGACCCTGGTGGATTTTGGCAACTCATCTGAAAGGCCAGAAGATGGGCAACAAGGATTTGGGGAATAAAAACATGGCCTAAAATGTTGAATCTGGCAGATCTCCCCTTGCCTGTCACTCCAATTACGAATTTGAAATTGTAGCCAAAGATAAATATCTTCCCTTCCATCAAAAAACTGTGTAGGTGTTAAAAGCTGCAGTCATCTGCACGGATTCTTGCTGTCAGTCTTTGCCTCCCAGGCTTAGGAACTTCCAGCCTCTCCGTTCCCACTCCACAAAGTTCCCACCAGCAAGATGGCAGGCTTTTTTTTTTTTTTTTTTTTTAACACTGTCACTTGCCCGAAGCACGTTTCAGTTAACTGTGGATCACAGAACCAGGAGAAACTTGGGAGTGAAATCTATTTTGGGTGAGCCTGAGCAGAAGCTTCTGCCCCTGGACCGGGAAAGCGCTAAAGCGAGATTATCTGTTCAGAGCACTCAGGATCCTCTCAGCCCGAGATCGGTGCCACACAAGAACGACAGAGAAATGCGAAAGAAAGGTGGCCGTTTCTTCAAAGCTCAGTGCAGTTTTCCCTGCTGGACATCATGAAACATTCTAATTGGGGTTTCGCTTTGAAATTTTTATTTGAAGAGTTCATGTGGTACTATAGCATTTCTTTTAACTTTTCTGCACTGACGCAAATTTTTTGGGCTCTTTAAGAGCTTCGTATATATTTGTTGAGTAATCCCGAGATCGCTCTGAGTTTGGAGGAGTTTTTGTGATCATGGGTCATAAGGAAAGCATTTTTTAAGTACAGTTTGACTATCTGTGAAAACTGGCTAGCAACCATGCCTATATCTACCAGTCTAAATTATCAGGTCTTCGTCACAACGACTAGCCCATTCCCCTTGGGTGCGCTCTTTCGCCAACAAAATCCCCAAACTCTGCTGGTCGCTGTTTCTTGGTGAAAGAGTTAGGTGGTGAATTTAGATTCTCCACCCTCATTCAAACACTTGAAACTTTTCTTTCCAGAGTTTATGCCTCTTCAAACTTTTCATCAGTGGATCCCAGGATCATCCCGGTTATTACATTGTTAATTATCCCATCTACTTCCCTCCCTATACAAAGCTGAAAATGGTCCAGAAGTGCAATTATAGAAACTTCATTTCTAAGGATTTTGAGCACCTCACAGGTGTAACTTACACTGAGGTAAAATTCAGAGAAGATAAAATTAACCATTTTAATGTGTGCAATCCAGTGGCATTTAGTACATTCACAATGTTGTGCAATTCCTACCTCTGTCGAGTTCCAGAATCTTTTCATCCCCCCCCCCCCCCGGTAAACTCCATACCCACTATGTAGTCATCGTCCATTGCCCCCGCCAAGCCCCTGGCAACCACTAATCTCTCTGTCTCTATGCATTCGCCTATTCTGGACATTTCATACAAATGGATCATGCAATACATGGCCTTTTGTGTCGGGTTTCTTTCACTTAGTGTAACACTCTCAAGGTTCATCCACACTGTTGTGTGTATTAGTACTTCACTCCTTTTTATGGATGAATAATATTGCATCGTATGGATAGACCCACAAGTGTAATTTTTAAATAGCCAAAATACATATCTTTATAAAATACAAAGTTTTAAGAGCCATTAAGAGACACAAAAGGAGATACATCTCCTTAGGTAACCAGGTTGAAATTTTTCTAGATTAAATGGAAGAGTATAGACCTAGCTGCCAGCTGGCTTTGTGACTTTGTATAAATGAGCATCAATACTCTTAATTAGAAAATAGCTAGATTTGGGCGCCTGGGTGGCTCAGTGGGTTAAGCGACTGCCTTCGGCTCAGGTCATGATCCCAGAGTCCTGGGATCGAGTCCCACGTCGGGCTCTCGGCTCAGCGCGGAGCCTGCTTCTCCCTCAGACCCTCTTCCCTCTCATGCTGTTTCTCTCTCTTTCTCTCGCTCAAATAAATAAATAAATAAAATCTTTAAAAAAAAAAAGAAAATAGCTAGATTTAGAGCTGAACCATTTCAGAGTGTTGCTTTGCTCACAAATTCCCAGCACCCTACACAGTACCCTACACATAGTCGGTCCTTGGTGGTGTTTACCGAACTTTGTGAAATACCCAGATCAACAAGATTACGGGTCTAGCATAGTCTGATATGCTCAGACATGGTTTATGTCATGCCACAATTGTATCGTTTTTAAGAGGATCGCTTGCATTTTTTAATTAGTCAAGACATTCTGCTATTAGGAACTGAACTTTGCAAATCAACTTGAGCTTAACACACACGTAGCAGGAGATTGTCTCATAGCAGGAGAGTCATATTTACCAATACGTAGCTTTATAGTTTATAAATGAGAAATCTTAACTTGCAACTGTAAATGAAGAGGGAAAATGGTGCATCCATTGGAGGAATTTGTGAGAAAGCTCATGAATATTTTCCATGGCATCTGCTGGGAATATGGTGCAAAAAAAAAAAAAAATGAATACAAGGAGAACAAAACGAGCCAGACAAAAACTCCTTTTTTTAATGTTTACTTTAGAAAGAGGTTAGTAATTGATTAAACTAATCCAATATCTGGAAACATTCTTTTTAAATCTTCACTTTGCCTTTTATGCAGTTTGAAATTTTGGAGACTCCTCTTTGAAGTGGAGCAGGGTCGAGTCTAAAAGGAACGAACAGTTTCCCAGACAGATGTGTGAAGAAATGCCTAGAGCTATGTGCTTCTCGCTGGGGTTAGATGTGAAGGGGCCAGGCTGTTAAATACACAGCCACATGAAATATGAATATTCTTTCACCTCCGTGGGGAATTTTTTTCCGGTAGTAAAAAGGAAGGGGGGGCAGCCATTCTACTGTTTCCCCAATTCCTTTGCCTCGTCTTTAAGCTTGCATTCATTTGCATTGTGTTGCTGTGTTGTGCTATTCCCAGGTTCTTTTTGAGGCTCCCGTGGAAAAACAGCACTATTTTAAAATGATACTTGTTTTCTTTTTATTTTTTTTTCATTCCTAGGCGGCAATGGTGAAAGGCATCTTGACATTTCTAAAAAGTTGTTCTGTTTAAATTACAGAGTCTCCATGGCAACTGCATCATCCCAGGTCCTAATTCCTGAAATCAACCTCAATGACACATTTGACACCTTTGCCTTAGATTTTTCCCGAGAGAAGAAATTGCTAGAATGTCTGGATTACCTTACAGGTATTGTCTTGTGTGTGTGTGTGTGTGTGTGTGTGCGCGCGCGCGCGGGCGCGTGCATGTGCTTTAATATTGTGTACATTCAGTGATACGCATACTTTGCCACCACGTCGGTTCCCTAAAAACCAGAGGTGTGGGCTCCTGATTTAGGAACAGAGTCTAGTATTCCCATAAATGATTTCTGGCACACTTTTTTTTTCCCCACCCAAAATGACACGGTCTGAGACCAAATTGGGGACAGAGGAAAAGGGAGACTCTCGATAATTAAAAACATACTTCCCACCATTTTCTCTCTGCTGGCCATCAAAGAGATACACAAAGTAGCGTGGCTATTGTCCACTTCATCTCGGCAAGGCATCTGACTCTCACAGTGCCCTGGCAGAGAAAAAAATTGGCAGCTAACTCTTGATTGGGTGTCTACTACTCTGCCTCAGCTCCTTGTATCCGAGACCTTGTATAATCTTCACACCATCAAACTGAGGTAGCATGTTATAATCCTCATTTTGCAGATGACGGAGGTCACCCATCTCGCTGGAGGTCAGGTAGCTAGCGAGTGGCAGAATTAGGATTTGGCTTGGGTCCGTACGGACTCCAAAGACCTCTTGCTCTTTCTGGTAAAAGACGTCATTTCATCTTGGCAAAAGGTCACCATGGCAAACGTCCCAAAAATCACATGTGAATTCCTGGTGCCATGTTTCTGATAGGCTTTTTTTTTTTTTTTTTTGGTCAAGCTTACAAAACAAAAGGAACCGCAATAAAAGAAAACCTCTGGCTACTCCTATTCCTAACCATCCAGATTTTTCTTTGCTGTCAACCTCGAGAATGAGAATTGAAATCATTCACTGGTAGAATGTGGACTGTTTAGATGACCTTTATTCATGTTAGCCAAAGCCACCGGTGCCTATGACTTCAGGAGGGTGCCAGATGTGCACCGAACCGAGGACATGCAGCCTTCGAGAGACCACATCCCTAACTTAGCGTGGCATCAGCTTCCCCACTCCAGTTCCGTGTGTGCGTGGTTGGAAAAGATGGAGCAGGAGAAAGGGAACATTGTGAGATGTTTGTTTTTACAGTCTGTGGATCAGAAGCGAGGAGTTTTGTATCCAAGGGGCATGATACCCAGATAGGTTTTTGCTTTGCAAGAAGCCGAGGTGCTGTTTTTAGCCTTTCTGTATTTGCAAGGGAAGCAGTCATCCCACAAACTTCTTCTCTTACATCATTCTTTCAAACCGTACCGCTCCTATTAAGGAAGAAAGAAGTTGACTCCAAAATGCACTTGCAGTAAGGAACCAAACTTGGTTTCAAATATTTATTAATTTACTGCCCTCCTTTTTTAAGCTTTAACTCCGGAGTCTGTCTAAACTAACACTACCCCCTAGAACCTTCCACACTGGTAGAAACATTCTGTATCTACACTGTCCATTATGGTAGCTGCTGACCACATGGGGCTATCAAAAACTTGAAATGTACATAGTGAGCCTTTACTTTTATTTGACTTTAATTCAACCTAATTGAAATGTAAAAAGCTTGCGGCTACTGTATGAGACAGTGCAGGTCTAGACTTTCTCTGGTTGAGCTGGTTTTCGTGATGGCATCCTATGAAAAATCTTTTTTTTTTTTTTCCCCCTCTTACATCATTTGGGATTGAGTATGATTGCAACAACAGAAAATCCAGTTAGCGGTGACTAAACGCATCAAGGGGTGTTTGTATCACGCAAACCCAAGCACGGAGGTATGAGCTCCAGGCCGGGGCAGCGGCTCAGTGAGGACCTCAGACCCCAGGCTGTTGCTCTTTGTCTCTTCTGCCACCTTTGCTGGGTTGCCTTTTTGCCACATGCTCACAGCATAGCTGCCCTGCCTCCATGCATTGTGCTCAAGTCACAGGTAAAAAGGGAGGGACGCAGGGGAAACAGGGACAAAAATCTGTCTTTGTTTATTAGGAAAACAAAAAGCTTGCTCAGGAGACCCATCTGGCAAATTCCCACTTGTGTCTCATGGGCCAGATCCGCCTCACAAGGTCATGCCCAAGGACAAAGAGGACTGAAAGACTGTTGGGCCGGGCCCATGACCTTTCTGCACAAAATCAGTGTCTTGTTGACCTGAGTGTGTCCTCCCCATTTCCCAAGAATCGTCTGATGGTGTTCCGGTGGGCATACGTTCACGGGCTATGTCTGCATGCGAATGCCAAGGCAGTGATTAGAAGGGAAAGTGTGAACGTAGCCCGCACTGACTAGGACCGTGTGCGCCATATATCATCCCGATGGCTGTTTATGCCAAGCTTGAGACCACATGGGGTACCTGCCATTCTGCCTTCTGAACTTCAAACCTCAAATACAAATCTGGCCCATTTCTAGACATAACATCGATCCTGGCCATAACATATGATGCTTGGCTGGTATTGCCCAGTCCAAATAGTTTATCAGACATTTGTAAGCAGGAAATGAAGTGTTTGTGGAGTATTAGCCCACCATTTCTCGTGTCCTGTTTATGACAGAGGCAAGAAAATAACAGTTCTGCTACCAATCCCACGAATATTGAAATTGGCAGCATGCTGCTGTTCTCATTTACGGTAAATTGGGTATTGACTTTTCAGGACAAACCCATTGGGCTTATAATCAAAACAGGGTTAGCCTGCATGGCTGTGAAAACAAGATTTTTTTTTTTTCCTCCCCGTGACATGCCTCTAAGTGGTATGTCAAGTTAATAACCCAGAGAGGTGACATTTCCTCCCCGATCGCAGCTACCGCCATGTGTCTCACAGCTACTGGCTTATTTTGAACATAAGTTTGCTTTCTCTTTAATCCTGTATTGCAATGCAGAAAGGACAAAATCTTTCTACAGTGGTTGATGGAAAAGTAATTCAATGGACTGCTTAGATTATGGGAGAATAAGCATTTCTCCACCGCTCCCTGCTGGGTGATCGCGCACCAACAGGGACCACACAGACAATCATAAGGACATTTTATGGTGCAGCTGGGCCTCCCCCGCAGAATACATCTCTGGCTTGGTGTCGCTGATTCATGCACATCCAAGTCACAGCACATGACACTAAATCTTGCATGTGGATACTTCAGGAGACAGATGTATAAATACATAGTCCAGAAAGAACGCTTTAGGGGCTCTATAGAGCCCTTCTATCTTAATACATGACTTAATGCAGTGCCTGCCCACATGTATAGGCGTGCAGTAATGCTCGTGGAATTCAGTAAGCGAGACACAAAGCTGGTCTAATTGACTTTATACAAACATAAAAGTTACTTGCTGTGTACGGTATTTGTCCTGGACATCTCTTCAGCGGACAAAATGAAGAAGCCTAAAACAGTTCGAGTTTTCAGTTTACCATATTTATAAACTCATCTCCTTCTTTGGGTTTGTTTAGGACTCCTCAGTCCTCATCAAAGTTAAGGGCAGGAAAGAACTCTGCAATAGTGTGAACAGAGGTTGCTACAAATCTATAGAATGCAGATATGTTTCTCCTTTTGAAGTTAGGTTCTCATATACAGAAGAGTGGCAATAAAGGCCCGGATCGATTCTCTAAACCAGGGGTTGGCAAACTTTGACTATAAAGGGCCAGATGGTAAATATTTTAGGCTTTGCAGGACATATGGTCCCAACTACTCAACTCTGCTAGTGCACAAAAGCAGCCACAGACAATACATAAATGAATGAGCCTGGCTGTGTTCCAATAAAACTTTATTTACAAAAACAGGCAGTGGGCCAGATTTGGCCCATAGCCATAGTTTGCCAACCCCTGCTCTGAAATACTGTTGCCGGTGCAGAGCACTCACTGCCTAGCCTTTTTCTTGCTCACAAACTCTTCTCATTAAACCAGTTACGGAAATCGAGCTGGTAGATTTTTGAGTCAACTTCAGTCATTATTTTGGTGGGATTTGGGCTTCTCTGCTCCAGACTGTGTTCAAGACATAAAACAGCAACCTTCTCCAGTGATAAAGTTAACCAAATGCCAAGGAACTATGTTTTCTTTGGGGAAGGAAAATGTACTTCTTAGATATGATTGATTGTTAATCATGTTCTTCTTAATTTGAAATATCACCTATAAATTGAAAAATGAGAAGAAAATGGGGCTACACTAATGAAGTGGGTTTTTTTTTTTAAGATTTTATTTATTTATTTGACACAGAGTGAGAGAGATAGCGAGAGAGGGAACACAAGCAGGGGGAGTAGGAGAGGGAGAAGCAGACTCCCCACTGAGCAGGGAGCCCGATGCAGGGCTTGATCCCAGAACCTCAGGATCATGGACTGAGCCACCTAGGCGCCCCAGGTTTTTTTGGGTTTTTTTTGTTTTTTTTTAAATAAGTCATCAAAACATCTAATGAAAGAAAATTTTCAAACAACCATTTGACTGGTTTGTTGCAGGATAACAAACATTGGTATTTTTCCAGTTGGGTATATAAATATAAAAATAGGTGACTTCACAAAGCTCCGAGGTTGGCAAACTTTGGCTCGTAGGCCAAATCTAGCCCTCACTGGTTTTGTAAATAAAGTTTTACTGGAAGCTGCCCACGTCCATTTGAGGATGAATTGCCCATGGCTAACTTCATAGTTCAGCAGCAGAGTTGAGTAGGTACAACAGAGACCATATGGCCCTCAGACCCTAAAATATTTACCACCTAGCCTTTTGCCATCTCCCCAGTGTGGAAAAGTTTGCCATCTCCCCAGTGTGGATGAAATCACAGAAGTTCATCTTGTTTGTTTTTTGTTTAATATTTTTTTTTCATGGATAAGAGTATTATTTGCTTAACCTCCTAAACGTACTTTCATGTGAAATAGAGATAAGTCCCTACTGGCTGGCTAAGTCACGCTACCTGTTAACAATCACAGCAGCAACCAGCCAACCAAACGTTCATTCTTTGGATTGGGGTCACCACCTCTGGGATGGATAGTGGTCCTGATGGACCTGTGTAGAAAGGCCTGCTATGACTGTCACACATCTCCTCTGAACTGTGTCCCGGAGGTGCCTGCCTCTTCGCTGATGAGCATTCTTGATCCCCACAGCTCCCAACCCTCCCACGATTAGAGAAGAGCTCTGCACCGCTTCCTATGACACCATCACCGTTCATTGGACCTCCGATGATGAGTTCAGTGTGGTTTCCTATGAGCTCCAGTACACCATATTCACCGGACAAGCCAACGTTGTTAGTGAGTATTGCACCCCGTATCGATTCCTCTGTTTGGTGACTGTTTTCAGTTAGATCGCATTTCTAAATTGAAGCGTCAAGGGAAGACGAGGAAGGAAGGAATATGCTGTATTGGCTGCATTTCCTAACCAAGAAGATGATAGCGTTCACTTGTACTATACTAGCAAAAATAGCGAGCCAAAGAGTGGTGAACATTAGTCATCTCTAGCAAACCACACGGATGAGTCTTACAAACATATGGTTAAGAGAAAGAAGCAGGAAACAAAAGAATACATGCGTGAATCTGTTTATACAGTCATAATTTAAAGATAAAAAAGAAAACTATTTTGTGGGGCACCTGGGTGGCTCAGTCGGTTAAGTGTCCGACTTGATTTCGGCTCGGGTCATGATAGAGCCCTGCATCGAGCTCCACTCTCAGCGGAGAGTCGGCTTCAGGTTCTTTCTTCCTCTGCCCCTCCCCGCCCACTCGCACATGCACATGTGCACTCTCTCTCTCTCTCAAATAGGTAAATCTTAAAAAAAGAAACTGTTTTGTTTAGAGATGCATACATAGGTGTAAAAACTACAAATAAAAGCGAAGATGATGGTTGCTTCCGGGATGGGAAGGGAGTGGCACCATTGGGAAGCAACACCTGGGGGGGGTCATGGGGTTAACTACTTTCTGGGTGGGAGGTACATGGTTTAGTCATTATATCATACATTTAATATTTTTATTTTTTTTTAATTTTTTATTGTTATGTTAATCACCATACATTACATCATTAGTTCTTGATGTAGTGATCCATGATTCATCGTTTGTGCATAACACCCAGTGCTCACGGCAGAAGTTCCCTCCTTAATACCCATCACCAGGCTAATCCATCCCCCCACCCCCTCCCCTCTAGAACCCTCAGTTTGTTTTTCAGAGTCCATCGTCTCTCGTGGTTCCTCTCCCCCTCCGACTTACTCGCCTTCATTCTTCCCCTCCTGCTATCTTCTTCTTTTTCTTTTTTCTTAACATATCTTGCATTATTTGTTTCAGAAGTACAGATCTCTGATTCCACAGTCTTGCACAATTCACAGCGCTCACCATAGCACATACCCTCCCCAATGTCTATCACCCAGCCACCCCATCCCTCCCACCCCCCACCACTCAGCAACACTCAGTTTGTTTCCTGAGATTAAGAATTCCTCATATCAGTGAGGTCATAGGATACATGTCTTTCTCTGATTGACTTATTTCACTCAGCATAACACCCTCCAGTTCCATCGACGTCGTTGCGAATGGCAAGATCTCATTCCTTTTGATGGCTGCATAATATTCCATTGTGTACATATACCACGTCTTCTTTATCCATTTGTCTGTCGATGGACATCTTGGCTCTTTCCACAGTTTGGCTATTGTGGACATTGCTGCTATAAACATTGGGGTGCACGTACCCCTTCGGATCCCTACATTTGTATCTTTGGGGTAAATACCCAGTAGTGCAATTGCTGGATCGTATGGTAACTCTATTTTCAACTGTTTGAGGAACCTCCATACTGTTTTCCAGAGTGGCTGCACCAGCTTGCATTCCCACCAACAGCGTAGGAGGGTTCCCCTTTCTCCACATCCCCGCCAACATCTGTCGTTTCCTGACTTGTTCATTTTAGCCATTCTGACTGGTGTGAGGTGGTATCTCATTGAGGTTTTGATTTGGATTTCCCTGATGCCGAGCGATGCTGAGCACTTTTTCATGTGTCTGTTTGCCATTTGGATGTCTTCTTTGGAAAAATGTCTGCTCATGTCTTCTGCCCATTTCTTGATTGGATTATTTGTTCTTTGGGTGTTGAGTTTGATAAGTTCTTTATAGATTTTGGATACTAGCCCTTTATCTGATATGTCATTTGCAAATATTTTCTCCTATTCTGTCGGTTGTCTTTTGGTTTTGTGGACTGTTTCTTTGGCTGTGCAAAAGCTTTTTATCTTGATGAAATCCCAATAGTTAGTTCATTTTTGCCCTTGCTTCCCTTGCCTTTGGCAATGTTTCTAGGAAGAAGTTGCTGCAGCTGAGGTCGAAGAGGTTGCTGCCTGTGTTCTCCTTTAGGATTTTGATGGACTCCTGTCTCACGTTTAGGTCTTTCAACCACTTGGAGTCTATTTTTGTGTGTGGTGTAAGGAAATGATCCAGTTTCATTCTTCTGCATGTGGCTGTCCAATTTTCCCAACACCATTTGTTGAAGAGACTGTCTTTTTTCCATTGGACATTCTTGCCTGCTTTGTCAAAGATGAGTTGACCATAGAGTTGAGGGTCCATTTCTGGGCTCTCGATTCTGTTCCATTGATCTATGTGTCTGTTTTTGTGCCAGTACCATACTGTCTTGAGGATGACAGCTTTGTAATAGAGCTGGAAGTCTGGCATTGTGATGCCGCCAGCTTTTCTTTTCTTTTTCAGTATTCCTCTGGCTCTTCGGGGTCTCTTCTGGTTCCATACAAATTTTAGGATTATTTGTTCCATTTCTTTGAAAAAAGTGGATGGTATTTTGTTGGGGATTGCATTGAATGTGTAGATTGCTCTAGGTAGCACTGACATCTTCACAATGTTTGTTCTTCCAATCCATGAGCATGGAACATTTTTCCATTTCTTTGTGTCGTCTTCAATTTCTTTCATGAGTATTTTATAGTTTTCTGAGTACAGATCCTTTGCCTCTTTGGTTAAATTTATTCCTAGGTATCTTATGGTTTTGGGTGCCATTGTAAATGGGATCGACTCCTTGATTTGTCTCTCTTCTGTCTTGTTGTTGGTGTATAGGAATGCCACTGATTTCTGTGCATTGATTTTATAGCCTGCTACTTGACTGAATTCCTGTATGAGTTCTAGCAGTTTTGGGGTGGAGTCTTTTGGGTTTTCCACATACAGTATCATATCATCTGCAAAGAGTGAGAGTTTGACTTCCTCTTTGCCGATTTGGATGCCTTTGATTTCTTTTTGTTGTCTAATTGCTGTGGTTAGGACTTCTAATACTATGTTGAATAGCAGTGGTGAGAGTGGACATCCCTGCCGCGTTCCTGACCTTAGGGGAAAAGCTCTCAGCTTTTCCCCATTGAGAATGATATTCGCTGTAGGTTTTTCTGTAGATGGCTTTTATGATATTGAGGTATGTACCCTCTGTCCCTATACTCTGAAGAGTTTTGATCAAGAAAGGATGCTGTACTTCGTCAAATGCTTTTTCTGCATCTATTGAGAGGATCATATGATTCTTGTTCTTTCTTTTGTTAATGTATTGTATCACATTGATTGATTTGCGCATGTTGAACCAGCCTTGCAGCCCAGGAATAAATCCCACTTGGTCGTGGTGAATAATCCTTTTAATGTACTGTTGGACCCTATTGGCTAGTATTTTGGTGAGAATTTTTGCATGCATGTTCATCAAGGATATTGGTCTGTAGTTCTCCTTTTTGTTGGGGTCTTTGTCTGGTTTTGGGATCAAGGTAATGGTGGCCTCATAAAATGAGTTTGGAAGTTTTCCTTCCATTTCTATTTTTTGGAACAGTTTCAGGAGAATAGGTATTAATTCTTCTTTAAATGTCTGATAGAATTCCCTTGGGAAGCCATCTGGCCCTGGGCTTTTGTTTCTTGGGAGATTTCTGATGACTGCTTCAATTTCCTTAGTGGTTATTGGTCTGTTCAGGTTTTCTATTTCTTCCTGGTTCAGTTTTGGTAGTTGATACATCTCTAGGAATGCACCCATTTCTTCCAGGTTATCTAATTTGCTGGCATAGAGTTGCTCATAATATGTTCTTATAATTGTTTGTATTTCTTTGGTGTTGGTTGTGATCTCTCCTCTTTCATTCATGATTTTGTTGATTTGGGTCATTTCTCTTTTCTTTTTGATCAGTCTGGCCAGGGGTTTATCAATCTTGTTAATTCTTTCAAAGAACCAGCTCCTAGTTTCGTTGATCTGTTCTACTGTTCTTTTGGTTTCTATTCATTGATTTCTGCTCTGATCTTTATTATTTCTCTTCTCCTGCTGGGTTTAGGCTTTATTTGCTGTTCTTTCTCCAGCTCCTTTAGGTGTAGGGTTAGGTTGTGTATTTGAGACCTTTCTTGTTTCTTGAGAAAGGCTTGTATTGCTATATACTTTCCTCTCAGGACTGCCTTTGCTGTATCCCAGAGATTTTGAACAGTTGTGTTTTCATTTTCATTGGTTTCCATGAATTTTTTAAATTCTTCTTTAATTTCCTGGTTGACCCATTCATTCCTTAGTAGGATGCTCTGTAGCCTCCATGTATTTGAGTTCTTTCCGACTTTCCTCTTGTGATTGAGTTCTAGTTTCAAAGCATTGTGGTCTGAAAATATGCAGGGAATAATCCCAGTCTTTTGGTACCGGTTGAGACCTGGTTTGTGACCTAGGATGTGATCAATTCTGGAGAATGTTCCATGGGCTCTAGAGAAGAATGTGTATTCCGCTGCTTTGGGATGGAATGTTCTGAATATGTCTGTGAAGTCCATTTGGTCCAGTGTGTCATTTAAAGTCTTTATTTCCTTGTTGATCTTTTGCTTAGATGATCTGTCCATTTCAGTGAGGGGGGTGTTAAAGTCCCCCACTATTATTGTATTGCTGTCAGTGTGTTTCTTCGCTTTTGTTATTAATTGCCTTATATAATTGGCTGCTCCCATGTTCGGGGCATAGATATTTACAACTGTTAGATCTTCTTGTTGGATAGACCCTTTAAGTAGGATATAGTGTCCTTCCTCATCTCTTATTACAGTCTTTGGTTTAAAATCTAATTTGTCTGATAGAAGGATTGCCACCCCAGCTTTCTTTTGGTGTCCATTAGCATGGTAAATGGTTTTCCACCCCCTCACTTTCAATCTGGGGGTGTCTTTGGGTCTCAAATGAGTCTCTTGCAGACAGCATATTGATGGGTCTTGTTTTTTCATCCAATCTGATAGCCTGTGTCTTTTGATTGGGGCACTGAGCCCATTTACATTCAGGGTAACTATTGAAAGGTATGAATTTAGTGCCATTGTATTGCCTGTAAGGTGACTGTTACTGTATATTGTCTCTGTTCCTTTCTGATCTGTGCTGCTTTTTGTCTCTCTCTTTGCTTAGAGGACCCCTTTCAATATTTCTTGGAGGGCTGGTTTCGTGTTTGCAAATTCCTTTAGTTTTTGTTTGTCCTGGAAGCTTTTTATCTCTCCTTCGATTTTCAATGGGAGCCCAGCTGGATATAGTATTCTTGGCTGCATATTTTTCTCGTTTAGTGCTCTGAAGATATCATGCCAGGCCTTTCTGGCCTGCCAGGTCTCTGTGGATAGGTCTGTTGCCAATCTAATATTTCTACCATTGTAGGTTACATATCTCTTCTCCCGAGCTGCTTTCAGGATTTTCTCTTTGTCTCTGAGACTCGTAAGTTTTACTATTCGATGTCGGGGTGTTGACCTATTTTTACTGATTTTGAGAGGGGTTCTCTGTGCCTCCTGGATTTTGATGCCTGTTTCCTTCCTCACATTAGGGAAGTTCTCTGCTATTATTTGCTCCAATATACCTTCTGCCCCTCTCTCTCTTTCTTCTTCTTCTGGGATCCCAATTATTCTAATGTTGTTTAGTCTTATCGTATCGCTTATCTCTCAAATTCTGCCCTCGTGGTCCTGTGGTTGTTTCTCTCTCTTTTTCTCAGCCTCTTTATTTTCCATCATTTGGTCTTCTATATCGCTGTTTCTGTCTTCTGCCTCATTTATCCTAGCAGTTAGTGCCCCCATTTTTGATGGCACCTCGTTAATAGCCTTTTTGATTTCTACTTGGTTAGATTTTAGTTCTTTTATTTCTCCAGAAAGGGTTTCTCTAATAACTTCCATGCTTTTTTCAAGCCCAGCTAGTATCTTTAAAGTCATGATTCTGAACTCTAGGTCCGACATCATACTAATGTCCGTACTGAGTAGGTCCCTGGTTGACAGTACTATCTCTCGTTCTTTTTGCTGAGGTGATTTTTTTCGTCTTGTCATTTTGTCCAGAGGAGAACAGATGAATGAGAGAACAAAATGCTAACAGGTTAACCACGTCCCCAGCAAATATACTCTATACAAATCAGAAAAGACCTGAAACCAGGGGAAAAGAAAGAAAAAAGAAAGAGAAAGAAGAAAAAAAAAAAGAAAAAGATGAAAAACAAAAACAGAACAATACAAAAAAACCCGAATATGATCAAATATGATCAGGCTAGTGCATAGATCAGTGCCACACACTAGATTTTGGGCGTATTTTGGTCTGTTAGAAAAAAAGTGCCTCCTAAAATTTTAAAGGAAGAAAGAGTTATATATGTACAAAATAAGGGTTGATACAATGAAGGGATGGAAGATGACTGTAAAGATGAAAATTATAAAAGATTTTATAAAAGGAATTGATATGATAAGAGGTTGTTTGAAAAAAGAAAGAAGAAGATTAAAAAAAAAAAGGGAGAGAATGTGATCAGGCAGGAGACTAGAACAAAGCCGTACACTAGTGATTTAGGGTATATTTTGATCTGTTAGAAGAAAC